>NC_051162.1:123488531-123828531 GCF_013339745.2 Dermacentor silvarum | reverse complement strand
CCCAGCAATGTCGAAAAAACGAGAAAAACAAAAAGGAACGTCACCGGGCGTTAAGCCGCGTTCGTTCCGGTGGTGCTGCCGACGTGAACCGCGCGGTGGCTCTGCGTAGGGCTTCCCCGCGCGTGCAGGGAGAAGCCAGGGGGCGCTGCGACGCATAGCTGCCTCCGGCGCCGCCATTGTAGCTGCGGCGGCGTCGGCGACGCGTCAGCCGTGTCAGGCGCATTGTTCGCGCCGCGCTCTTTTAACCTCAACCCTAAAAAAGACGAAGCAAACAGATGCGACTTACGAGGCGACGAAGCGAGAGAAATGGGCAGAATGAAAGAAAGAAAAAAGAAGGGAAGGGGAGGGAGGGTGAAAAAGAAAGAGCAACAGTCCCTTGTTTTAAGCGCTCCCGCGCAGCGGACATTATGCACGGGGTATGTACCGTCCGTAGTGTTGACGGCCGATCCTCCTCCTTGGCTGCGAGTGCCTTTAGAAACGTTACGTTAGATTGAGTACGTTATCAAAATTTTTTTTCGATGTAACTTTATTGAACAGACGTAAAAATTCGTTAGAATGTAAACATATGCCGAGTTAGCTCATTGGCTGTGGCGTTCCGCTGCTGACCACGACGTTGTCGACGTAGAACGTTCGTGTGCAAGTATAAGCTCAGGTGGTCGAAATTATCCCGGAGCCCTCCGCTAAGGCGCCTTTCATATCCCTCAGGGCTGTTTTGGGACGTTAAACCCAATCAATCAATCAATCAATCAATTGAATGTCGGAGGAGGTTTTCGTTCGGGTGTATTTCTTCGAGCTGCCCTTTGACAGCACCCCATCTATATTTAGGGTGTAGAGATGATTTTTATCGATTCAGGTTCCATTGATAAGAGTTATTCAAGTGAGAGTATTTTGAATGTTGCACCATTAGACCGTTGGGCCATTAGAGTTACAGAATGGATACCAAGAGGAGGGAAGCGCAGTCGAGGACGGCAGAGAACTAGGTGGGGTGATGAAGTTAGGAAATTTGCAGGTGCAAGTTGGAATCAGCTAGCGCAAGACAGGGGTAATTGGAGATCGCAGGGAGAGGCCTTCGTCCTTGCAGTGGGCATTAAATATAGGCTGATGATGATGAGGATTGTGAATGTTGTGTCGAATTGAAATCTCATTTCTCTGGATACCTTGAGTCGCGCGCTATCGAAATGCTGTCGATTATTCGGTTATATGGTTTGCCTATGGCATTTTCCGTGGCCTCGCTTATTGCTGAAGTTTTATTTGCCGATTTTGTCGATATGCTTGTCGTATCGAGTTGTAAAGAACCTTGGTTAGCTGTAATGTTAATGTAGCACTTCTTCCACGGCGTGTGGCTTCTTCCATTTAGGGTTGCGATGACTCAAGGCAGCAAGCCGCACCACAGTGACTCAGCGGCTATGGCGATCCGTAGCTGCCCACGGGGTCGTGGGGTCGAATCCTTTGCTGATGTGGAATGCCGGAACGCCCTGTCAGCTCAGATTCACGGGCGCGTTAGTGAACCACAAATGGTGAAAATGGGTTGCCCGCTGCGTAGTCTTTAACACTTTTGGATCGCTAAACCTACAGCTCATTGACAAAACTTCATGGATCGGTATCAGCGGTCAGAAAGATAAGTGGCTGGCATGATCTTGTGAATACGCTTGCCTTTTTCTTCTCTGTTCTGTTTTCGTTTGCGAATATAAATCAATCTCATGCCCTGCAGCTCGTTTTCTTTCGATATTAAACACTGTAAGTGATTTCTGTAAGACTTGTACAATTTCTAGTCGTTTCTAATACGTTTTTATAACACGGGCCGATACCGGAATCGGAGTAATCAAGTGCATGGTTGGGCCAATCCAGATAAAACTGCACGATGGACCCTCGTAAGGGTTTTAATGCAGTTTGTCTAGCACGCTCAGATCCCGGAGTAATTGTAATGGAATACGTGTGTTGACTGATTCCCGCTAATGGTGTTACAATAAGGTTCCTCATGTGTAGTATATGAGGACCTGTGAGCATCTTTGTATGCTTACCAGCGTGCTGTCTTCCGAAAACGCACAAGCCAATTTACCATTGCATTCTAAAGGCGGACTTCGTGTGTGCCCTCTCTCCACTTTACTTTCGGTGCCGTCACCGTCTCTCTGTCTATCATCTCTTTTATCGTTTTGCGACGCTGAGGATGGAATGCTCTCTGAATTGCTTCACCCGTCCTTTCCTGGGCCACGGGAAGGTGTCCTTGCGACTTTAGCTCCCTTGCGCAAGAAGCACTATATACATCGCACGCGAGTTTTCGACCGACGCACACACACACACGGGGCGGTACAACAGGGCAGCACATTGTACGCTGCTAACGGACCAGCGAGCGTTTCGACATCCGACGCGAAGTCGAGCACTGTACACGTTATACACTTGTCGCAGGAAGGACTGACCGAGCGAGAGTTGTGATCCGATGTTGAGGGGGCCAAGGGCCATCACTCGATTAAACCTCGCGGCTGTTAAGACTACACGATCCATTGAAATGACAGCGCCACTTGAAAAACATGGGCCGCAGAAGATGAGCCGCCATGTTCAGTGCTTTGAACGTTTCCTTGTGGACAGTGACGTATTCGGCACGTGTACAAGGTGCTCCACTGGTGTCTGTATTGGCCCGCGGCACGATGGCCCAGTGGCTATGGCGCCCAGTGTTGAGCAGGAGGTCGCGGGTTCGTGTCCCTCCTGAGGAGGTGGTACGCAGTAACGCTCATCTACTTGGAATCTCAGAGGTGCGCGCTAAAGAACCCCAGCTGGTCATATTTAAACCGCAGCGCCCCACTACGGCGTCCCTCACAACCACTGAGTGACGTTGCGAGTACAGACACAGTGCAGCCTGTCTTCACGTTAAGTGTATACGTATGTACGTACATCCTCATCTGTGCGCATCCTGTACATTACGGCACCCTATCGCGACCTCGTAAGACCCAGAATCCAAAACGGCGATGCTCTGTATGCGTCTGCATGATGTGACTTCTCCAAAACGCGCGACAAAATGCGACAATGGCACACGGAGCCCCACAGTGTGCAAAGAAATCGTCAGCCATGGGGTGCCGACTTGATCAGTATGCATTTCGTTTTGTTATATTTTGCTTCTGTCTCGTGCTTGTCACATATGCCGGCAGTTTGCCGCGACTGCATTTCGGCTGTTGCTGTTAATGTATTCTTTTTTTTTTTTTCTTTTATGCAAGTGCAAGGTTTTCTTCAGTGAACATTGTTAGAAGTGCGCTTCCTTTTCGTCTGCTTTGTGCTTTGTCATCTACTTTCAGCGTTAAAGTCACGACATTCACGTTATTTATTTTTTTTCATTTTTTTTTCTTTGTGATCCGTTACTATAGCTGTAGGAGGCACATATGACGCAAGAAAGGCTTCAGACAAGAGGTTTCACAAACCTTTGCACACACTAAGTATAACTCGCTATCGCAAGTAAAGCAATCGTTACAATTAGATCGACAGTGCGTTTCAGATGTGGATAATCTGAACGGTGAGCCCCTTTTTTCAGGCCTGGGGCGATCAAAATCGAACGAGCCAATCTTTGAGCGTTATCAGTGTATGGTGCTTTTTTTTTCATAGTACCAGCGGCACCGCGAGCTCGCTCGTAAAACCGCACGACGCGATTCCACGCAAAGTTTCGTTTTTTTTTACCGACCTGCTTCTGGTGCCGTGGGGAAATCAAAGCCGAACCGGACGGGTTTCGGTGAGAGAAAATTGGGCTGATTGTTTTTTTCGTCCTTCTTGTTTATGCTGCTAGTCGTGCTCGCCCCATATGCTCGCGCGAGCGTGAAATGCGCGATTGAACGATATTCGCGGCAGCCCTTGTAAATGTGTATACGGCTGGTTGCCAGACGTAAAAGCCATGTCGTACATACGAGAAGACGCGAGAAAAAGAAGCGTTTGTTGGGGGCTGGCGCCGTTATGGACGGGAAGGAAGCCGGGGCGGGGGGCAGGGGGGGGGACCGATGGGTCGTCTTAACGTAAGGTTTCTTCGTTTTGGGTTTGCCTAATTGGCCTGGTTGTCTTGGCTTGCTTCGGCTAAAGCGGACGCCTCGGTGAGACCGTTAGATGACGCGAAGTTACCGCGCTACTTCCTGACCGAGATTTCTGGGGGCTCAGAATTAAGAATCAGTATCTGCAAAAAGATTATATATATATATATATATATATATATATATATATTTGAAAAATCATGGGATTACGTGTCGTCTGTGCGCACCTCCTCGTGCGTAAGTACTTCGTCCTCATAGGGTTGTTGTGCAGTTTTGCGTAGGGTCCGAAAATGGTCGTGGATTTTCGCCCTTTGAGGGCTACATGTAGGTTCTTCGGGTCTCAGTGTAGGGCCCGCGAAGAGGCTAGCCTTCGGTCTCGCGTTAGAACAGGATTAGCCTACACACAGACTTGTTTTTTTTTTTTTTAAGTCTTAGCAATCTGCTTCCGTGCTTTGCGCGTTATGTGATGAAATGGCTGATACCGATGGTATGGAACACTCCGGGTGGTTGTGCTCGTCGTTCGAATTTAGTGGAAGAAAGGAAGGGGTTACATCCGGACATACAGAAGCCGGGTTTCGCACATGCGAGCTGTCAAGACTTATATTGTTTCCGGAAGGGCCGGGAGTTGTATAGGGAAGAGAGTTCCACGGATGTTTAATGCCTTTTTCCGAGACACCTGAGTTGACGGACGTTTGGTGATACACCCGCGCCAATACCTATGTAAGAGATGCTCAGACGCAACAGTCGCCGGGCAGGCGGGCCAGGGTAACCCCGGCTGTTCGAACACCACCGCCGACGCCAACACCTGGACATCCCTATGTCTTCGCTGTTGCGTTCAACTGTCGCCTAAGGAAATGACACTTGAACAAAATTCTTTTAGCGGCGTCATGTGTTGTGGCAGTACTTCTGTGTGTGTGCGTGTGTGTGTTTGTGTTTCACACACAAAGGAAAAGTGGGGGAGAGCGGGGCTATAGTATTCACGAAAGCAAAAGTTCTTACGCTAGAACTGTTCGTGTCGGAGCAGAGACTAGCCAGTCACACATGCTGGACAAATTATTATCCAGGGGGCACAGCCAATGTCAAACGCCTCTTGCGAACGAAAACCTATGTAAATTTGGTCTCAGTATTACACCAGATTCTTGTTTTCCGGCTATCCAAAAATGCGATTGAATAGCGCCTTGCAAGAAAAGAAAGAAAAAAAAAAACAGGGTTCAATAACAGTGCGTCGCAATCAAACTAGGCACGGCTCCACGATTCTCTCGCTCCGCATTTTTTATTCACGCACGATTTACTGGCTGACCCATTTCTATTTTTCTTCGTGTTGTAAATAGTACAAAGCCGCCCAATAGGTCCACCAGCAATAACCTAACCTACCTAGATCGCACGTAGAGCCTCCGTTGCAGGCGCTGTCCTATTCCTATCAGCATCCATCCATTTTCATTCGCGGAAGACGCCAGCCAACGTTTAACGCGAAACCTACTCTATTTTTTTAAAGGTAGAACCTACCATTAAGTGCCAAAATTGTGTGCGTCTTAACCAGAAGAAAAGAATACCGAGCAGCAAGAAGCCTTACTTTTTTTTTTTTTTTTTAACGAGAAGCATCGTTTAATGTTACTGCTACACGCGAGCGGTCAATGCCTCCCCTGGTGACTGAGCCGTTGGATAGTTCTGGTTTGGCTGCATTACCATTTATGGAACGTCCGAGACGTAGACGTCAACAGCAGCGCTGGTGGCGTCATCTCGCGACATTAAGCTGAACCAGAGTGCACAATGCATTGTAATGACACGCTATGTGCGACTTAGCTGACATCGTAAAGGCGTCGGCAGCAATAATATTACCCTGCAATTTTTTTTCGGTTCGTCTCGATTGATTTCGATTCAGTCATTCTGTACGTCACTGAATGAATCAATGAATGAAATGAATCAATAAGTCAGTCACTCAACATATTGTCTGTTTCAACTTCCTCACCCTTCGCCTTCTCTCTACGTACGCAGTTGCTGTAATTGTGTGCCCTAATTTTACGTGGGGAATAAAAAATTAAAAATTTTTACACGACGCGTTCGCTTTATGAAAACATTGTCCGACAATGGCCGTGCTGCGGCTCGCGACGGCTCGTGCCGGAGGGCGTCTAAAAACGAACCCGCAACCAGCGCAGATAAGTCTACCTCGATAGCGAGGCTGCTCTCTTATCTTGCGGAGGCGGCAAGATAAAGCGGCACCGGTGGCTTCGCGAGAGGTTGTCGAAACCCGTGTACTTTCTTATCTGGAGCTAGCCTGCTGCAAGCCGTAACGAGCGGCCGCCGGGAAATTTGTGTGGCGCGCCGATGCGAGCGCAAGTTCTCGAGCGCGATATCTGCCTCGATGCTAAAATTTTCGTTGGTTACTTACTGTGCCGAGAAATTTTGCCGGCCTGCGCAGCGGCTCGTTTCCTGTTTCCGTTATAACGTGGTGACATTTCTTTACGCGCACCTCCCACCCACCTTCGTGAATCTGACCTGTGCTAACGTAACCTGTTTGGAGTAGGCTATTTAAGTCACACAACTTTTGGCGCTGAGCCGTGCTCCCTCAAGGGCTGCAGAAGATAGCGCCAACCTTTCCCTTTCCCTCAAGAACCACTTACCACCACCACCAACTTCGTGAATCTGACCTGTGCTAACGTAACCTGTTTGGAGGTAGGCCATTTAAGTCAAAATGCAGACATGTGCAGACGTTCATCACGTTTCTATATATATATATATATATATATATATATATATATATATATATTATGTATATTCCCCTTCTTTCTCCATCGTTGGGCAGCCAACCTGTCATTTTTCTGGTTAACATTGCTGCCTTCTCTTTATTTTCTTTCTGTTTCTTCCTGAGCGAGTAGATGCGAACATGCATTGAAATCCGCGATGTCGTACTGATACACACAGTCGCTGCAGTTAGTGTCATGGCTGAAAGAGTTAACGACTGAAAAATATAAATTTACCGAACAGCACGCCTTTCACTTCTCAGATCGCATGTTATTTTTTTCTTGTTGCTAATTATCATTAGCAACAAGCTAGGGCCTAAGCGTGCGAAAATACACCTAAATCCATGATTTTAACTCACGTTACCTTCCGGTTTGCCATGAAATCTGAATAAAGCGCCGTTAATTGTAAAACGGATGAAAGGGATAACTCGTTTCGCCACAGCACTTGTTGCCACTCCGATATCGTAGATTGCACATATATGTTTTTTTTTTATGACACAGCCTATAAGTACGCGCGCGTATGTGCTCACAACCGTGAAAAAATTATCTGCAGCAACATCGTCTATTGATCACAAGTCTATCATATAAAGAGAGAGAGAGAGAAGGAAAAGGGAAAGGTAGCGAGGTTAACCAAGGACGTGCCCGGTTGACTACCCTGCACTTGGGGAGGGGGAAAGTGCCAAGGATAGATAAGAACGAAAGATAAGAAACGTAATAGAGAGTCTGTCGTCGTGAACACATTCGGAGAGGAATATCCGCTGTCACAAGCGTTCGTACAGTCCATTGTCTTTCAAGAAATGCCGAAGGGCTTTTGTGGCCTTCTGCATGGAAGAGTGCAATCGCAGGCCGCGGTTCCAGGATCGTCTCCTCCGATCGCATAAAGTCTTCAAACGCTGTAAGGCCTGCGCAGTAGGACAAACTTTGGAAGTGAAGAAAGAGAATCACGCTACTAAACGGTGGATGAATTCGCGTAGCAAAGACAACCCCCCCCTTCCGGCGAGAGCAGAGATGTGACTCTGCGGTGATAAAAAAAAATGCAGGCGGCGCGTTCACGTTGTCATCGCGCTGTGCAGCGTTACACATAAGTCGTGCTGGCTCGAAGGGCGCGCTGTTTGCGTGCGTCGAATCTATTATACAGACAGTTTCTAGTGTAGTGCCTCGCTCCCTGACTCGCTGCCAAGGCGAGCGACTTCTGTCCGGGCAGACTCCCGTCTTCTGAGCAGCGACCGCCGTGGCATCGCTGTCACCCCTCTCTCTCCCCCAACTTCTCTCGCCTCAGATCCCCTTCCCTCCTTGGTTCGTGGTAATGCTTGGCGCAACCTCGGCCAACCTCGTCTATAACGGGCGCTGTCCTCTTGCAACGAAGCGATGCCCTGAGGCGACGGCCTCTCGCAGTAGCGTGTGTGTTTGTCTGCGTGTCTGTCCGTGTGTGTGTCTGTCCGTGTGTGTGTGTGTGCGTGTGTGTGTGTGTGTGTGTGTGTGCGCGTGTGCGTGTGTGTGTCTGTCCGCGTGTGTGTGTGTGTGTGTGTGTGTGTGTGTGTGTGTGTGTGTGTGTGTGTGTGTGTGTGTGTGTGTGTTTGCGTGTGTGTGTGTGAGTGCGTGTGCGTGTGCGTGCGTCTACGTTTGTGTTTACGTGTGTGTGGCCGCGTGGCGTGTGTTTCCGCGCGTGTAGGCATGCGATGTCTGTGTTAAGTAGCTTACCGTAAAACTCTCATTAACTCAAGACGTCGCGAGTGATAAAAATTTGTGTATGAACAACTTCTTTCGAAAAGGAAAAATCGAACGTTCGGTACCGTTCTGACCGGATAAAAACGTTACCTGTCTGCTCTCCCGAATTTTTCGGGCTGTTTATGAATGTGGGTCCGCTTCGCGGTTTCACGAGTGCTGCGTCAAGTTTTATACGAAAAATACTCTGTTCGCTAGGAATCTCAGAGGTGTTGTATAATGTATTAACGTACGAAAAAAAAAAAAAAAAAAAAGTCGCGATGGTGCTTGCTCCGGTCCTGTTCTGGCAACGCAAGACGTCAAAAGCAGGCCACTTGCTTCCGAACAAGTTTACTAAAACAAGCTCCTGAAGCAGGCAAAATCGACAACAGCAATGCCGCTGAACAAAAGTAAAGCGATATGTTGCTTGTCAGTCTCTGCTGTTCCAACATTGCGGCTGCTTCTGTGCTGCCTCTAAGTCTAAATCATCGTTGATAAAAGTCCGCATGCATCCCACAAGAGACGTGCGTGATGACATTTCCTCTCCCAAGTCAACTTATTCCCCAAACCCCGGTCGTGTCTGCACGGGCATTTACAAATGCTAAAGTTCGCAAGTTTGCAGGTATAAAAGCCTTACATTCGCTGGTCGGTAATACCACTGGCTTTCAGAAGTTTCTTTTTTTCTTTTTTCGCCGCGAAACGTCAGCGTTTTCTGAGATGGGTTTGTTATCCCCGAACAGAGCAGTTTCTTCCTCATAGGTCTTTGATCAATGCCTTAGTATAGTTTCGACACCACTCGGCGCCTTGGATAATCGTATTCGCGGCGCTCTAAAAGACGTACGTCATCAGCGGTGTTGCCGCACCTGCAAAGAGCATTTTCATAACGGCGAATGCGATGTAGGCAGTGCCAAGTTGCCAACAATGGAGTTGTTTCCGTAGGCTCCCTGTGGGCATAAGGAACTCTGCAAAGGAGGTGAACTTTATAAAGATCAGACTCGTCAGACCGCGTTTTTTTTTTTTTTACCATTATACGCAGAAATATCTTCGTGCGGATTGCGTAATACAGGGTAATACTTAATCCTGGCGACAACAGCCCGCCATTCGCCGACTCCGTGCCGGATGGCGCCACTGTAACGTCGCCGCAGCAAACAAAGAATCTTCACCTTGCAGGCACAAGTTGGCCAAGGTCGACTGGTGACATTACCTTAGTCTCACATATATTACAACATGCGCGTTGAATATACGCATACTTTTTTTCCCCAATAAGAAAGCTCACTTGCGTCGGGAGTCACCATCCATCTTTATAATTAACACGTTCCTCTTCGAACAACTTTAAAGACGGACGTGCGCGCATGTCCAACGTGTACAGTACTGGAAATTTGCTAACAATAAATGTCGTACCGTTGTCGTTCATTGTACAGTTTTTACGCTATGACAGTGAACCTGATCGCAGGGTCCGTATCGTCCTTGCGTAACAATTCGGGGCTAGCCCGTAACTCGCGCGATTTAACTTGCTGCTTCGCTCGGAATAATGTAATCGTTGGAAATAAAATGAAAATGTTTCCAGTGAGCCGTCGTTCGCGCCTCTGTAGAATTTCGCACGTGGTGTTCGAGCGTCGCGGAATCGGGCTTTCGTCGAAGATGCGTCAACCTATTTTGCGAGCGACCTTTGATTCCGTAATGAGATGCATCTTTTGTCTTGAAAACACGCACAAAACAAAAGCACGAAAGTGGGGCCTCGGGGAGGAACGAACGTAGGAAATTGCGGAAACTGAATGAGAATGACGTGGCTATAGCTGGTAATTAGGAAAAAAAGAAAGAAAGAAAAACAAAGAATACGGAGAAACGAGTTCGCTGTCCCTCCTTGAATCTCGGCGATAAGAATACCTATTGAGTAACATTCACGTCCTATTGTGTCCTGGTGCATAGAAAACTGCGCACTTATATAAAGCGCTTTCTTTTTCTTCGTCAAGCGTTGCATTTACGCCAATCGCCCTGTGTGAGCACCGACGCGCAGAAATTGCTAGCCGGTCGTGGGCCTCGCAGCCCACAAAAAGTTTGGAACAATCCATTATACGTCGTTCGAACGTCAGTTCTTGCATTGCGGGATTTTCTTTTTTTCCCTTATGATTTCTTCTGTTGTCATTGTTGCTGCCTGGGAGCGATAAAAAGAAAAGAGAGAAGTGGTTCGATCTACGTTCGCATTGTCCTTAGGTGACGTCATTACGACGTTAGTCGCCACACGACTTCTGACGCGCGCGTTAACCTCCTCTCGAGACTTTCTTTGTTTTGTTTTTTCTCACTTTTTCTTTAAACTTGGGGGCGTGTGCATACCAAATGTCAACGCCTCTGTATGCACCTATGTGGATAGAGCGCTGATACCGAAATTTCATAATTACCCCGCACGGCAAGATAATCGCGCAGGCTTGAAGAAAAAAAAAATATATGTGAAGGGTTCTACGTCAGTGAGTTTCCGTCACGGCATCGCAGAAACAATATTCGCGAACGCGCTTCCGACGCCAGTTCGAGAACGTTTTGCGTCGGTTCGAATTTGCGTTCGAGGTTTGAAAAGTCATAGGAGCAGAGAGCATGGACCTGACACTAATGAAAATGAGAATACAAGCACCGACTCGGAACTATATGAAAGGTCGTACCGTGGCTTGAATAGAAGGATGACGCGACAAACCATCTGCGCATGCTCCGGGAGATGGGGGCGGCAGCGCCAACCCGTCAATCACGGACACCTACTGTGCAGCTGTCGACAGCTATCGGTTCGGTATAGCCGACGATTGTGTCGTCCTTTGAGTTCCTCTTGTATCCGTGTGTTCCCTAAGAGTTTTGAACTCGTGAATCCTAACAATTCACGCATATTTATGTCGTTCTAATTCCCCCCCCCCCCCCCTTTTTTTTTTGCATGTAAAAATTATTATGTTGGCGAGCTTAATACGGTGCCAGCTGCTCCTTACCTTATAATCAGGAAGGGTTGTTCACGCGTACTCTAACTCACTTGGGCATATATAGTTTGTGCAGGAGAGTGAGTTTGTTGCAGTTAACGCTGGCACAATGGCATTCCAACCTTCAGTGGCCACAGCCCAACACCAGATAGACACTCTGTAGACCGACATTGCGAGCAATGGCGCCGATTCGATTACAACGACACTGCCACATACAGGGCTACATCACGCGCATACTTACAAAACAGTGCTAGCGGTGTGCGAATAGTGGTTTTTGAGACCGAATCGAATATGGAATCGAACAGTACCAGAAGCGAATCGAATATCGAATACTTTTCGAATAATGAGTAACCTTTATCACAATTAATATAAAACGATGTTCACATCCCAGTATCCTTAAAGCTAGTAAGTTTCTTTTCAATACATAGTAGGTTACGAAGCGTTCTTTATTAAAAGCACAAATTGAGCATTAGGAGCGAACAAGTAGTTGTAATGCACTATGTAATGACATAATATGTAAATTGCCGTACTATGTAATGACAGACACTTGCTAACTTTAATACTAATGGGGTGTGAACATCGTTTTATATTAATTGTGAGAATGGCTGTTCATTATTCGAAAACTATTCGAAAAGTATTCAATATTCGATTGACTTCGCTTTGCGTGCTACTCGATTCGTATTCGCTTCGGTCTCAAAAATAACTGCTCGCACACCCCTACACGTGAGGAGCAATCTTTGCCTCAAAACGAATTAAGTGTTATCCACCATATCACTCGCGACTGTATGCTGCCGCGGAACAAATAGGACACCAGCACTACCACCACCACCGCGACAGCCAGCTAAAAAAAAAAAAAAAAAGGGTGAATGGTAGGGGGGAAGGCAGATCCTCCTTTCCAGCGTGCAACGGGGGGTGTCAGCGATCCGCGCAGGACCCGAAAACGTGTAGGCGACCCCGCGCCGACACACGCTCTTCACCCTTAGAAGAAAACAGGAACACTTCTTGGCCGCCTTTCTAAAGCCACGCACCGCGTAAGCCAGCTCGCCGAGCCGTCGAGGCTGTTGCATACGTCATCCCAGAAATACAGCCCGAACCCGCCAGGGGACACTTGTCTGCTGAAAACCTCACCCGCTCAAAAGACCCTCGAAGCCACCGCTTCACTCTTTGCGAGCCAGCGGACCAGTTGGCCCTCGCAGAGGAAGCTATATAGTGTGCGAAGAATAAAAGAAAAATAATAACAATCGAGAGAAGTATTGAGAAAGCGATAAAGAGCTTGGTCCTTAGCTCCCTCAACCCGTGTGGTGGCAAGCCCTGTCCGGGAACGGAGCCAAGGTCTGAACCTCGCCACCCGAAAATAACTCGTTGCCTCGCCGTCACTCGACTGGCAAGAGAACTGCAACGAAGCCGTTCTATACCCTCGGTCTTCCTGCCGCTAGGCCTTGCCGTCTGCCCGTCCCTGGCGCTCTCGGCGCGTCGTCTGCTTCGCTTGCGCACACGCGCGTCTGCTCCTTCGGGCGTGTTTGTGTGTGTTTTGTGTCTATTTTTTTTTTTGGAGCGCTCTTTCATTGCGCATTCGAAGGCCTTTGCATCGTCTGAATGCAGTGTTTCTCAGATGCAGCTTGCGTGTTGGGAGAGAGAAAAGGAGGGAAGCTGCTGTGTTCATCGGCATACGCCGTCCTTCCTCTTCCATGGCGCGAGACTCCCGCTGGGTCCTATCGTCTGTCTATCTTCGTTCTCGTTGACGTCACTGGACCCCGTGTGGGATAGTGGCGTATTCAGATGTTTTTTCTTGCTTTTGCAGTGTGTTTTTCTTCTCTCCCTTCTGTCTTGATGTTGTGCATGTCTGACGTGCAAAAACGCTGTGTGTGTGCGTGTGTGCGTGCGTGCGTGTACTTAAGTTTGGGGTCGTGTCGGGCATCGTTTCCGTGTAGGCCTCGTGTTGCCATTTGCTGAGTCGACATATTTCTGAAGAAACTGTCGAGCGGTGCTCGGGTGGGCCTGTATGACAGAAGACAAATCGGATGAGGAGATGGCGGTATTCTGGAAGTCATGCAACAAGCCACGCTCGGCTTTAACCGATTCTCGCAACGTGGAGACACTCTCGAGACACTCTAATACTGAAGGGTCTTCGAATCGGTCGCGACGTCACCGCAATTAGCGAACGTAATTGGCTGGTGCGCCTACGTAAATCTTATTTGCGTTGTACAGCAGTGTAATTGACCCCCCCCCCCCCCCCCCCCCCCTTGCATTCCGTGGTTATCACCGGGACTATACAGGCAGATAGATCACTGCACCGCTTTTCGTTCAGTCGTTGTATGTAGTGTTGTTGTAAGTACCTCTCAAGACACGTGGTATTTAATACGGCCCGATCGAGCTGTCTGCGGCAAAGTGCACTGACCCCTCCCTCTCGTATCCAGCGCGCTGGATGCCACAAGCGAAAACTGTGCGCGCAAGGTTCGCTTCGGCCGAGCGACCGACACGTGGCTCCGACTCGTGTGCACAGCTGCGCATCGCGCAACACCACCACTCTCGCTCGCTGCCGATGCCTGTGCAGTTGGTGCCGGTTCGGCCGTGCTCTGCGATCACGTACACGTCATCGGCGCTGGAACTCTCTGCCTTCTCTCTCACCTCTCTCTCTCTGTCTCCTCCTCCGCTTGTTATTGGTTTCTCTAAAAAAGCGCTTCCTAGAAAATTACTAGAAATAGCTCTGGATGCTATATTGTTCTACGGCATGAGAACGACCGACATGAGAACGATGTGTATGGTATGCATGGATTTGCCCCGAAGTTTGTCCTTCGGGCTTGAAAAGGGCTTTGAGGGTTTTCAGGTTGATCGTATTAAACAATACGTTACGTTATGAATGGGACGATTCGCATTGGTTATGCACGTGCTCAGAGGCTCGTTGCCTTGCTGCGTTTAGGAAACTACGATTGCTTGGAAATATAGAAAGATAAAGCGTAAGAAAAAAAAATTGAGCACATGAATGTCTGAAGCCGCAAGCACGAAGATTAGACAAATCCAGTTAACTGCCCGTCATTCCCGTGGTAGATGAACGATCACTGCGCCCGAGTTCCCCCTTAGTGACATTCGTAGGAAACTCTAATGCTCTCCGCATTCTCTATCAGCGTCTATTACGCTTTGCCTTTCTGAACTTCCCAGCAATCGTAGTTTTCTAACCCCTTCAAACATGAATTATGATCGACTCTCGATGCATGCGTGAAACATACATGATTTTATGCCAGGGTGCTTGAGAATCCACTGAAAGCAAATCAAGGTGTCGGAATGACTCGTGCATTTTATGATGAGTCGTCATAATTACAGAGTAACTAAATATTTGAATATTGTAAAGTCAGTCATGTTACGCTTCTTCATAAAAGAACTGAATCACCCGTTCAAATTACATGCACAAGGTTTTTATTGGCATTTCAAGAAAGAAAAAAATATTTCGAAGTTGCTACCGACATGCCCCACGTCAAACGTCACGTAAAACACGGTAGTGCCGTCACCAAAGCGGTACTCTGTAACGATACATACCACTCGGATGTAAAATGGAAGTAATAGTTGTTAGCAGAATGCTCAGCTTACCTTGAGCTTATGTTTGTGCTTATTCCTTGCTACCACTGCACAGAAATGCCAAAAATAGGTCGCGTCCACAAACGTGGACGCCGTGTCCGAAGGGGCTAAGCGCGCGAACGCAACAAGTCTCTGCGCGTAGATATATGCGCAATCATTGCGAATTCTCGCACTTGTTGAAGACGATCAATTTGCAAAGTTACAAAGCCGTTTGAAACCAGACGGACGAAGTTTAGGCAAACCCGGCATCATGACCTTGCTGTGTTCACCATAACATCGTCAGATTCCGTCATGTTGTCGAATCCTCCATCTTGTCTGCGCTGATTTGTCCAGAGGGCTGCTTGCGGCCTCTCTGATTGGCTCACAATGCCGCCATTACAGAATTTGAATGTATGGTGGAATTGTCTTCGCGTTCTCTGCGTAATGATCGCGCTTAATGAAGGATTACTATTTTTTATAGCTGGAATAATAAACATAAGCTGTTTTCGTGGCAATCCAGTTCCGCGGAATCCCGCAAGGTACAGGAAGTGTCATCAAAGGAAAAAATTGTCATCCACGAGAATTTTAGCACGAAGTTAAAAAGGAAACCCGTACGGGTATCTCGGAAAGAAAGCTTCCGAGTTGACGTTGGTGAAGTTGGCGTCCGTCGCGCTATCACGGCATCGACGCGCACGCGCACTGTAAGATAATTACACCCTTAAGAGCGAACAAGGGTGTAAATGGGTCTATAACTTACACATCATGCTTACTCATCTAAAACTGACTTACCCAAGCATAGGCTCCAAGTGAAGGAAACTGAATACGGGAGTAAGCGTGAATATATCTAATCATTTCTTACACAAACGCCGACGGTTTTCATCTCGTGCGCCGTTGAGGTGCAACGTCTTGCGACGCGGCTGGCGGCGCTCCTCAACATGTTCATCATCATCATCATCATCATCATCATCATCATCATCATCATCATCAGTGCAATGCTAAACCATGCTGTCGCTTTCAATGATTCGCCCTTGGGCGAAACAACCAATATACATAAGCATTTCTCTTCCTTCTTATTCCTTCTTACGGAAAATTTCTTAGCTTGAGATGCGCTATTGTAATTGTGTTCCCATAACTAAAGGGCCTTGAAGCGCAGTTATAATGTCTAGAGCACATGCTCGTATGAGAGCCCTTGAACGTGCATGTCTGACACTGCGTTGTGGAACAAAGCAACGTATGAGTAATCGCCGTGCGTTTCGGAACGCCACTTTTTTTATTTTTAATTAAAAAAAATATATACCCTTTTCGCCGAAGTGACGCGTGACTCTAAAAATATTGGCTCGGTTGGAACGCGAGCGAAATAAAAACAGCTGTTGGCCGCGACGCCGGCTATTGTTCGCCGTGCAACTTTTTCGCGATGTGCTTTTGAGTCACAGAATTTTTATTGCGCGTCTATTTTCCTCTTCTGCTTCTCTTTCTTTCTTAACTGGCCCCCTGGAGATACTCAGCGCCTGGAGATACTCAGATTATTATCTGCATTCTGCGTAATTAGATAATTAGTCCTAATTAGTTAATGAACGTTCTCCCTAATTATTATAGTTAGATGAAAAGTGTCAATAAAAGAATTATAGAGCAACATGAGAAACTCCCGATACAGCTTTCTGTCGCTCAATGCGTGCTACATGAAACTGTTTTTCCGAGCGTGGAAGATGCCCGCGAATACACGCAAAGTGCCTCGAGCGGCCAGTCGCGCGGCAAGGAACTGCTATTGCATTTAATGTTGCATTCAAAATATATTTCCATGCAATTGTTTGGCTTGACAATGACGATGAAATTTATTGCCTAAAATGCAATAAAATTGCCTAATATGCAATAGGCCTAATATGGAGGATACGTTGCCAGAATTTCGATGCAGCTATGGGCAAAATTAGGGAAGTTGAGGGGTGGAGTGTCGTTGCGCAAAACAAGTTCTGCGGCATTTAGGAATATTTTGTGTGTATTGTCTAATCGTGAAAGCGCATTGTAGAAACCATAAAGACCGCTCTGGGCACAGTGGAATTCCGCCATGTGTCTAATTCGACATCTTGTCAGCTCTTATTGGATTACAGGGCTGCTACAGCGTTCGTGATTGGCTCGAAAAATGCCAACATGGCGGAATCTGACAATGTTTGAGGACAGCCCTGTCCCCATAGGGATTCTATCCACGGATCCGGGACGCGTCAGGCCGTTGTCACAATCGCCATTTTCGTTCTCGGTGTGGTCGTTGACTTCATGTCTTCAGAATGTTGCCAACCATGTGCATTTCCCATACCTGCCGCGGCAAACCACTCAGTCGAGCAGGTAGGCGACATCAAAGCGAAACTCGGTGTGTGTGTGTTCGCTTGCTAGTTCGTTCTCCGGGAACTCGATCATGAACTCGTCCCTGTTTTGGATGGAACCGCATGTCGAACTTACCCTTCTGGGAAACTGGCAATAGGTACCGTATACCTGAAAAAAAAAAAAACAAAAAAAACAAAACAAGCCAAACGCTGCAGCACGCTTGAGGACGTTTCATAAAGTCAAGAACGCGAGCCGAGCCGTGTAAGCGATTGCAAATCGGGAGCAGTGTATTCTTTTTAAAAAGCCATTCGGATTCACTCAAGAGTCACGGGAGGCATAAAACCCGAGCGCTCGGCATTCAGATGAGCACCGCGCCGTTTCGCGAAAGCAAATATATACGTACAAAACTGGGAGCCTCACGTAACAGCCGAGGATTAAAAAAAAAAAAAGAAAAAAAAAACTTTCAGGTGAACAGTTTATAGGCAGGGCAAGTCCTGCTGACAGTCCCTAAGAAAAACACGACTCGTGCTCGGAGTGAGCGTCGAAAGATTATCTCGGCCTCCTGTTTGTTTTAGAAGTACCGCGGCGTTTATGTACGCGTATATGTTGGATGCTTTGTATACGTATACGCACTCGGTATGAATACAGCGTCACTCGATCTTCTAGTCAGTCGAGCGGGCCGCGTCTTGAAGCCGGTACTCGGCGACTGCCCTTGCTGGATCTTGCTCGAAATTTAAATTTGGGCATCTTTTGTAGGGGGGGAGGGGGGACATGACCTGGAATATGCACCGACCTGGGATTTAAGAGCATTATGCGCGTGCACCTGCGAGATGAAGTTGCACTTCGTATCATTTTCTTCTTTTTTTTCTCTCCCTCTTCATTTTGTGCCATACAGAATCTTTGAACCCGTGTGCGCTTTCTTACTATTCATTTAATTTATTCATATCTCGCATATTTACGAAATGAAATAGCCAGCCTCTTAATAAGCACTAGTGCTTTAGCGTAGGGCTGGACACCTTGCTCGCTATGAAAGGGCAAATACGATTTCGATTACGCGTAGATAGATCTTGCTTACGAAGACGTCAATAGCTGTTCGCGTGGACGCACTCTGTGAGACGGCGACGGCACCTTGGTCACCAGGAGGAACGCGATGTTTGATGTTTGTTGAGGGACGAATAGCGATGAGGAAGTGAACGCAGGGGGAAAGGTTCCATGCGAAAGACGGCGTTAAGGTTGACTTTTATTCGCCATTTTCGTTCCTGGGCGTCTTTGACCTAACGGAAATGGGCGCGCTCTTTCGTGCACGTGCTCTAGCTCGTGCCACGTGACATGACGCACGCGTTGGCGTTTGCACTGGAGAAATGTGCGTCAGTGTGTGACTTATTAGAGCATCGGGCTGTGGTCCGTTTTGAACCATGTCCACGTCGAAAACAAGTACACGCGACCGGCTTGCTGGTGTTGCTTTACTGTTACGTGGGGGCTGTCAGTATAAAACGTAGGTTGTTGAACAGCGCCTACTCCGTATTGTTGCGTGACGCTTGAACGATGCTTATATGCACACGAGAGACAGGTATAAACGAGGCGACACAGCGACTGAGTCGTTTGTTCGAGCAGACGAAACAGCATTCGCGTGGTCTGGCCAGTTTATAGCTTAGTGGCTTTTTCTTGCGGGAGCGCAGTTTGGATCTGTAAGCTGAGAGACGTGGAACATAGCGTAGCTGGCCCTAACGGGGGCACGCCTCGATTAAGGACACGCCGAACCGGCAGTGAGTCCAACGATGTGACCAACCAGGTGTACGGACAAGACCGGCGTCGTCATTTCCGTCAGTGCATGCTACAGAGTGCTTGGTCGTATACCCGTCGTGAACTTCTCTGCCTTCGCTGTGCTTCGTTTCTTCCTACATCTGAGGAGTGTCGAAACGTGGGAAAATACGCGTCGTGGTAGATTCCGATACATTTATGTAAGTTCTCGCCCGAGCCGAGTGTCAAGGCACACGGTGTATACCGGGGCGCCCGCTTTTATTTACATTTGTCGCTGCCGCTGCTACCACTGATAGTGCCAGACGCAAAAAGAAAGTGCATGACATCAGAGGAGCTGGCTCCTGAGGAAGCGACTCGCTCCGATGCCCACCGACATTCGAGACACACCGCGCCCCTCCGTGTCTTGGCCGTAGACGACACGCCGGCCTGCCCCCCCCCCCTTTTTCCCATGCCAGCAAAAGGATGAAGCACAGGCGTCGTGCCAACAGCTCAGGCACCCCAAGCTAGCCTCGTCGTTGCTTGGCGAACTGGCACATTATACTTGCTTGCGTGGCGTGGCAGATCGTGTTTTTCTTTCTCTTTTTTTGTGTGTGTGTTCTTGGGTGGGGCTTCGCTTTTTTTTTTTTCATTTTCCGAAAGGGTTACGCCGAGAAGATACGTGGCGTCATAGAGTCGCTAATATCTCGCTCTCCCATGTTCCCGCGCGAGTCGAAATTCAAATTTCTCTCCCATGGAGTGCAAAGCGGAGTGAGTGAGGAGGGACGGGGACATTTGTCGCCGCACCGACTACGTCGGATCACCGCCAACCGGAAAACGAAAGAGACATGCAGGTTACACCCGTGCTCAACGCTGCTCTTCTTGTACTGTGTAGCGGATGTTAAAAAAAAGAAGGTTGGAGAGGAGGTGGCGGCGGTGACGGAGGGTGGTCTCCCGCTTGAGCTTTCGAAAGTGCGGATATAATATCTCGTTGCCCGCTTTCCAAGCGCTACCGCTCGGTTACTTTGGTTCGCTGGTTGATGTTTGGTAAGGTTAGCCGTGCCGTAACTATTAGTCAGTTGGCCCTGGAAGGGAGCAGGCACGTTTTTTTTTTTTTTTTTCGTTTTGCCACGAATTGGATACGGCAGAAAGTGTGTTCTCTTTGGCCTGGGTTGGTTTAGGTTCTTTGACCCTTTGTAAAGAATATTCTAAACCAAATAACGTGTGGTTTGGCATTACAGATCATGTTCCTGCGTGTTTCTGTTCCTACTGGCGTACCCTATTCTTTGTCATTGTTTCACTTTAGTTTTTACGGCCTGTCATCTTGTTTTCATTTTCCTGATTAATCGTTGAAGCCAACTGTCTTACCACCATTATCGTTAACTGTACCGCTTGGTTGGGCCGTTTGTAGTAGTGACGTGACACTTCGCACTTGTAATAATATTTTTTTTCTTGCGTTAAGTGACAGTCCAAATTCTCTAAACCTTAAAGAAAAAAAATGACAAGCGCCCGAACATCTTAAATAATTTATTGCGATGCTTGTTTATACGAGCCAGTTGTCTCAGTACCCACGAAGTGGGGGCGTCATGACGTCACAATACAGTGTCTGGCTCACTGCCTGTGATCGCCGCCTCTGCCAGGCTCGAGGGTAGCCAGAATAAACGTGCGCAGCGCTCTTGTTTATTTCATTTTTATTTTACCGAGCTGCACCACCATAAATTGCTTCGAAATTTAGGCCAATAAAGGCGTATAAGCCACATAAAGCCACATAATAAATAAAGCCACAAGAACGTCCGAAGTCACTAGTACGAGGATTAAAAGAATAAATCTACTACCCACCGTTCTGAACTACCCACCATTGTACTACCCACCATTGTACTACCCACCATTGTACTACCCACTGCAGCGCGAGAATGCCCTGCAATAATTTTTATAGGAAACTCTACGGTAGATGGTGCGCGAGGCACTCCGACGAACGAATCGAGTCGCGTCCTTATCTCTCGCGGGGCGCGTGCGTTCGATTCCCGCTGCGACCCGATCTGCCTCGAGTGAGTGCTCGTGTATGTATATGTATACACTGCGCGTCGCTTCGCCGGTTTCACTTCGGCGGCGTCTCTTGCCAGTTCACTTATGCCGCTCTCGTGCAAGCAAAAAGCAGCAGCAGCAGTCGCCGTAGCAGCTTACTCTGTCTCTCTAGCGTAACTGATGTTACGCGGCAGCACCACGCTGCGACCGATCGTAACACGACACGCGCTGAGGAAACGCCTGCGGCGGCGTCGTACGTGGTCGTGCAGGGGCGCTGCTATCGCTTTTTTGTTCCAGCTGTCGAGACAAGCGAGAAACGTTTAGTTTAGTGTGTTGGTGAAAGAAAAAAAAAATGTAGGGAAGAGGATGGGGTGGGTTCGTCACGAGATAAAGCAGGTATGCATGCAGTAGGCTAATGGCGATACGGAAGCACGGAGGTAGCCTCATACAGGCCTGGTGACCTTTTTGTCGCCACCACGATTTAAAGGACATGTCGCTAGATATCGCCGGCACCATTATCATCACCATAAGCATTTGTTTCCGCTATTTACCTGTAACCCTTTCCACAATGTTCTATGTTAAAAATAAACTGAATTCTTGTACTGAAATAAAGTGAGGGCTGAATGCGGTAAAGTGCCAGCATGTCTCGGGAGGGGAAGCGTGCGCCCCCCCCCCCCTCCTCCCCTCCCCCTTACTGTATCCGCCAGTGTTGAAAGACCAGTCAGGCGACAAAGTTCGCAAGTTCTCTATAGCGCGAAGGGTTAGGCATTGTGTATTGTATAGGGCGTTGAAAACAATGGACGTGGCAACTAGTTTTCGCCTCCAGCACACCCTGCCACCGAGGGCACACCTCCAACTCTCTCCCCCTCTCTCATCTTAGTCTCGGGTGTCCAGTGAGTCCGCACCGAGTCGCGCCACCCAACTACACGGCACAGCGGTTCGACGCCAGAGTGGTCTGGCCGGAGCCGTCGAGTGGGGGGAGAAAAGGCGCTCGCCTCGGCTCTCTCTCGAGTCTTAAAACTGGGTCAAGGGTTTCCGGCTGTTTCGCTCCGGTCCGCTGCGCCGCCGATCGCCGCGGACGGCGACGCCTCCCAAGCGACGCGCGCGGATATTAGATGGACGCGTTTAGAGCATGCAGCGCTACGCTTCGGTGTTGGGCCTTGCGCGTAGATTTTTTTTTTTCTTTGTTGGTTTTCTTTTCTGTTCGACGGCGTCGGAGGGTCACTCGCCCGGCGGCGACGTCCCCTTCCTGCGAGGCTGGGTGGGAGAGAACGTCGCGGGAGTTGGGGGAGAGACGAGATCTCAGAAGGACGGTTACGGGGCCGTTGAGAAAGCGTAATTCGCTTGCGTGCTCCGTTGTTACGATTAATGCCTCGTATCGCTTATTCACCCTGTAATGATCCGCGAAGTCATTAGCAGGGCTCCCACGTTGCGTAGGGCCTGCAAGTACAGACACCAATATGTAAAAAAATACGAAACAAGGATGACAAGCAAGGTGTTGTATCGGGGATGTGGCGAAAGGCTTCGAATACGAGATAACATCATCATCACCACCACCATTATCATATCATTGTCAGCCTATTTTGTGTCCAGCGCTGAATGAAGGACTTTCCCAACGATATCTATATATCTTACAGTTGCGCGTCTTCCTTTTGCCGACTCCAGTCGTGTGTCTACAGTTGTCACAGTTTCGTTGCACCACTAAATGATCTGCTGTCCTCGACTGCGTCTCTTACCTGGGCACCCTTACTTTTTTCTAATAGGCGGTGTCCAAATCCGTGCCTGCAGGGACGGCGCTCTCTGATTAACAGGGGCGGATCTCGAAGGCTTTGCTGTAGTGGCTGCTGGAGCCGGAAACAATTGCATAGCCGGACACACGTCATAGCCGCCATGTTGCAGACGTCTGTAGACCGCCGGTTATTTGCTCTACTCGCTACCTGGCCTGCCCAACTCCAGTGCGTCATTTCAATCTCAATTGAAATGTCAGCTGCACCCGTTGGCTCTTTGATCCACGCCGATGTCCTCCTGTCAATTACCGTTACACCTATCATGCTTCATTCCATTGCTCGTCTCGTGTTTCTTAGCGTCTTCTCGAGATTATTTGGCGTCCTCCGAGTGTTTGTGCATCACGTACAGATTGACACGACGCATAGTTAATAGGTGGCGTCCACAACCTGGCGTCCATGACGTGTTTCCGGGTCCCGCGATCGCTTCCTCCGCATGTAGCCAGCACGGCCTTCGGGATCTGTGTTTGTCACCCAGAGGAACCCGTTGCTGGGGCGTGGATTTGGACACCACCTACTGGTGAGTTTCTGGGCGACAGTTTCGGCCTGCCATCCACATAAAACGAGCTTATTATGATAATGACCGGCGCGCCTAACCGTCGTTTTGGTTGCATGACTGGTTGCGTTATGCCGCGCGTCTCGGCGTTTTTTTTTTTTTATTTTTTTTTTATTCCGCCGAATCTCTCACCACCTTTCGTTCGGGCACGAGAGGAGCTAGGGCTTATATGGAACAGGTGCGAACACGTGCTTTGAGAGCACTTTAACTCGTGCTTATCGTTTTCCTTACGTTCTTTCCTCTTTCTTCAGCGGTTCAAGAGTGATCGTAAATAATACAAAGAGAGAAAACAGAATTAAACGTGGAACAACCGCTAAATAAGTGCTTAATCACGCCTGCCTGTGGGCTAGAGTTACGCAGCGACGCCTTCGCGCGGTGTGGTCAGTGCGCAGCCCGTCCATCGCCGAGGGTAAGCTAAGCGTTGGGCGTCATTTACGTAAACCGGATGCTCGCGCATACGCATATTCCCATCATGCTTTTGGAGGCTGCGGGGAGAGCTTTAATTGCACGCGCTAAGCCGGAAAGTGGTGATTAGCAGTGCGGCAGACCCCGCAGCACCCCCCGCTCTCCGCTAGAAGCAATTATGAACCCGTGCAGCGACGGACGAAGGGTGATAAAGTCCCCCCCCCCCCCCCCCCCCCCCCCGAATCTTCCCTGCGCGCCTCACGCAATGTAGAAGTCACGTTATCCACCGCCGCACCGGCGATGTTCGCAACTTTTGTTGGCTCAGAGATTATTTACCACACCGGATCTTGGAGGTCATGTTGTAGTTCCTTTTCCCCCTCCTCGATCCTACCTGTGTGGTTCGTGGATGTTGAAGTCACATTATCGAGCCTCTTAGCGCGGAAATGGGCGACTTACGTTGCCTCTGAGCGATATTGTACCGAACCGGAACAGGTAATGCGAGCTGTTGTTTATTAACTACGACAGTGCAGAAAGTTTGGCTACCTAGGAGCCTGGCTATAACAAAATCGAATATAGACAAAGGAAAACACTGAACGAGATAACGAGACAAATAAAAAAAAGAAAGAAATGAAATGCCTTAACAGCACAATTTTCGAACAGGGCGATACGGGGCAGACAGAAATGGCACAGGACGGACCGATTGCGCACTGCGTAACAATAAAGTTTTCAGTGCAGCAAGACCTCGACGTCCCATCGTGGGAGGCCTAGGCCCAGCCGACTAAACTGCTGGTTCTCAATAAAGTTCACTTCTCTCTCTTGCTCTCTGTCCTGCGTCGCGCCGTTTAAGATTTTGCTGTTTAACAAGATGTACCAACCAGTCCAAATCAACACGCAGTTGAAAGCTTTCGCATTTGCTTAGAGTGATAGAAGCACGCCAGTCACACTCTACGAACGCACTAAGGACTTGACATCAAGTTGCAAATATTTGCAAATCAGTGCGTAATGTACTGTCCGTGCGTGACCTCTGCGTGACCAGCGTTAGTAGTTATTGCTTAAGTTGAAATAGTTAAATTCACAGCAGAGCGCATAAAAATCGCTAACTCAGAAAGAAATCTGATGCTTAAAGTTCTTAATACCTCATCGTCATTACCCGTAAGGCACTTTACGACGAATGTGTACAGAGATGTATGCCATGCCAGAGGTGTCCGACCCTGACAGGCGTTTCTTCCATTGACCAGCAAAACACGAACACCACAGCTGCGAATTTTTTGTGGTCGACTTCGTCGCCTGTCGTTAGACATGCCTTCGAATGATTAAAATGAGCACCATTTATCTGTACTACGCGTCACGTGTCCTGTCCAGATCACCTTATTTCACCGTCATATCCTGTCCGGAATGTCGGGTTTGATCACTGATTCGTTCTTTTGTATAATCTCTAAAGGTTAAGCAACAAGACTGCATTAATAGGATACTCTCATATTTGAAGACAGCCCTCATTTGTTGGTGGTTCGCTGACTTTCTAGCCGTTGAAGAGACGTCGAAGTTCGTTCAACTCGCCCAATGACATTTCTTATTACTGCTAAGGACGGCGGCAATCGTCTGGTTAGTTCGTTCGTTTTGGCTGACATGCCTGGAGACGTCACGAAGATATTAGAGATGTTTTCATCGCTTTAAGAGAACACGAATTCTTACATGAAGGCAGAAGGACGGCAGGACAGAAAGGTTGCTGGTTCAGTTCTAAAGACTAAGTTCCAACTAGCCGAGCTCTCTGCCTTGATTGACGTCACTAAGTACGCAGGTGCTGACGCTTACGACTGAAGGGCGACTTCAGCGGGAGCTTCACAGTACGTACTTCATTCGTATGTGCACTCGGAAACTGTCACTCGTGTGTCAGCACTTGCTGGCTTATCATGGCCTCGGTGGATCCGCGTTCTCGAGTCCACTGCAATGACAGCATTGCAGCCAGCCGATGCAAGCACTACTGATGTACGGAGACGTGCGTTTTTAACAGCGAAGCTGTTTAAGCCAGCCGTAATTTGTGGTGCGTATCAAGAAACTAACAAGAAAGAGAAGAAAATAACCTTTCTTGCCGAGGCGGGATTCGAGCCCGCGTACCCCCGGTCCCCAGGCGAGCGCTGTAACCACTAGGCTGTACAGCCACGCTTGCAGAACATGCATTTATGCGAACCATATGATTGCGTTCGAGCGTCGTCGTCTTCGTCCACAGCTGGCCCGTTCGTACGCTCGTGCTCTGCGAGGTGAATAGGTGTTGCGCGCTATGAGAGCGAGAGAGAGAGACGAATTCACAGAGCGGGTCTCCTGGAACGCGGTGTCGGCGTTGCAAGCTGCGCTATGCAACGCGCAGTGACGGCCGTAAGTCCGAAACGCGCGAAAGAAAAATTCTCATCATGAGTAATAAGGTGGAAAGTTCGCGCGCACTTCCTGAAAATGCTGGACTACGATCGCCCAGCTTTGCTGTTTCAAGCGTTGCGCGGCCGAGTGCAAGGTTAAGCGCGTTTTTTTCCCCTTTCAAATTGTAAATAAGCAAGCAAATCGCGTTACCGTTGCTCTTTTCGTTCTCAAAGTTTGCAGCAAGATCCTGTTATGGTCCGGATCGTTCAATTTAACCTTCGTTACTGTTACTTTCCTGGTTTGTTAAGAAACATTGCGATTATGCGTTCGTCTGCGCTCCACGTGGTGAGTAATGCTTAGAAAAACATGGCGGCTATGTCTCTTCCGGCATCTGCAGTACGGCAATGCATGGCCTTCGAGATCGGATGCAATTAATCGCTCTGGGTGACATCAGTGAGGAGCAGACGAAGGAAATTCGAAGTTTTCTTCTATAACTTAATTATTTTTTTTTGTAAACGAGGCGAGTAACAATGCCGAGTGTCATATTCAGCGATGTGGACCGTAACATGCGATGTGACTGCAACATTTGTGCAAGCACAGAGCAGCGCGGTGAGCGCTAAATCTCTTTTTGTGTGCGATTTCAAGGGGAAAATGCGCGTATTTGTACCGTGTTCCTTCTGGGACGCTTTCGAAGATGTTTCGTATGGATGTTGACGTTTGTCGATCACCTGCACTCTGCGTGCAGAAACCCTACATTGGCGAAATTATCACGCATAGAACACCGTGATTCGCTGCTTAACGCTTTCGGCGATTTCGCCGTTCGAAGTCGGGCAGGGCACCGCGCCGGTCATGGAGATATCAATTTATGTCTGGGCACAGTCGTTTCTGGAAACCGACCGAGAAAAAAAAAAAGATGGCGGGCGGAATCTCGGAAGCCATAACTTGAGATAA
The DNA here is from genome assembly GCF_013339745.2 of Dermacentor silvarum. NCBI lineage: Eukaryota > Metazoa > Arthropoda > Arachnida > Ixodida > Ixodidae > Dermacentor > Dermacentor silvarum. Next base: position 123,801,450 of record NC_051162.1, on the reverse strand, counting down.
CGTCAACGTTGTATGGCTCGTTGCGAAGAAGATAAGCCGGGAAACCTTTACCTGGAATTCGCTTATCTCACGCCTCTAAGCCCTCGCGCGCAGCTTTATCGCGGTTTCTTATTCTTCGAGAGGTGCGCGGAGTGATTCACACGTCCGTATAGTTTTCGTGTGCCGGTGAGTGGCGGTGACGCCCTCCTTTAGCATGTAGCTTCTTGCACCACACCATATCTACAGACACACACGCACGCACACTCTGTGACGTGTCACGCAAACGTGATTCTTGCAGTCTCTAGTCGCACTTCTTCACCTTTGTGTTCTCTTGCGTATATATTGTTCTTTAGTGCTTGTTTGCACAGACGCAGCACATATCGTATGTCGACCGCAAGGGGGCGCAAGCTATGATGCATGACACCTGGGGTCGCAATCTTTTATATGAAAACCCGCGCAGTTATAGAGAACGCACGACGTTGAACGGCGAAGCTGTCCCTTGCCATCTAGGGTCCTAGTTTGCACATTCCAACTTCGCCATGATCATTCAGTGACATCCGTGGCAGCCAATAAGAGCTCGCAAGGTGGCGATTTTTTTTACAATATGGCGGAATTTGACGGGGCGCGCAGGGCGGCGGTACATATTCTAGTTCACTCTAGCGGCGGCCTTCATGGACAGACATTGGATCGGCTTGGACCGGTTGTTTCCTGCTGTGGCGAGACATTTGTGGGGCAGGCAGCTGGCATGCGAGACACACAGAAGAAAGCTTGCAGGTCTTCTTGTTACCCTCCGAGTGCTGAATAGGGAGTTTTCGAAATAGCGTCCCCCGAGCAGCTTTGGGTACACTTTGCGTTCTTTTTTATTCAATCGCGTTCTTTTGTAGGTCTGGTCGATAGCGTCCTCAAACGTCTAAAACTTCCTATTATTCCCTACTGTCACCAGCGCACTTTCTTTTCCTTTATCACAAGCTCACCCCTTACTCGTTCGAGCATTTCATATTTTAATGCTAAATCTATCTATCTATCTATCTATCTATCTATCTATCTATCTATCTATCTATCTATCTATCTATCTATATTTTTATCGAACTAACTAACTAGTTGCGTGCACCGACCGTACAATCGCCTTCCCCGCGCTGCTGACGCTCCCTCCTACAGTCATCGACACGCCGGCGGCCTGGCAACCTTGGGCAGCGCGGCGCCACTCTTCGTTCACGCACGTATGTCGCAAGAGCTGTCGCGTCGCGCCCACCGGTTCGTCATTGTCGTAACACACTCGAGGACGGGCGCGACCAGGGAAAGGGGTGAGCACGGTGTCGAAAGCTGCAGCCCGGGTCCAAGGCGCCGGCTAGCACTGACGGGCTGTAAAGAAGGAAAAGGACCCCGTCTATACGCAAGGCCTCTAAAGGCTGACTCCATTGTTTTGTACATCTTTGCTTCAAAACCCTATAGTGTTACTTGTACGTTTTGCGAAGCTGGCCTTTCCCCCCCCCCCCCCCTTCCTTTTTTTTTTCGTGGTCTGAATTCCTTGGCTGGGCTTTTTTTTTTTTTTTTCTTTTCTTCGAAGCGTTGCTTCGTTATACTTACGAGACTTTGGAACAGTAGTCTCTTCATAAGCCTGCTTTCCGATATCACCGCCTCCCTTATAGGCGACAGCAATGACCATTTCCCGTCAATAAGCAAACTAGAGCTTGGCAATGGAGTGGGCATCAATTTATGGGAAGATCACAGAACATGTGCTATCGGTACCACGCACAATATCGCACACATCCCGTCCTCATCCCACATGTCATATTCATCTGTTCTGTAAAAATTAAGGGGAGTCTAGGTAGAAAAAATATTGCTAGTGCAGAATAGGGGTGGTAAGACTAGTGGTACACGCCCCCACCCACCGCCTCCTTATACGTCTTAATACACATGAGCTTATTCGCGGCGACAGCCGCTTAGCTTCAAGGGTTACGCCGCGCTCAAAGCAAACAATTGATTTATCGCTTTAGTCAGGCCATCGATTTACTGTCCCTCTTGCAAGTGTCTACGCGTCCGAACATTGTATTGAATGTCCGAGGCTATTTAGAGCAGGCAAAGCGACGCGCGCATTCGCATTTGTTGCACAAAAACGTCGGGTCCTCTTAAGCGGGGATGTCCCGTTTCAAGTTGACATCCGGACCCGTTGCAACACTCGCACGAAATCGGGAATTCCAGGCGAACGCCGAGAACGTCGCAGAACGAAAGAACGAACGCTAGAGAAAGGGAAAAGGGTCGAGGTCATTTCTCCGCTTCGCGTAGAGTAACCGGACGCGGAGCCACTTTAACAAACGACTCCACGCACAAATCTAACGGGCCCGGCCGAGCTCACCGAGCGACCGTACGGCAGCGTTGCGCAAGGCTGAGAACGTAATTGATTGCCAGAGTACAGGTCGCCCTCGCGCGCTATCCCCGCCGAGCTCTCTGCACTTGTAACGCTTTATAATTTCGGGAGTCCGCTCGCGTGCGCCAACACACACGCGCACGCCTTGCGACACCGTCGCAAGCCCGTCGGTGGTGCCGGTCCAGCGTCCGGCGACGCTGCTGCCGTCGCACCCTCATCTTCTTTTTCCTAGGCACCGCGACGACGCCAGCCCGGAGGAGAAAAGGGCGGGAAAAGGCGCGACGACGCTAGGCAGCAGCGCTGGCTGGCGTCGTCTTGTCCCGACGCTCGCAGGCGCCTGACTGCCCGGGACCCGCCGGACCGAGCGGTGCGACGCGGATTGATGCCGCATCGATTTGCCATTAGCCGCCGCCGCCGCTCGCTCGCTCGCTCGAGGCGCGGCACACAGTGCCTTCTTCTCGTTCACCGCCCGCGGCTCGGTGACGACGCTGCCGCCGACGACGCCGCCAACTCGGCCTTTCCGCCACTCGCTGGGCCTTTCCCTCTTTCCTTCCCTACGCAGCGTCCCGCTTTTCGCTTTCCCGGGCTCACCCCACTCCTCGCCGCTCCCTTCTTTCCCAACTTCCCCTCGGTGAAGCCTAGCGCCTCCTTTCCCTATTTCGACCCCTGCGGCTGCTTCCTCCCTTCGGCTCGGCCCCGGAATGGGACGGTGCGTTCCTTGGAGGGAGGAAACTTTCAACCTTTTCTTTATTTTCTCTCCTTTTTACTCCCGATTTACTCCTTTCTTGCTTTCCCGGCCTTCGCTGGCTGTGTGTGTGGACAGCCTTCATCCTTTTTCGTATCCGCTGCTGCTTCGTCTCTGTCATTTTTGTTTTTCTTTTCTGGCCGATGCAATTCCCCCCTTTCCCATCTTCCTGCCACCGCGCAATCGTTTTTGTATATTGTAGCGATTCTGTATACTGCCGCCAGCCTGTTGGTACTCGCGAAGTGAAGATGCGTTGGGTCGTGCGTCGCTCGCGGGGAAGCGCTTAACTCGAAGCCGATCTATCGTCTTATTATTGCTATAGCAATTATATGTACACACCCGGCGCATTTCCGTCGTGGCCGTCGCCGTGATGTTCCGTTTAAAGTCTAAGTGCGATTTTGCCGCGCGCCTTCTGGTGTTTGTGCGGGGGAAAGCATGCGAGGGTAGCCGACGATAGTGGCTCAATCTCGCGCGCGCAAAGGAGAAAAGTGGGGACGTAGCGGGGAGTTTTCCATCGCGCGCAAGACACCGGGTGGGGGGGCGCGGTTGAGGGGGGGGGGGCGTTCTACTTTGGCGGCGGCTACTACATATGGCGCGGCCTATCTTGAAAGCGATCTGCGATGCTGATAGAGTGCGCTGAGGGCTGATAGCTTCGTGTGCGCTGTGTTCCCTGCCACTCAGTTCGCGTTTAAGGGAAATGCAGAACGAAGGTCATTTCGCTCGCTGCTGCTGCCGCGCTTCCTCACTCCAGCATTTTGACAGCGAGGATGCGCGGTCAAAATGCGGCAACGACCTGCTTCGCCGTTGCGGCGACACTGCGACCTTTTTTTTTTTTGTAAGCGTTACTACAGAATGAGCGTTGTGCCGTCCTTATACGGTGACTTCTTGTTACTCTTATGTGGAATTCAACAGTCTACGATGAGTAACGGACGCACTCACTGAGGAACACAGCTTTAATACAACGCGACGTCCTACGCCTGACTATTCTAAACAGCCTGCTGCTGGATTCGCTTGTTATTGCACCCAATGAATAGCCAAAAGACCTGTGACGGTGCTGCACTTGTTTCGGCGGCTAGCGTTTCCTATTTATTTATTTATTTTCTTCTTCTCTCGGACCCTCCCACCTAGAGTGATCCACAGCTCAAACGCTCGGGAACACAGTCTCGAAAATTAAAGTTTATTTCATCATCCTCATCTCTCTCTGTCTTGCTCGCGTTTTTTTTTTCTTTTCGAAGAAATCTATCAACCTCGCCAATCGAGAATTTCACTCGTCGCCCTGTCAGCTCACTTCTTTATTATCTTACTTATTTTGCTTTTATTCGTCGCAGACCAGGCTTAACGAATGTCTCATCGTGTAAGGTTGTAAAGGACCCATTTTCTCCGGCAACGACCTGCGCGGACTTCGCATTGTTCACTTTCCTTCAGTGCAGCGGCCGCAACGAGTCGATCACGACATTCGCCATTCATTGCCTCACCCTAGCGTCGTTGCATTTCCTCCTTGTTATTTCGCACGGCTCCGGCAGTGATCGCTCGGTCGGGGCACCCCTCCAGCGTCTACGACTTCACCGGGCCGTCGACGTCTAGCGCAGAGAATAAGTCATTAAACGTTCTCTCTCGGCCCTACTGCCATTGTTTCTCGAGTGAGCCGTTTCAGTTTATCAAGCTGGTTCGTCAGTTGCTCTCACTGGCCTGCTGTAGAGGTGGTCACGAAGCTCTTCGGCTTCTGTTTTTTTTTCTTTTTTTTTTTTGGTCGCGAGCGACCTGTAAAATCGGGTCACGGGGCCAGGTACAAAGACCTTTTGGAGGAACTCGACAACTGTCCGTATATGTATGCCCGCCCTGTCCAGAAGGTCGACCTCTGGTCTACGGCTGGGCTTCCTGTAGCGCGCATTCTTTGTCCTCCGCACCCGCTTTCAACCTGCTCCGTCTATGCCCCCCCAACAACCCACCCCTCAGAACCATCTCTAAAAGGTAGGGGCAGTTCCATTGAGCCCCGGCAAGGTCGTTGTGAATGTTGTGACCGCAGACTGGAGGTGTTTTGAACAGAAAATAATCGAAATAAGAGCAATGGGGCTTTATATATATATATATATATATATATATATATATATATATATATATATATATATATATATATATATATATACCCGCAGTTGTCGGAAGGAGCCGATCTGCTTATTTGAGGTGGCATACTGAAGTTGCTATTGGTTTGTTTGTCTGAATTTCGTCTTCAGGCCCAACGCATGCACCACCTTTCGGGGTGCAGTCTTGCTCCAAGGCTGTGAGCGTACTGGACTCGAAACGAGGGAAACCTGTCAGACCGACTGAATTCTACGAAGAAATGGAAAAATACGGCAAAAATAAAGCGTCTCGAGCGGAAGTAAAAGCGAGCAACGATGCAAAGCAAGAAAGAAGGAAGGAACGAAGGAAACCAAGCCCAGTGGGGTGAAAGCGGCTCACCGCACATAGCAGAAGGTCAGCTTCTGGCCTAGCTGAAAGGCCGACCCGTGGTAGCTGAATGGGAAAACGCGCTTCTTCCTGCGCCCCTGTTGAATTTTTTTTTATATGTATCTGCGTGGGAAGCTAAGGAAGCACTTATAAGAACGACTGCACAGGGCTGCCTCTTGAAGCGAAGTTGCAAGTTGCACGCGACTGCACCTACCTGCGCGCTACTTTTCGTGCGTCCTTGGGATACGTGACAATGCATTTTTTCCCATGACGATTTAGTTGGAATCGTAAAAAAAAAAAAAAAAAAAGACAGGTAGGGTATGAGAAAGCCTAGACGATCTCTTGGCTGGCTGCTCCTCACGTTTTCTTTTCTGTATGTGTTGAGCCGCTGACCAAGCATCGCGAGAGCGACTTAAATCTAATTGTGCGGGATAATTAATCACGGATACGGTCCATAATTAACGCAGTGTTCCTAATTAATTGTGGGGAAAAAGCAGTGGCGAAACACGCGTTACCTGGAACGGAACATCAACGCTATATGTGCAGAGTTTCTAGCAAATCTTTATGTGCCGTAAGGTATTTAGCTAAACACACAATTAGCTGATTTTTGTTAGTTAGTCAATATACATTTCAATTTTCGTGTGCAAGTAATGTCCGCCTCTTCGAGTAGACCAGCTCATGGACTAGAATTGTGCTATCTGCCAGAGGTAATTAAAGAAAATGATTTTTGAAGTGTTCGCTAGAACACCCTGTATGTGTATATATATATATATATATATATATATATATATATATATATATACACACACGCTGGCCACACACGCACTCCGTGCTCGCTTCAGCCGGTCGCAAACCCCCTCTCCGTGGCACCGAAGCTGCCCTGTTGATCGGCGGCGTTGCCCGGGAGCCCGCACATAGCGCGACGGGCCGTGGATCGATTGGCCGTGCGCTATTTCGCGTAATGCGGCCGGCGCCTTTGCCCATTACCGCCCTCGTCTTGTTCGACTGGAGGCCGGGCGATTAGACCGAGCGGAAACTCTGATTTATCGGAGAGCCCGCTGAGGAACCGAGCCGCACCGCCTGACTGCGACCGGGGACGAAATACGGCATGCATACAGTTATACGGAGCTGTGATTGAAAAAAAAACAAACAGTGCCCGGTTAAAGTAGATGCGCGCGTAACTAACGTTCAGGTACATTGGCTGGTTGGGCACTCGCGTATAGCATAGTTACGTATGCGACACGCCTTGATTAACAACGGGAGGCATGTGGAAACAAGAAATAGTAGTAAGCAGCTAAATTTGAGAACACCGTGTCGCACAAAACGGTTGGTAGCGGTCCTGGCGACGACGGAAACGATTGCAACGGTCCCTTTGCCTTTCGTCCAGTATGCAGTCTCACACCTAGGACCGTTCACGAGATACGGACCTCTCTATGTTACGGGGAAAAAAAAAAAACGTTTTCAATAAATAAATAAATAAATAAATAAATAAATAAATAATAAATAATAAATAAATAAATAATAAATAATAATAATGAAGCCTGCTGGTCGCCGTTCTTTCTATATATATTGAAAAACAACGCATCGGCACCATACGGACGTTGCCGAAATCCAAGTCTGCTTGACAATCGTCTGCTTGCGACATGGCGCACCTAATCGCAGTTTCAGGAGCTTAAAGCATCTACCGATATGGCTAATTAAGCTAACTCTTTCTCTAAAGCGTCTGCTTTCTGCCACCAGCAGTGAACGACGGTTCGAATCAGCCCGTGTCGAAGCACGCTGAATGAACTTTGAACTGAATACTCCGAGCTTCGCTCGACGCCTTCTGGCGTAGCTCACACTACGCAGGCTCGGAACGATTAACGCTCTCGCGATTTATCGGCCGTTTCGAGACTCCCGCGAGAAAGGAGCGAACCGTAAGAGGCGGGAAAAGGGGGGAGGGGAGTGGGTGAACGGAGAAGGAATTGGCTATTGGTAAGCTTTGATCTATTCGGCAGAAGAGAGTTCAAGAGTGCGAGAAATGCCAGTGAGATGTGGCTGCGCAGAACGAGCAGAAAGAAAGAAAGAAAGAAAGAAAGAAAGAAAGAAAGAAAGAAAGAAAGAAAGAAAGAAAGAAAGAAAGAAAGAAAGCGCACAAAGAAAGAATAGCCGAGTTGGAGAGCTTGAGCGTAATCGACCGAGCCCACTTCGCAGCTGCTGGAGAAACGGGGATTCAGCCGAGCCTCCTTTTATGTACCCTTCGCATCGTTTGCTGTTCCGATTGCATCTTGCGGATTTTCTTGCGGCCAAATTGATCTCGCGGTGGCATGTGGTGGGCTGGGCTGTCGGCTCTGGCTTCGGCGCGGATCAACGGATTGGTTTGACTTCTGTCTTTTCGCTCCTTTCGGGGCTCGTCGGCCGGTGGTAGAATAATCCCGTCCGCACGCTTTGCCAAAGCCTTCGATGGTTTCTTTGATATTTATCTACTTTTTTGTGTATGTGTGTCTGTGCTGTGTTCCTGCAACGCTGCTTAAAAGAACATAAAGAACAAAACTACCAAGTAGAGCTACATTATCCGTATATTAGGCTTCTAAAGTTACACAAGCGGTCTATCCTTTCCATAGGCATGAAGCTTAGTAAACCGGGCAGAACCCGTAAACTGAAAAGCGAGTGGCGATCTCACGTTTTAAATCCCGCGCCATCCAGTCGTGACTTGACAGACTCTGCTAGCCTTGCGACTATTACACCACATTACGATATCAGCAGGAAGTGATTACGTTTCCTTTCCACTGTAGAAGCACTGAGGCTCAGCCTAGTAGCAGCTCTTGTCAACCTCTCGTGGCCAGAAAGCGGCCCAGTTAAGCGAAAACACCAACTCTATGACGTCACATTGATGGCTAGAGGCATAGCGCCCAGAGGAACAGTGACATACGTAGACACAGTGCCGTTTCCTGCCGCTACGTGTTGCCCTGCATGCGCTAGCCTTCTAGACCATCATGAACTACCAGCAAATTAAGCCATGACAGAGACGTCATCAACGCACGCTGGTTGGGAGCGGAATTCAAAAACAAAGTTTGATCATTCATTTGTAAGCGTAATAACTTGTACTTCAAAATTAAGGATCAAACATGTTCGCTATAACGAACACGTTCTTACAAAAAAAAAAAAAAAAAACACCCACGTAGCTTTTAAAAGTATGATATACGAGTCTAAACTGTTTCTCTTCAATGTCCTTGAACGCTGTTAAACCCGTCTTCGCCGAAGAACTGTACCGGCCCCGCACCAACGAGGCCCTAGTCTCAGGGCATGATGTCATCATCTCTGACTTCATGTTTGACTTCATGCTGGAACGTCGCTGTCTGTTTCTACTTACTTGTAATAAGTCTCTGTATATTTCGATCACGAGTCGCTGGAAGCAATGTCATTCCTTGCGGCGGTCAGCCGCTACCTGACCACTCTCTCTCTCTCTCTCATATATATATATATATATATATATATATATATATATATACCACTTTCGTGCACTCTAAATTCTCGTGTTGTTCGCTCTTTTCGTGACAGAACACATACATTGTCCTGGAGGGTTTTCTGATATCAGTGAGCGATGCCAAAATGGCGTGCCATCCCGGGACCTGCTACCGCACTTCCGTCTACCGCCGCTTAAAGCCACGCGTGCTTGCTTCTGTATAGCGCGAGGGTTCCCGACTTCATAGAGTGTCGTTGACTGCATGCCTGCGCTAAAGCTTGCTTGAACGTTTCTTGGCGTGCCGTTGGACGTGCGGCTGCGCACGGCTGGAGAGCATCATACAGGAAAGAGCCGAGGCGGCACTTGCCGTGTCTTAATCAAGATCGCCACGTCCCTTCCCCCTTTTGCTATCTTGCGACTTCCTCGACCTCTTACTTAATAAGAACTTCTTCGTACACGTCTGCGCTGTTTCGTTCGCACGCTAGTTGCGGTGTTAAAGGCACGCTCAACGGGAGTATTGAGTTAAGCTGTATCGGTGTAAAGTTGAGCCATTACAGTGTACAATCATTGAATTCTACCGGTACTAGCATATGCGGCAGGAGGTGTTTAACTAAGAAGCCTGAGAAGAGGGAGGTGAAGGACCGCGCGACGAACCATGCAACTCAAAAGGATAGGCGTAAAGTTAAGAGACGGAAAGACAGCGGTGTGGATTGCAGAGCAACCGGGAGATAGCCGTTACTCTACCTGAGATTACGAGGCAGGAACGGAGCTAGGCACGCCATGGAATGCACAGACCCGATAATCGGTGGCCGATTAGAGTTACGGAAAATGGATGCCAGAGGAAGGGAAGCGCAGTCGAGGGCGGAGGACTAGGAGGCGGGATGCAAGTTGGAAATTTGCGGCCATCGGATGGGGTGTTAGCTGACAAGGGGTAATTGGAGATCGTTTGGAGAAGTAGCCTTCGTCGTGCATTGGGCATAAAAGGGTGATGGTGACAGTAGCGCCGCACAAGTTGCGCTACTGTCTCAAGACGGCTGCTGTTACCGTAATCAACGATTACGACTTTCGAAGCCAGTAAAAAGAGGCAAGAACGAGAGACGGGCTCTAGCGACGATCGCTCTGAAGTGGCCGCCGCATATCGTCATTACTTCATAGATTCATAAGGACGTAACGGGTTGAGTTAATTGTTTATCGGTAAATAACTACACAGCATTCTAAAAGAACCAGATAGTCACCCTTGCGAGAAGCACAACAGCGCTCTTCAGTCAGTCGGAACTTTGTCTACCACTGACATCATTACGATCGCATCGTCAACTAGCGGGTTTCCATTATGCTAGAAGACTTCCACAAGGAATTACAAGGAACACGCTGCTGCGTACGTAAGCCTTTTAAAACTCTGAATTGACTCGGCATTCTTTTTTTTTTTAATTGAAAGGGACAGTGTAACCGCTTCTGTGTCTATTTGCTGTTGGCACACGAATATAAATTACCAAATGTCTGCCTAACTTCAGTTGCTTTACGAATATATTGAAGATAATTGGTCATTTGTTCACCTAATGTATATTATGCCTTGCTAAGATATCGAATTTGCTCGGCTACGTTATCCTTTTTTTTTTCTTTTTTTTTTTTGAGCCCGAGCTTTCTCGTTGCCAGCGGCGACAGACGTTTGGCGATGCTATAGAACAGTTTGTTATCGGTTTTCGACATCTCTGCCGATGTCTATACTTCAATAATGCACTTTAGACTACGAGTTCATTCGTTCCGGCTGTCGGTGCTCTGATTAGAACTCCATTATCCTGGAAACGAACAACGATCTGTGCCGGTTGCGTCGTTTGGATATGTTTGTTCGACTCGTATATACGGCCTCTTCTTTGACGATCGCTGACTCCTACTACGTACGTACACGTGAAACTCCGTATTGGTCGGCGCGCTTGCGTTGACACGTTCTCCCTCGGGGAAATGCATTCGTGTTCGGGCGGTCACTCTAATATAGCCTCCATTGCACGGCCAAGATGGCGACGTTTTATACAGAGTGGCGCGCCGTAACCTTATCGAGCTGGTTATCCTCGTTGTGAGCATACCCGCCGTATAGTGGCTATGGTGTTCTGCTGTCGAGGGCGAGGTCTAGGGTTCGAATTCCGCTGTGGCAGCCGCATTTTGATGGCGGTTAAATTAGAGCTAGTGGCACACTATAAAGAAACCCAGGAAGTCAAAATTAATCTAGAGCCTTCCAATGGCAGCATCTATCAATATCCCCATTGTTGCTTTGGAATGTTAAACATAATGAATGAATGAATGAATGAATGAATGAATGAATGAATGAATGAATGAATGTCATTGCTCACTCAATCAACAAGCTCCGGCGCTTCGCATTATGAGCGCGGCCACGCAGAATCTGAGATTGGCGGTGGCGCCTCCGCCACCACCATCTGAGTATCTGCGACGAATCTCGAAGGCTATGCTTCCGCTGGCTGCATTTGCCGGAAATGATCGCAGGAGCTCGAAACATGTCATGGTCGCCATGTTTTGGCGCAACAATGAAGCTTTTCTTGAGGAGGTACTATAGAGTTTTATATTAGGGGACGCAAGCGGCTTGCATGCGCAAGAACTAGGGGCCACGGTCCTGCGCATGCGCAGGGGGGTCCGCGCATGTGGAGTACCGTGTCCCTTACTTTTTCCCTATGCAAGTCGCTTGCGTCCCCTAATCTAAAACATTCTAGTATTGTCCTCTGTAAGCGTGTTCGTGTCGCAACAAATGAGCTCAGAGCTAGAGAGATAATTTAAGCCCAACTATTCTCCCATCTTGTACACACAAGTACATGCACGCACGCGCACACAAACCATATTTACACACACGCGCGCACCCGCATGTACTCACGCTGGCGAACCTAACATAGCGGTGTGGTTAGGTTTTCGCGTCCATCGTTGCGCGGCGCAGCGCGCATTACCAGGATGTAGTGTGCTGCACTAACGCAACTGCAAACTACGCTAGCCATCGTTCGGGCAATTACACCGCCAATTTACTTCCGTACCGGAAATGCGTTTCAGCGCTTCTAATGACTCTCCACCGATATTTCTTTTTTCCTTCCTTAACTCACTCGACTCATAGGTATCTTGCTTCTTGTCTGATTATTATAATTTTTTTTTCGGACGCCTTAGTTCGCAATTCTGAGCTCGTTTAGCAGGCGAAATTTCGCTCCCCATTTCTTTCTTTGTTTTCGCTAGCTAGCTTCTTGTTTTCGATTCCTTTCCAATTTTTATTTTTTGATATATATATTCTTTAATACTGAGTTATACCTTTAAAGTCCCAGGAATTGTATAAAGCAGCACTCCTAAGCAGCACAGCTTACGACATAGTTAGTACCACAAAAAAAAAAAAAAAAAAAAGGAGGGGGGGGCATGTCATTTTGAAAATTTACCGATGTTGACTTTTTATATGTTTGTTTGCGAAAACGCCTGATACTTATCCATTATCTGTAAATACAGCACTGGTGGATCTTGTTATGCGGTGAATACCTGCGTGCACGTACGTGACACTATTTCGAAAACGTTTATTTGCTGACAGATCTGAACGTTTGCGTCTGCTTTCCTTGAGTTGCGCCATTGTTGTTCCTTCTTATAGTAAGCCTTAGAAAACTACGGGATAATTTTTCCTCGGCCGATGATTAAATCATCTATACAGAAGGATTTTGAACGGTATTTCGAAAAGTCGATCGTTTAGACGTTGTGCAGTCATGAATCTTCCATGACTTGCGTTGTTCTACCTCGTGAGCTAAACCTATAGCCACAATTGTCAAATTTCGCCCGGTCGATAAGTGTACTTACTTACCCAGCTAGCTATCTTGTTTTCAGTCTTAATAAACGAAAATTAGATCGTCGCGAAGTGGGAAGAGTCTTTGCTTCGATTTTTTTTTTTGAAAGGCTGGAAGACTATTACTGCTTGTCTTCCCCAGTTTTCATCCATGACCTGCGGCATTGCTTACAATGCTTAGGGCGCCTTAGAACATCGTTGTTAAACTTCACCCACGATAACGTTTAATCGTCATGAAGTGGGATGCCGTGGTAGACAAAACTGAGCATGCGTGGTTGGCGGCTTATGCGTAAGCGTATATTGCAGGTCATGCGGCGAAATATATAGTACTGTGCCGGATTGCGTCAGCTTATTTTGTGCGATTTCCGGATACCGTGCGCTTCCTGCAGGCACTGCCACCTGTTAATGCGCAGGTGGCTCGCTTACAGGAACCCCCGCGACAGCGCTAATTCTATGCGCTGGCGGCGTGCCGAGTGCAGTGAGTTCAATCACAACCACGCTTTCGGGCAGTTTTAGCGCGCCGCTTTCCGCGAACGGCCACCGCAAGAAGAGTTTCCGCGAAGCGTTGTCTGCATGCGCGGATGTGGTGGTGAACATTGCGGAGCCGCAGGGGGCGCCGAACAGTTCCGCTCGGCTCACTCACCGTCGGAGACCGGTGACTACTGTTCTACGTGTGTTCTGTTCTACGCTATGTACATTTCTCGGCAATGTGTAAAAAAAAAAAATCGGTGGCGATTTAGCATTTAATGCGAGATAAATGCGTTAGGACATTACGTGGCACATCTTTGAGGACCCGGATCCGTGATTTGACTCGCGTTCACCGCATTGCGTAGAGTTGTTCAGGAGCCCACTTGACATACGTCGTGCCTAGCTCTTCGAGAAGCGAAGCGCAACTGACTGTGGTCCGGAGCAGACCACCCGTCACTGGACTGTACATACATGTGCAGCCCTACGTGACCGGCTTCCCATACTTCACGTACACTTTTTTCTCACTTTGGCACTTCAAATGGTAACGTATTAAACGATCTTTTATAAATTTAGAAAGATGAAGCGTAATAAGTAACGTGAAAAGAACGTCTGAAGCCGCAAAGCACGAATATCAGACAAATCCATGTACTATAAGTTCTCATTTCCACTGAGTCCTCCTGCCCGATCGCTGCACCAGCGTTTCCTCTATAGTAGCTGCCATTGAAAATTATTATGCTTGTATCGTGACCTCCTAAATCCCACGCCTTTACCGTAAATCTCGGGGGCGCCACCATTGTATATGCATACTCCCTCGAGCGTGGTGTTTCGATCGTGATCACGGATTTGATTCTGACCGGCTTCAGCGAGGATCCCAGGGGCCCGCCCGATAGCGTATCTTATCTAGCACAGTACGATAGCGCGGACAAAAGAAAACGACGTTGACCTAATGTCCCTATATAAGGAAAGTACCGCCATCCTTTGATCAACGCCGCTTCTCTCTCTCTCTCTCTCCTGTATCTCCGATTGGACGATGATAGCGCGTGCTTTCACTTCTTTATATTTTTTGGGCCTCAGAGCCATGTTAAATGTCCTCTGCGCAGCCGCAGTCGCCGGCGGTGGCGCGCGCCCGGCCTGAAAGCTTCAACGTGGACTTTCTAGGTGCGCCACCGTCGACTTGCTTTCGCAAGCAAAAAGTAAAGAAAAATACAAGCGCTTTAGGAGAGGAGACGGCGGTACTTTTCTTATATAGGGACTTCACGTCGACCGACACAACAGCGCCGCCGCAAACTGACATTACAGTGGCCACTGTACTGACGTCCCGCCGCCGTCACCGCTTCTACACTGTTGCCTACGCTCTGACGCGTCTTCCCGCCGCCGCGGGCCATGGAGACGCGAAACGCGTCGGGCGCGCTGCGCCGGTTGCGCCACAACGCTGGGACGGACAGGCGTCCGCGCGAACGACTCTAGGAAGCGCTCGGGTAGCGACGCTGGCGAGAGGAGAGCAACGAATGAAATAGCGGGGACGAAGCGAAAACAAAGAAAGCGCTAAACGAGAGAGGCATGGTTCGGAGAGAGAGAAAGGAGGAGGAGGAGAGAGAGCGGTGCGCGCGCGCGCTCCGCTCTGGGCGACGCTAGACGCGGTGCCGATTCGCGGAAGACCGGAAATGAATCCACCGGTGCATGGCTAAAACCAGTTCTATCGGGTTACAACGCCACGGCTGCTGCTGCTGCTGCCGCCGCCGCCGCCGGCGCGCCAACGCCACACGCGCGATCCGTCTCGCGTCCCGGTGCGTGCTTGCGTGCGTGCTGCGTGGACCTGTATCAGCGCTGCCGATGTTAGTGGCGCAAAAGTTTATAGGTAAGGAAAGGAAAGAAACGGGACAGAAAATGCGCCAATCAGCGCCCAGCGAGTGAATTTTCGCTCGAAGTCGATACGAACTCAGTAGCCTTGTATCAATGGAAACTCAACAGGATAGCATTAAAGAGTCGATAAGAAATCTTCGGTAGGTTTTTGTACGGGATGACTGCGCTGCGCGGTCACCCGGTAGCAACTGTCGGTTCTGCGACGCCGTCGCACGCTGCTTATGCGAATTTTCCTGTCCATCTGTGTCTGCGATCAACTGGTCCTTTGCTTTTTTTCATGAGTTTCTGTTGAAAGGCAGTAAAAGCTCAGTGGACGTTTGGTGTGCTCCGTCTGCTCATCGAGTATAGTCGTTTAACGCTAACCAAAAACTGTTTTGATAGAGGAAGTGATGCTACGAAGTGCTTTGTGTAAGTCGTATAAGACAGTGATACATACATACATACATACACACGTACGCAAGCACGCACGCACGTACATACATACATACATACATACATACATACATACATACATACATACATACATACATACATACATACATACACACATACAGTGCGTACGGGACTGGACGTACGTACATTCATTAACACGTGCGTAGCTGCATGACATGTCATTAACGTGCGTGTTGCATGACACGTATGCATGAGCCGTTTTATCGCTGTGCTTGCGTGTTGCGCCAACTGTTTTGCTGCCCGTGTCAGTCTTCTGTTGAAATCCACAGGAACTGAGAAACCGTTGTAAATTTTGTACAAATGTTTCCCTGCCACACGGCCCTCTTCGACTCGGAAATGCATTTTTCGTACAATACGTTCATCTCACTTTTACAGCGTCATCGGAAGAACGGATCCACTTCATCTACATGGAGCGCAGTTCCGGCGTCTTTCCGTCCCGGTGTCGCAAAGCGTATACGCGTGCATTTATTTCGCACGTGCGATAAACACGGTCGCAATATTAAGTGTTTCATGTGGTTACCATTGAAAGCATATGATCAGTGGTACGCGTTCTGGCCGTATTAAACATCGTGCTTATTGTGCTGTGTGAATTGTGGGCGCCGACGCCGAGCGACGCTATGTCTGTCTATACGCAAGAAATACGCTGCATGTGGTTGCCGCGTCCGCGAGAACTTTCTAGACGGCCTGAAGAATTACGACGTAACACCTCGACTCTCACGGTACATAATTTGATATAATCTAGGTGAATGTACTTGTAATTGTAGCGCGGTCAACTGGACGGTTGGTCGTTTCGGTGATAAAAATCAGGACATAATCGCGCGATGGAGACGCGAGAACATGGCTTGGGACGACCACTGACCCGTGTCATCTGCTTCTCTGCTGTCGTCTTGTCTATCTGGTGCCGTGTTTATTTGTGTGTGTGTTTTTTTTTTCTCTCTCATATCGTCCGCACGGATGCCTTTGGATCGTGCGGTTAATACCCTGTTGAGCACAACAGTCTACTTTTCTCTCGTCACGGTTCGTTGCTAAGACAACTTATAGCGCTGTCGTACAGTCTGTTACACCGTCACAGTCTCTCACGTGGGGTCACAGTCTCACACACATTGTCACAGGGAAGGGAGAATTTCACGCACAGTGCCTTCGTGACGCTTCGACAAAGACTGCACATAGGAAAGCGAATGCTGACATTCATCATTTAAGCAGCTTCACACTTTCCGAGTAAAGCCACACCACTTCCTCAGGAAAGAAGGTTCCGCGGTATGGGGATCGAACCTGGAACCACCGCCTTTTCGGGGTAGCCGCTCTATACCAGCTATGCGTTTGCATATTGCTGGGCGAGTTAGCCTCGTTGTCACCTACGGACATTGAACAAAAAGAATGTATGCAGATCGAACGCTTACACACGTGAATCGCGAAGCTTCAGTCGGTGCATTAAATCCCATACAAACTGCAGTAGTGTTTAATTTCATGGTGTGCACGTGCAACATCGTAAAATGTTTACATATTGTCCGCCACAAAGGTCGCAATGTTAATCTCATGCATTTCTTTACGCACTACACCGCTCGAAAGCTATGCCGAAATGAAAACACAAAATCAGACGGGGGTGCACAGTTTGAGACGTCTACACAACGATGTCACGAGGGCGAAGGCGACGTGTGACGCGTAACGAGCTAAGAATGATGATATATATATATATATATATATATATATATATATATATATATATATGCACAGAGAAGTACGACATATATCTTGCTACATTTAAGGACCCCTTGTGCCAAAGCGTCGGATGCCCATTTTGGACAATTAGCCACAAATGGACGCACACACTCGGCTGTTGGCGCATACCGAATAGCCGAATCCAAAGAAAATAATGTAAATCGCCTAATCCGTTGAATATTAGGCGCTATTTCATTGAATGAGTTTGTGCGCTTTTGAGATAACATGTAAGCCGACGTTATGCGTTCAGGTTTTATGACGGAATCGTGTTCTTTTTACTCTGAACAGAGACGCGCTTACTGGCACTACTTTGTCGATCAGTGTACAGGGGTTATATAAACCCCGTTCGCTGGTATTCTTGCATCCGGCGCATTATGTAAACTTCGCATATATATATATATATATATATATATATATATATATATATATATATATCCGAAAGAACATACTCGGAAGTACTTACCGTGCAACGCAGCTGCAGCCAGCAGCCACGCCAAACCCGGGAGGGTAGGCTGAAATTTGCGTTGCTTTATAAATAAACAAAATTAAAAAGAAGCACGAAATAATAAAAAAAAGACGCACAAGAGCATACTACAACACGCATATACGTTGTGCGCCTACGTGTTATTGTCTTTCTTACGCGAACCTTTTTTTATTTGCAGGCTAAGTAGGCGACGAACTGTACGCGTGTGCTCTAATGGTTCTCGCTGGGCACACAGCATGTGGAATGTTTGCGTATAGGCCCAGAGAGAGGGCCCGTGAGATTAATTTTTTTCTTTCTTCTTCTTTCACAACAAGCGCGGCCCGTCCTGCATTTCCTGTTACGAGCGCGGACTCGGGTGGTTTACCTGAAGCACGGGCGGGCGTCGCTCGCCTCTTGCAAGAAAGTGGGTCTCGTGCAGATGGCGCGCTTACCGAGGCGTATACATATGCGGCCTGGTCAGTTTGGCTCATGATTGTTCTTAATGTTTTTCCACCGCCCGTTCCCCCGGTTCGCTCGTGTTTCTTTCCTTTTTTTTTTTTTTGGCAGCGCGGTGGCGGAACTGGAGCTTTGCGAGATCAGGCGTAATTAGGGTTATGTAAGCTGCTTTCGGCAGTTTTTTTTTTTTTTTTTTTTTGCAACCATCGCTCGCCACGACGGCTGCTTACGTATACTGCTTACAACTTAGCTTGTGCCGTATTTACACAACAAACGAGATTTCGATTTCAAAGAAATTGAAGGCTCGTCGCACAGAACTGCGACTGAAATGGCGTGCTATAGTAATATCGGGTACCTCTCGCACAAGTTGCCGCTGACGCGCGTGCCCCCTTTTGCTCATCAATCGCCCTACGATGACGAACTCTGCGTACACACTACGTGCCTTGGTGAAGACCATGGGCTCGGTGCGGCGCAGTATTGTGACGCCATCTAGCGTGCACTCGGTGAATTCAGGCTGCCGCCACCTCCGGATAACAGTGCACAGCAATGCGTATTTTTTCTGCAGTTTAATTATTTCTCGCATGATTAGACGCATGAAATACAATCGGCTTCAGACAAGCAGGGACACTGGTGCAAAAAACACTGTGCATACACTATCGCAAGTGAGAAGTCACTTGACCGCACGTCTCGGAGGCACATATGACGCACGATAGGCCTCGGACAACAGGCTCCACGAACAAGTGATCCACTATGTGTAACTTGATACCGCAAGTGAAATAAGTGCAGGAAAGAACATTTACGCTGCTCCAGCTACTGTAGCTGGTGTGCAAAGCGGCACCGTATATAAGCGGCGATATGTTACTCGGTAGTCGCAGCTCGGTAATTCGGGTGGTTCAAGTGCACCTGCATCGACGGACGTACTTGATGTGGTCTACAGGGCTAGTTACAACCCAGCTTGCAACGCACGGGCGCGCGCGTCACGGGGGTGAAAACGGACTCGCCGCCAGTTACGCCGGCTGCGTCAGTTCCGTGACGTCGCTGCGTCTGACGCGCGTGCGTTACGCTGCGTTGTAACTGTTCGTTAACGTACAAAAAAAAAAAAAAAGACAGGAAGATTCTTTGTTATTACCAGCTAGAGTTTGCCGCTCAATGCAGCATGTGTTGTGCCACGTTAGGCGTTGTATTTTCGTTCCCGTTCAGAAGCGAAATAAGAACAGGAGGATGCGACCGTTTCCTGCCCCTCCACTCAATGTGCATGTTTAAATTTGTACCTCACCGACAGAGTGACTGTAAGAATCTGGCGTTTCGACCTCGTGCTTAATTGGCACGAAAGCTGAAATATAGAAAGAACGAAATGGTAAAAGGCCGAGCGTACGGCGCAGTTCGGCAGCCGTCACGTGACAAGGGATGTGGAGGAAGTAAAAGACGTGGACGCCGTAATCGAAACGAAACGAAATTGGATCAACCTGGAGAAGACGTAGACGACACAACGCTTGTGTCGTCCGCCCTCTCGTCCGTCTCCGTATCGCTGTTCTCATTACGGACGTTGGCCAAATAAAATTAGGCAACGAATTACGGATCACCGTATTTTTTGGTAGACGTATTCCGAAATATATTTGCCTTCGCCTTAACATTCAACATTCAATACGCGATTGTCATCGGGCCAACTACCGCTCTTTTGATTGGCATTTAGGCATTCCCTTTGAGACCGGTAGCCTATACAAGTGTACCACGTAACTTGTGCCAAAATTGAAAAATAATTGAATCCCACGTAGATGGACAGAAAAACCAAGGTAACGTCTGCCGTCGCCTGGAGCAAGTCAGACAATTTTTCTATTTCGTCTAATTACGTAATTATAATCAATCAACTTTTCAGATATTATAATCCAAGCAAAACTGTCAACGAGAAAATTGTAGGCCGCCAGGAAAAATTACCGATCCATCTTTCTGTTGCTCTGTACGTGCCACGTAACAGGTCTTTCCAAGCCTGGAAGAAGCTCGCGAAAAGTGCCGCGCGATTAGCTCCGTTTTCTGTCTAACCGTTTCCCGCCTACGGCTAGGTAGGCACGTAGATGCACAGCCCCCGAAAATTGTACGAAGTGCCCAAAGAATGCTAGCGCATTAAAAGTAGTTCGATGTGTGCCGTATACTTCTCTGTGCATGCACCTGTCTCGGCGCCGTCCTTCCGTAGGACAAGCATCACACATCGTCTTGGTCCTCGCGGCAGCGCAGCGTCGACGACTCTCACGGTGACTCCTCCCGATTTGGTGTTTGCTTATACGACAGCTTACGAACGCTGTCGCGACCTGTGCTGTGTATCAAGAATAACGCTTGCACGAGATTGCACGTTTCGGGGGATGAAAATAATCGGCAATTGTTCGCCTCACGTTTTGGTGTCTACAGCACGTAAATTACCCGTTTCACTAGGAGCTTCGCTTCACGGATATTCCAACTGCGTTTGGATCTGCACAACTTCCCCCCCCCCCCCCCCCCCCCTTTTTTTTTTTCTTCTTCCTGATGCGTCTGTTATGCGCTCAGCAGGTGGTCACGTCGTGTTAGCTTCTGTCGTCCCCCGACGCACCAGTCATTCAACCCCCACCACGAAGATGCCATTTGGACATCGCCATTTACGTCTCACATGCTGCAGCGCCTTCTAACCTTACCGCCTTTTTTATATTTTTTAAAATTCTTCTTCTTTGGGACTATCGCGAACGCGTTGTTCGCCGAGTTAGATGTTTACTCCGGATAATTTATCGCATCCGGCTGTTTACGGACGCGCTCGAGATCACCGTGGTCGAGGGAATCGGCGAAAGAAAGAAAATAAATAAAAAATAAAAACGAAGGTAAGCGTGAGTAATAAAAATATCGCGGTTAGGGCAGGCGCTTTCTCGCGGTCTGTATTTTTGTCCTTCTGGCGTATTTTCTCTCTCTCTCTCTCTCTCTCATTTTGTCTCTTTTGTGTACTGCGATGATGATGCGTCCTTCGTGCAAAACGCACGCGATCACAAAAAAAGGGGTTGGGGGGGGGGGGGTGAATCGCCGCGTAAGTAAAGCGAAACAGAACATGAAGACAGAAAGGAATCGCCATTACCCAGGCGAAACCACTCCTGCAAAAGTAAAAGAGTAAACATAAAGTAGCGTACAATAAGATAAGCAGTGACGAGGCCATCAGGCCAGGCTTCGTCGCTCGCTGGCTCGCCACAGTTGCGTGCAGTGAGCCTTGACCGGCACGTGGAGTTGTAGGCGTCGTTCCCTTCAGAAACGAAGTCCGCAAACGGGTCTTTCGAGCGGCTGGGATCAGGTGGTCACCTCGGGGTTGGGGAAGGCGAAGTAACTGGGAAATTACGAGGCGTCTGCATTTTCCCGAAGCAT
Organism: Dermacentor silvarum; assembly: GCF_013339745.2. Taxonomy (NCBI): domain Eukaryota; kingdom Metazoa; phylum Arthropoda; class Arachnida; order Ixodida; family Ixodidae; genus Dermacentor; species Dermacentor silvarum. The sequence goes on along the minus strand of NC_051162.1, from coordinate 123,779,860 downwards.
GCGTAAAGTCGTCGGGGAAGCAGCAACGCGTACGGAGGGAATCTTTGCTTATATGATTACGGTTATAGGGACCGAAGTGAGGTCCCGCGTGGGTAAAGGGTGGGTCGGTAGACTAGGGAGTTGCATGGGCGATGGATGAGGCCGTCAACCAAATGTCACTAGAACCAGTCAGTTGAAAAAACAACAGCCCTCTAGAAAGTAACTACCAGATGAAGTGAAGGAATGAATATACAGTGGAAATTTATTAGCAGTTCATTAAATTGAAATTTCGAGGTAATTCTGAATTAGGGTTACATTTTTCGACAAGCTTCATGTTTTTTTTTTTTTTTTTTATGAAGGAAAAAGGAAGCGAGAGTGGAATTCCGCGTTCATTTTTTTTACTGCTCTATTAACCAAAAATGTATAGCACTTTTCTTCTTCCTCGGCCATTGTCCTCTTTCACCCTCTTTCAGAAATTATTCTACATTTCAATAATATTAATAACAATAAACTAGTATGTGCTTCCCTCCATTTTCATTTATCTTTTCCTGTACTTGAAGAATTCGAAGGGTATCGCAAAGTTTCGTTTTTATTCATAATTTATTGTAAGTTCCAACTAAACGTTAATTTGCATAATGCCTTCCTTGCCTTCATTATCCGTTTGCTTCGTATGCTTCCTAATTAATATGGAGCTTCTAGAACTATCCCGAACCACACAAAGCCATTTTTGGCACGACTGCTCTCTGCACAATCGGTTTCTATGTGTTCATAATTTTGACCTTTTTTTTTTCTTTATGATATATTTAGATAAGGTGCATCTCGACACAAAAACGTTAACGTGCAACGCTCTTTTTTCTTCTTTCCTTCTTTGACAGATACGGCACGTTGGACACAGTGGAAAAGCAGGCGTTGCTGGTTCGCTAAAACGTACGTATTAAACGATATTTCAATCGTCTCTATTAGTAATTTAGTAAAACGAGATCTGAGAACTTGAGTCAACAACGTCGTAAAACTTTTCTGAAAGACTATGTGTGTGTGTGTGTGACAGAAATGAAGAGAGTAATATTTCACAGGACATCTCTCCGGCTCCATGAGGCGCGGCAACTAGAAAACTGAACCATCCGAAAATGTCTATGCGGGTTCTAGTTTTATCGCTACTATGATTTTGTTGTTCCGTGTTCCGCACAGGGTATCTTTGCAGCCTGAATAGGTCAACATCCGCACGTTTAATTCGCCGCCAAAAATAAACAGGGCAAATGAAACCTTTCTTCTATTCTAATGACCAAGCTATTGCGACGAAGCTAGCGACAACAGCGTGCTGTGAAAGAATGCTTTCATCACTGCAAGCTTATTTTGAATAGTTTCTCGGTGGGCCCCCCTTCAATGGGCTGTGGTATTCATTTTGCCTGTTGCCCCCAGCAGCGACTGCACCGAATCTCCTTGACGGCGACGAATGAAGGAGAGAGAGAGAGTGAAAAAAAAGCGGGCGAAGGCCTTCGGCGAAGAAGCCGTCGCCGCGTTGCCCGGTCTGGCGCGCGGTGTCCGGAAATGCTTTTGCATCGAGCGTGAAAGGAGTCCCCCCCCCGCGTATCTTCCCCAGCCGTTTGCCTTTAGTAGAAGCGCGTCGTGCAACTCTCCCCCGGCTGACTCTCTCGCTTGCCTGGCTCGACACCGCCGCCGGGGTTTGACCTTCAATACGGCTAAAACAGAGGGAGAGGGAAAGGGGGGAATTGAGCGGCAGGGCGCGTCATTGCGACCGCATTCGTCGTTGCATCAGAGCCCGCCGCTGTGTCGCTTTATCCGATAGGGATGTTAATGTACAGACTAGGGTATCTAGTACACTCTAGTACAGACCGAGCGCATCTAGAAAATAGTGAGAGTAGGGAGTTTTATCGAGTCCGGTATTTCGGTACACGCAATGGGGTTTGCGTAACCGCCGGATTATGAATGGGTTATGGTAGCGACGTATTGTGACGCTTAGTCTAACCACGTGCCTTATTGACACGCTTTCATGCTGCATTAGGGTTGACGAAGAAATAAAAAAAAAGACATTTAAAAAGGCAAGTGTTCACTTACCCCGCGACCAAAAAACGTTACACTAGCGGTGAAATGGAACACGCCTGCTTACTGCCGTAATTGATTGACTGATTGGCTGATCGGTTGAATCTTTTAATAAAACAATGGACTGTGGCCTAAAATTTGTGTAAGGGATTAAGTGAAAGGAAGAACTTGCCTGCCGCTTTAGCGAAGGCAAGCAAAGCGGTGGCGTCTTCTTGCGGTGCGACCCGCGCGTCGTATGACGTCACCCTTAGAGGTCGGGTGTGCTTGTCCCTGAAGCTCAACCCGGCGGCTTGCGCGTTTACGCCTCCGGTTAACACCCGGACTAACAAAAGCTTTCTTGTGAGCTTTAGCTCGTCCGTAAACTTCTAGCCGTTTTCGGATCACCGGGTTACCGGAGCCGTGTGCGACGCCAGCAACGCTGGTAGTGACATCTTTGTGACGCAAAGTTTAACCAGAGAGCACACAAACGGAGCTGAATTACCCGCTCAATAGCCATCCGCAAGGTAATTAATGGTTACAGGCATTACGAGGAAGGAAAAACTTGCTCTTTCCTTGTTGCTGCTGATCGAAACGACGTACGTGGATTATACCGTCAAACATGGTAGTGCCTTCAATAATGTGGTACCGTGTAGGAATACTACGCACAATGAAGTAAAACGGAAACAGACTGGGTAAGCAGAGGATGCAGTCTACCAGTAGCTTAACTGACGCCGCCAGAACCAATATCCGACAAATCCATGAACCATGGCTAACAGCGACAGCTTTTTAGGCCCTTTTACAGCCTTGCCACATTTCGTGTTTTATCGACCCATTATTCTTATACCATTGAGAAGTCATTATCATCGCCGTGGCGCTCTTTGGCCACATCTGGATTTTGCGCCAGTAAACTCCACTAATCATCATCATGAACCATGGCAGCCGAACAATCGCAGCGCCACCAGTTAATGCTTATAGGAAACTCTGTGCACGAAGCATGGCCTCGGAGATCGCGCGGCGCGGAGTGCCTACAGGGCGCGCCGCCCGATCACTGAGGCCATACATGTAGACTCCCGATAAAAGTAACAAACCGGGTGTCAACGGGGACCTTGGCTGCGTGCCTCTGGCTTATGCATGTTTACGCTCCCGTGCTCGTACGTGTGTGCTCTCCGCACGTGCTTTTAAACACGCCGTGCTAGCGTGCATTGTTCGCGTTGACGGTGACGGGCGGGCGCGTCGCTGCCGCCGGTGACGCCGGTGACGCTAACGCAGTGGCGCTCTTTTTTTTTTATTTCTTTTATTCGCTCCCTCGCGTTGTTACTTTGCTTCAGCCCTCCTCTGCAACGTTGGAGCTTTGTTTTTCTCGTGTTGCACGTATTTATGCTGTGCGTAAGGGCAGCGCAGGCCTTCGAAGTCGTGGTCAATTCTAAAGCTCCATTCGCAGGGGTGAAATGCTTGCGCCATATTTAAGGAACGCTATAGAGAGCAATATTAGATCAGTTGAGGCTGTCTCATAATTCATTGTACAAAAAAAGTTACTTTTAATGGAGCAAATGAAGGCCAAGCTCCAGTGTTTGATTTCGAGGCGGACCCTCACCTCGAAATTTACTCCAGGGAAAATACCGTGACGTCAGGGTGACGTCACGGGTTTTAAATTATATCTGCGTATAAATCGTGTGCTTCCGCGCAACACAAAATATCGAAACCAGCCATTGGTTGGGTCTTATTTTCCCTCATAATGCAATGTAGTTCTTACCTGCCAGTACACAATTAACTGCGGACTGCGAACGAAGTAGACAAGGGTAAGCTTTTGCCAGCGTGTATGCGCATAGCGATGATACACAAAGCGGCGGAAAGTCAGTGTGGAGTCCACGCAGTGCAGTGTGAAGAATCAGGAAAGAAAGAGTGAGATAATATATTTATTTCCTTTAATACTTGGTCGGCACCGTAGTTCGGCAGGACATTCAGGCGGTAACAATGCCTTGATCTGGGCGATTTCATCTTGCTGACATCGTTCTAACGGCGCGAGGGACACAAACGGAAAAGGAACACACATGACAGGGCTGCCGCTGATGGTTCGTTCTCATGGTTTTTTTTTTTTTTTTCTGAGGGGAAATAAGTAGCCAGGAAAATACAGGAATTATTAAAACCCAATTTCTGGTGACAGTGAAGCAAAAAGCAAACAAACGGCATAGAAAGGTTTAAAAAAAATGACAGAAGCGATGAGAGCAGAGGCAGTAGCCAGTGGTGTACACCAGCGAGCAAGCGCAAAAAAGCGAACGGCATTTCGCTGCGACCGGAAGTTAGGCGAGTTGCGAGGGCTCAACAACCGGAACTTCTGTTCCCAGCCACTCAATGGGCCGGGGGAGCACCTTTCTCGCTTGAGGATCTCGAACGAGTGTACCTACATGCTTTTACGTTTCCTATATATAATGTAAAACTTTCAATCGCTGCACGCAACTTCTTTTGATACTCTTGCTCTTTCATTTACTTGTTTTGCCGGGTCTTTAGTTTCATGCAGTCGGAACCTAAGTGTTTGGTGCCCGCGTGCCTTTGGATTCCAAGCTTCCCTGCAAAGCACCGATGCTGAAACTGCGTTCGCCCCCCCCCCCCCCTCCCCCTTTTTTTTTTTGCCTCTCTCAAGTATGTATATATATATTTCAAATACGCCTCGCTCACTTCCGGTCGCTTTGAACGCCGGAAGTGAATCCAATAGCTGAGGGCGAAAAAAAAAAAAAAAACGAGAAAAAGGTTATAGAGGCGCCATCATGCCCGTCGTGACGGATTGGGAGGGCTTAAAGGAAAAAAAAATTACAACCGGAACCCACATTCGTATCGTTTATATTTATTTATGTTCTTGCGTCGAGGTCAAAAGCACGGACCTTGTGAATAAAGCATTCGTTCATTTGTTGCCGGAGCAAAAAGGAAACAGTAGAAGCTGTTTTCGGTTCAACATCAAATTGTGTTGCGATGCTCCTGCTGCCGTCTCCATGAAGACCAAAGCACATTATTATTAAATTATGGGGTTTTACGTGCCAAAACCACGATCTGATTATGAGGCACGCGCCGTAGTGGGGGACTCCGGAATAATTTGGACCACCTGGGGTTCTTTAACGTGCACCTAAATCTGAGTACGCGGGTGTTTTCGCATTTCGCCCCCATCGAAATGCGGCCGCCGTGGCCGGGATTCGATCCCGCGACCTCGTGCTTAGCAGCCCAACACCATAGCCACTAAGCCACCACGGCGGGTCTAGTGCACATTGACGACTCTCTTTACTGGTGCTGAGCTACTGCGCCCAGCAGGTCCTGCTGCACGTTGTATTCTTCAGCCAAGGCCGGGTGGTCGTCGCTACGTATTGATTGGTTGATTCTATCATTGATGTATTCATTTAGTAGTTCAATCGTTCTTTCTTACAGTTCGGCAAAACCTAAAATGTTATCTCGCAGCGTAATGCACTGCGATATGCTGGTGACCTGTAAACGTAACGGAATAGCTGGCATATAAGCTTGTTTGTAGAATCGCGGAAGAAGTATGCGTTGACTCACTGTGCTCTTAAGGTCGTAGGTTCGATTGACGGGCGCGTTATAGGGGCTCCAGTTGGTCAAAAGAATCTCAACCTCGCCTTCTGTACAGTGAGCTTCTGTACAAGCGCATTGCATGTCCCGTACATTAAGGTCGCTCTCTCCCAGTGCTTAGACATATATAATAAGGAAAAATAAAAGCAGCTGCATTGGTCGTCGCGCGCTAGTTTAACATGGAGCCAGTGCCTTTGCGAACAGAAGGAAAAAGAAAAGCGGATTTTTGCCGCAGGGGTCGTGTCATCATCTTATCAGAAAACTTGTGCAAATTCTTGTGACAAACGTACACAACTTGAAAACTGCAGCAGTCGTTACGCTGAGACGACACGCTTTCTTTCTTTCTTTCTTTTTTTCGACGTCACGATCGAAGGACGATCGCGCCCTCCCCGATTTCGAGAAAGCGACCCCGCGTCCCCGATATTATTGCCGCTAGGGGGCGGAGTGATCGCTTTGTGTTGCCTTTTAGGCAGACACGAAACGGCCGCTCTGCGAAATGGCCGTACGGCCGCAGAAAAAGGCTCATTAAGGGTTCGCTTTCTTTTTCTCAACTGTGCCCGCACGCGCCTCCAACTTCCGTAGCCTGCGAAGTGATTAGCCTGCGCCGAATGTGCCGCAAAATAACATCGAGCCTACGCAAACAAGGACCAGAGGTAGGCTGGTATCGTCTGCAACACCCGTCCTTCTGCTTCTTCAATCAGCGAGCGGCGGGGCCTGATTGGTTGAGCGGCGGGGAACGTGCTTCGAGCGTCATCTAGCGGTTGTTGTTGCGGGCGGGCGGCGATCGAACAATGGGTGGCGTACAGTTGATTCGAAACGTGTGGAGATATAACTGCGCTCCGCACACAAATGACCGGAGACTGAATTCTTTTCGTCCCTGCCTTTTTTTTTTTTTTGTTATTGTTCTGTTAGCCGGCGACGAATTCGAAATCAATGTGCAAATGACTCGCAGAGGGTTGGAAAATGGCGGTTTCGTTTCGATTCTCGTGGTGCAACTAGTCACGCCCCTCCCGAGAATAGTGGGGTTCCGGACAATTAGCGCCGAGCGGGCGGTTTCGCTTGAAGCTTCCATTCTTCTGAGCATCCTCGAAGTTCTGTTGTTTACAGAAGCGTGTGGCCAGCTTCTTTCTTTCTGTTTGGATTTCGTTTTGCCTTACGTCCCCTTGCCATTGTGTCGTCGTTAATGTCAGGTAGGCGGTCTGGCGAAAAAAAAGTAAAGAATAATGATATTAAACGTTGTGTGATTCGTTGCACGCGTTATTTTCATATTGGACGAACACTCCGACTGTGCACAGAAGAAATCTAATAACTGTATGTATTATGGAAAGGGACGCCACTGACTCGTAGGCATGTTAATAAAGACAGCTGCAGATTTCTTGTGTTTGTTGCGGTTTTGTTAGTTCCGCCTGTTCGCTTGTACGTTTGTCCTTGTTCTCTCTCTCTCTCTCTCTCTCTCAAATTTTTTATAGCTATACATGTGCATTCTCGTGGTAAAGAGGAAAGTGAGCGCCCGTCTTCGTCTGTTCATTGGTATAGATCAGTGGGCCAATCTGCAAGTGTCCACCTGGTGGACATGCCCGTTTCGTCTGTTGCTGAAGTACTGATTGGCTGAAGGCGCCTGTCTCCTTCTGACGCGTACCCCAGCCCAGCCAATCAGAACTTCAGCAGCAGACGAAATGGACATGTCCACTAGGTGGACACTTGCAGAATACGTCCCCCTGGTCTGCGTCGAAGTTCACGCTGTAAAATTTATAGGATCAAGCAACAAGACGTGGCCGGCCTCGTCGCGCGCGTGACTTTTTCACGCGGATGTAGAAGGCAACCCTGCGCTAATTTCCCTGCCCAAGAATTTAACCAAACGAAGAGTCATCCAAGGAAGATTTTTCCTGTGACACAATGGCTGGAAATAGGAGAAATGCGCTGAAACTTGCGACACTGTGGTACCGTGGCGCTGACTACGCGCGATGAAATTTTTGGTCGCAATTTTCGCCGTTAATAATCGGTAGTTTTCGGCCAAATAAATAAATACATAGCTTTAAAGGAATAATTGACCAACCTGGATTGATTTTGTCCTGCTATATAGTGTCCCGTTATCATATTTGCATCTTACTTCGCCATAGCACATCTATCAGTCGTCGTTCGTCCAGGCACCGCTTCCCCAGCGTGGAGTAGCAGGTTGGAGTCACATCACTCAGACAGACCTCTTCAGTTTTGTTTCTGTAATGTTTCTCACTATCTTCGGTACCAAAAAAACCCCGTCGCAGAGGCAGAATTGGTACTCGCTCACTCACTCGCACACTCACTCGCACACTCACTCGCACACTCGCTCGCTCACTCGCTCACTCACTCACTCGTGCGCGCACACACACACGCACGCAAACTCGTACACACAGGCACAAGTTCACGCACATACGCAGTCGAGCACACATCATCATCAGCAGCAGCACATATCATCACGCGCAAACACAGGCACCCATGCAGAAGTAGTGGAAGTTCAGAAAGCGCATAAGCACACACACATGCACACACCAACCACGGCCTTAGCTCCGTGGCTCTTTTGCCAGAGAAGAGTTGCCGGGAGTTAGAGACGCGCTGTCTCGGCAGGCCTTGACGAATATAGCCGCACCCGCCGCCACGCCACGAGCCCTCGTGTGTGTAGGTTGGTGGGTGGAGGAGGGGGTGGTAGCACGGGGTGCAGTTGCGCGGGGGATGTGGAAACCTGTCGTGGCTTTCCTTTCTCGCTGCAGACCCCCGGAGGCTGTTACTCGCGGCGACCTGTAACCCCTCGCCGGCGCTCCGCTGTCTTTCACTTTTAGCACCCGGAGTTGAATGTTTGTGCCTTTGTTTCGTTTTCCTCGCCTTATTTGTTGCCCGTTTGTGTGTGTTTGCGGTCTCGCTTCGCGTTTCTTCTCGTTCCATTTGAGGCGTGAGCGAGGAAACAAAAGGAATGACACACAGCGTTCTGCGTGTGTTCGCTACTCGCCTGGCCCCGTCTCTTTTTTTTTTTTTTTTCTTTTTTTTTTTCGCTGTTCTGTTCAAAGATGTTGCCTTACCGACTAGCTCGAATTCAGATCTTAGTGAAATAGGGTACATATGGAGCCTTTTTTTGTTGCCCCTCATGTGGGCATTCTGGGCGAAATGATCCCAGCAGCCTGTGCGATATTTCTTTTCTTTCGGGGTCGTTTCGTGCCTCCGGTTGTCGGACACCAAGTCCGGGCGACGGAATGTATGCCATACGTAATCTTCATTCGGAAACTCAGAAAAAAGAACTTGCTCCTCAATTATACGCCAATAACCAACTCCCCCCAACAAAAATCGAGCTTTAAAAAACAAAACAAGAAAAACCTAATAATAATAAACGCTTCACGAGACAACCTAACTGAATGTCTAGTGTCCCAAGTGGTCAAAATTAGCCCGAAGCGTTGCTCTGATTCGTCATGTTGCCACTGCAACAGCACTGATCACGAATGTAGACGCCACCTTCTCTGACAGCGTATACGCTCTAAAAGTTTGAAAGCTGCTGTTCAATCATTCATTCAATCAATCAATCACTGTACTCTCTTCCTACCAGTGTTATTTGTTTATTTTTCGTCAGGAAATTTCGTAATACCCCAGCTTGCTCGCTCGTCAACATCGTGTGTATGCGGAGGCGGGTTTGTATCAAAACACCGTCGAAGGTCTTTGCTTGAGAAGCTTCTAGACAGCCGCTCTCGCCTCGTCTTTCTTCCAGCTATTTCGGTTTAGCCTTGTTTGAAGCGTGTCGTACGTGTGCGCATGCGTGTGTGTGTAAGAGAGAGAGAGAGAGCGCGCGCGAGAGAGAGAAAGTTAGTGCCTAGGGGCTCAGTATACTCGGTGCTGTTTTTTCGCTTCGCGCTTTTCAAAGCGCTGCTAACGCTGGTTTCATTGCTCCGTGCAGTAGCTCGAAATAGGCCCTGCCCGTCTGACTGCTCGCTTGCGGCGACAAAAACTTAAGCGGCACGTGGCCTCGCGAGTGATTGTGCTGTGCTGCTTAATGTGGAGCTGCGTCCGGTTTACCTTTTCCTATCTTTGTTTTCACTTGTTCCCCCCTGTGTTAGTGCGTGCTGCGTGTTTGAATGTGTTTGTGTATGTGTACGCGCCTGCATGTGCAGTTTGTGTGTACGCGTGTGCGTGCGTGCTTGTGTTTTCTATGCCCTTAATTATTGGTTTTTGGGTGGCAACTGCAACTGAGATTGCGTTGATCAGATGCGCGCGTCGGCTAAATAGCCGTTGGTGGTGCTTATTTTTCTCTTAACCTTGTATACGTGTTTCTCTTTCTTTCTTTTTTTTCTTTCTTTTTCTTTTCCGGTTGGGACGCAACGCGTGAGAAAATGGCCTACCAAAATAGACCTCCAAGTGATTAGATCAACACGACTTCGCAGAGAAACCATAAGCAGCTACCTATGTCGAAACCGGCTTCTTCTTTTGTTGTTTTATTTGGCTTTGCCTTATATGACTAAGAATGAAGAAAGCAGACGGAAGACTACTTTTGTCGCCGAGCCAACATCGGTTTATAAAGAAAGAAACACCGTTTTATCGACATTTACAAAGCAGACGTCTTCTCTGGAGAACCCATTGTAGTTAACACAAGAACGCTAATATAATTATTTTTTTTTGCAGTGTGACTGGTACGTTTCAATGAAAAAAAAAAGGACCCCAGTGAATTGATGCTAATTTATGTACATATTGAAACTCATAACGTATGGTAAAAATACGCTGTCCATTGGTCAGGTGATGCAGGCAGCTGCCTATATATCGTCAGCCGATTCCATTCTATGCGCGCAAATTCTCCCAATGCCATCGCACCACTTAATCCTATGACTGCGTCTCGACTGCGTTTACCACCTTGGCAGCCATTCTGTAAGTGTTACAACGACGCACCTTTCATGAGCTTCATGCGTTACATGACCTACCCAAACCCGATTCTGTCTCGTAACCACGCCTAGAAGTTATACATGTATATCCCTTTCAATTGAATTCCGTACCGACGTCTTCATGTCTCTTAACCTTACCTCTATAATATTTCGTTTCATCGCTCGTTGCGCGATTCTCAGCTTCTCGGTGGACCTTGAGGGCGCTACGTGCGCAAGTAAATCTGCGCGCGGCGCGCATGACTCGTAGGGTTTGCTGCATTTGTGCGTCGTAACCAGAAACGGAACGCCCCCCCCTCCCCTTTCAACTTGTTGACTCGTCTCTTACCCTGCGATAGGCGCACGCCTGACCTTTTTATTCATGGACACCGGCGGAGTGGGTGTGAGCGTCTCATCGTGTAGGGCGTTATATATATGCGTCGCCCTACCGCATAAACTCACGTAACAGCCGCGCTCCTTCATTTATTTCTCCAAAGATTTTGCGTGTGATGGGGAAGTGGCGACTGTAACGGGAATAAAAGAAGAAAGAGCATTGTTTTGCTTTCAGATACAAAATTGCTGACAGAATTCGCCTTGTTCCTTTCTTGCACTTTTCTTCTTGTACAGCAAGTTTCACGAGCGGTTACACAGAACCGAATAGGCCGACGTTGATGGCATCAAGCTAGCAAGAGTTAAGCCTATCGTATGCCGAAATGCCTGAAATGCGCGAAACTTCTTTGAAATGCTTAATGCCACACCGATGTACAAGCGCTGCGGTTATCTCGCCAAAATTCAAAAAAAAAAAAAAAAGAAAAGAAAAAAAGAGAAAGCGCGGTCTTCCGTTTCTGTAGTGTTAACCGTTTCCCACCAGATAAAGCAATCTTAAGATTTTTAAATCCTGCTTAACCAGTCTGCACTGATCGAGTGTTATTTTACAGTGGCCCTTTAACGCCCTTGTGTAGCCTTTTCTGATCCTGGGAATAATCTTTGCTTTTTTCTTCTTTCTGTCTGTGTGTTTTTTCTTAGTGTTCGAGTAGAGGATGCGGCTTTCTCGCGAGCTTATACGGTACATTCTCGCGTACGCGGCGGGTCCCTTCCGGGCTCGAAAATCTGCGTGCGTTGTCTCGCGTGGGCGTCTGCATCCGCGGCTGTTACACTCTATAGCCTCGGCATCTCTCGCCCCCCCCCCCCCCCCCCTCCTTCAACGTCTGATTTTAAAGGTCAATGCCATCACCTGCAGTGTATACGCTTCCCTGATTTGCAAGACACAAACAACAAAAACTGAAGTTAAAGAAAACAAAAGCGAGACACAAGAAGGCGTGGAGAATGGTAGTCTTCACGGTGCACAAATATAACTTCCAGCAGGTGGGGGAAGGGAGAGGTCTGTGCACTCGAGCGAACGCTGCAAACATATTGTTCGCAAAATCTAATCCGAAGCACGCGAAGGCGGTTCAGCTTTTATTTATCTTCGCTTCTCCTTGCTAAATCTGTTAAGCCACAAGCCTGTATTTTCTCATTAGTTTTTTTTTTTCCTTTTCTCTTCTTTCTGTTTACCCCAAGTGAATGAGTCTGAACGTGCTGCTATATATTACCGGCCTATGTGAACTCGAACTTTAAGTGCTTTCAAAAGGGCCGACAGAGTGGTCTTTGAAGGACTGCGGGAATTTGACCGCCGTGCGCCCGATGTATAGAGCAGGATTTTGAATGGCCGCCGACGGCCAGACCTTAGATTAATTTATTGCATTGCTCCTAGCTTATAAATCTGAAACTTAACTATTGATAGCTTTCACGTGACGTCAAGCGCTCACCTTATCGCCGTTTTGGGGCACCAACATGGTGACTACGAGCACTTCAGTCCAATCCACCTTATTGAAAGCTTTCACGTGACATTACGAACCCAGCTTATCATCGTGTTGGTGCATCAACATGGCGGCTACAATGACGTCAGTGCAAGCCATCTATAGGCTAGTCTCCTAACGTCAGACTTATAAATCTGCCTTGGTTAATTCAAAAAAAAAAAACAATTTTGCACCATGTTTTTTTTTTTTTTCTTATCAAGCGGCAACGTCCTTAAACTCGGTGGCTGTTTTCTTGTGGTCACAATTGCATCTAAAACCAATAAATAGGTTTATTTACAAACGCTTGCTCTTTGGTCTAAAACGGACCAATGCCACAGTAAATCGACGTGGTAGCAGGACATATCGTCATGTACATCAGTATTACTTAATACGGACACCTCTTACGTAAGATTCGTAGTATACGAAGTAACGTTTCTTGAGAAGGAAAGAGCATATTTACCAAGGTGTGTGTATACACTATCACATTTAGAAGCCTTTAATAGATATCAAGACAATGTTGCTTATGCGTTGAATTTGACGTCAGAACTTCGTCGTTCTGACGTCAAATAGATTTGCGACTTTGCATATGGTATGTTCAACAAAATATTGCGTTATAAAAGCAACATAATTCGCAATGACTACCACGCAGTTGCACAGAAACCTTACGGACTTTATGAGTGTAGAAAAAAAAAACTGTAATTGCTTGTAAATTTAGAACTTTAGGGAAAGCGCATTAAGTAACCCCGCAGGGGTGCGTGCTATAACACGCACGAAGATTAAACAAATTCGTGGAACAAATTCGTCCGAGCAAGAAAAGTTCACAGGAAGATGGACGTTTTAAGGGATGACCAGCAATTGAAGCAAGAAATTTCGGTGAAGCCAACGTATCGACAACTGGACTTGTCTTGGCCAGGGCAGCAAGCAACTACTCTGTTTAGCAGCCCCAAGACAAGTCCCCTCGTCGGAGCGTTGATTCCCCGGCGAGATTACTTGTTTCACCAATGTTAATCACTTCTTTGATGTATACTGTGGGCGAATTTTATTTCTTCTTTAATTCACACTATAGCTTCGACGGGGAAAATGAGCGGATAGTTTCGCCATAGGTTACGATCAATCGACGCGCAAAGCAGCGCATCGAAAACTGTCCATCGTGTCTGCCCGTACTTCTCACACATCCACCGAGACCCGTTTGCGGCCACGTCCTGCCGAACGGCGGGGTAATTTCCGGCGCCGTTGACGGGACCGATATTGAGAGCGTCGAGCTGCACACACCCATTGAGCAAACACGCTCCATCGAACCAAAGCCCTTTGTGTGCGGCGTTCGAGGGTGACGCAATTGGGTCCCCGGTCCCAGCCTCGTGCACGCATTTTCAAAGAAGAATGCGCTAGATCCATGGTCACGTGGGGCGTGCGAGAAGGCGCACGCGGCCTGTCGGACGTGCCAGAACAGGGCGCGCGCTTCGCGCGCTTGGCCGAAGTTGTGGCGATGGAGATGGCTTTGTTGGAGCATGACACGGAGAGGGGGGGGGGGGGGGGGGGGCTGTTGCGTTACTTTCGAGGTAATAAGCCTTGTTCTTTCGCGTGCGCGAACAAGAGTGACTGCGATATGATCAACAGAGAGTACTCAATCAAAAAAAAAAATCAATAATAAAAAATTACTGTAATAAAGAAATCTACTTGGTTCGCGGTCGTGCCCTGCTAAACACTGAGATCTGCGTTGATAGCATTTAGCGAGTGCCTTGTGCATAACAACCTAATTTCTTATCATATTCAGAATCTTGCGAACTCTGCTTACATTGAGCATTTGCTTTCAGGACTATTTGAAAACAGTGTTACATTCGTCTGTGGACGTACATTATTACTATTTTTAATACGCAGTGGGCATGAACTTCTATTAACGCTGGTGCATGTGGGACGCCTCTTCCGGTTAGCATTAGTTACATTGTGTTTCTTCCGTTGGCGCTGTTTTGTAGACTTAGCATGTTGTTGACGTTTGGGCGTGTTTCATTGAGAAAGGGGTAGCCTCTATTCATTAACAGTGTCTAGGGGCTAGCTAGCTCTACTGCTAGCATACCTTCCCGTTTCTCTACATATATTAAACAGAAGGATCAACGGCGCCCAAGACTTTGCAGATCAATCACCATTCAAGTCGGAGCTTTCACTGCATCGTTTTTTTTTTTTTTTTTTTTTGCCCTTGCACGAGAGCTCGGTAACGTTTAGCATCTGCTGCCATGCTGTACTTTTAGATAATGGGGCGGCTTATGTATTGCATACGGGGACGTTACCACCGTTGTATGTACTCGAACATTGCCAGAGAGACTGTGATTCTGTTCATTTTAAACGAATGCATGTACGTACCTTTACCTCACTGTTGTTCAAGAAGTCTACTTGTCGTAGTCAGGGGGTTCGTAACGAAGCACTGCTTCAGCACGTCGCGTGGACTGCACAGCCTGCGGCCGCTGGCGCGCCCAAGTCGCAGGCTGATGACTCGAAGGTGGCAGATGAGACGAAGATGACTCGAAGGCAGATGACTCGAAGGTGGCGGCGCACTTAGAATTGCACTGAGCTTGCATCGCCCGCCATGAGGCCTAGAAGAAGTTTTGGCTCACTGTACGTGATGTTGCCTTGCTGCCAGGGCATCGACCTGTTCAGCAACAGTGGGGATCAATTGCAACAAATGATTGAGGACCTTATTAAGCGAGAAAGTTCAAGAGTGGGGTTGAATATCAATATACAGAAGACAAAGTTAATCTTGAATAGCCTGGCAAGGGAACAAGAATTCATGATCGCTAGTCAGCCCCTAAGGGCTGTACAGGAGTACGCTTATCTAGGTCAATTACCGACAGGGGACCCTGGTCACGAGAAATAAATTTACAGAAGAATAAAAATGAGTTGTAGCGCATACGGCAAGCATTGCCAAATCCTGACTGGGAGTTTACCACTGTCGTTAAAAAAAAATAAACTGTACAATCATTGCATTCTACCGGTGCTAACATATGGGGCAGAAACTCGGAGGTTAACAAAGAAGCTCGAGAACAAGTAAAGGAGCGCGCAAAGAGCGATGCTCATTAGCATTGTTCTTTTCGTACAACTCACGTGGTGCTAGCCCGGGGGCATGCTGCCTGACCAACGCTGGTCGATGGCTGGCAGCGACACAGTAAAGATGACTCGGTCTTCTTTGCACTGGGGTGCTATTCTAGACACTGTGAAGTTACCCCATGTTGGCGTTTTGAGCCATCCAATCATAGAGGCTATAGCCGACTTCTCATCCAATCAGAACTGACAATATGGCGGAATTTCACGCCGTCCTGAATTGAAACCCCCTGGTGGTAGTTTTGGAGAGCTTCAGTGGGACGGCCAGCGCGGACGCTACGGTTGTGACCCGACATGTGGGGCCCGACGCGGGATGCCAGGGCTCGGCGTCCGGTGGCGGGTCAGCCTATAGCGTCTTCTCGCGACTCTGCCGTTGGCTGGAAGCCATTGTGGCTGTCGCTTACAGCTTCTTTCTGGCACGCAACTCCCGGATGTGCATCGGCGTGGCCGTAGGCTCAACTAATTATGCGATTTCCGAGATAAATTTCGCGCAACGTCTGCCGCCTCGTTGTTTATGTCGCGGCCTTATCTATACGCCCGGCCTCCTGTACTAAACACACGAACGCCGCAACCCGTAAAAGAGATTTGATCGTAAGTAACACAGCACCGGACAGGCGCACCTAACGACCTTCTCCATCTCATAGTGGCAAGTTCCCATTTAAGGAAAACCGTGGATCGCATAGACACGGACATTCATATAGTGGGAATTTCGATATTTTTCGATATTAACAGTTTTTCAGTTGCATTATTTTTCTGTAAGCGAAAATTCGACAATACGCTTAAGGTCGGCAGGTTAAAGCCAAGGGCCCATTCTTATTGGGGCACAATAAGCGCGCTGAGAAGGTCATCGTCGGCACCGGGTCGAAACGGGAAAGGCGCGCAAGAAAGGAACGGACAGGTGGAAGTAGGGTCTTATTCCGACTCCTCCCGGAACTTGGGGAAGTCCTAAGAGGTGGCCGGATATGGGCCTCGGTCACGGCCAAGACGCTGCATTACTGAGGCATATCGTGCTTCCTTTGTCGTAATGCCAAGCAAAAATTCACAAGCGCCTATAGGAGAAGGAAAACCGGTGTCGTCGGAGAAATCGTTCTCCGCGGCTCTTTCCTATAGAGAGTCGAGCAAAGAGGGGGCCACGGCCGCTTTCTGCTACCCGCCCTGCCCCGCACGATAACCTGCGGGGCCTTCTTGCTCGCGGCTTTCGGCGGCGATCACGACTGCCGCTGGTGTGTGTGTAGTGAGTGAGTGGGCCGATGCCGCACCTCTTTGACAGGCCGAAAAGCCGTGCTTTTCCCCCGTACCCCCCCACAACCACCCCTTATTTTTTTCTGTTTCTTTCTTTCGCCGCATTTCCTTTCACCGATTTCGGGAACGCCAGGTGGTTTCCGAACGCCCCGGATTCTTTGCGCTTTGCCGCCCTGCCGCTCGCTCTGCCTCGGCCGGCGCCGTAGTTCGCCATCCCCGTGTCCGCTCACCCTCGCCGTACACTGGCCCTAACCCAAGCTGAACGCGTACCGTGATTCTCCTTTCCACTAGAACCGTTGCGTAGCTTCCTTCCGCCGATTGAGATCCTCCCCCCCCCTCCCTCCCTTTTGTCCCTTCCGACCCGCTCCTCCCTCTTTTACCCTCTTCAACAAAAACCCTCGCTGATCGCCGCAAGCGACCGTATCTGCTTTCGCAGCCCCCTCCTCTTCAGTTTCCCTCTCCACTTTCAGTCCGGTGATCGCGGTGCGACCCCCGGCCGCCATTTCCCGCTCTCCCCTCTCAGCTTCCCTTGCCTTACCTCAAAGCAGGGGAAAAAAAAAAAAAGGCGTGCCCGCGATATCCGAATTTTTGGACGCGCGGAATCCACGTTTTTGGCATGCCCCGCGATTTTGCGCACTGCTTCTCCCCCACCCTCTCTAGCGGCCGTGAATGGGAAGCGGATTGAGCCCCGGGAGCGCGCGTTTGGGACGGCTGGCGTGCCATATGGCGGCCTCTGGCCGGTGGCGCGTATGTCCCGTGTGCGCGTTGTATGCACCAGCCACGGCGCGATCCCGTGCGTGCTTGGCTCTTCTTGGGAGTGGGCTTTTCCCTCGGGGAATTTCTCTGGATTGCCCTCCTTTTTTTTTTTTTTGTCGTTCGGCGTCTCCGCTTCGTGTGTAGTTCTTACACGCGGCTGTTTGTGTCGTCGTTCGGGCAGCTGGCAACGACCTGTTGTGGAGACGCGTTCTTGTTATCGTTGCCGCCCCCCCCCCCCTCCCCTCCCTTGGGCATTGCGTTTGCGTTGGCGATGGTTTTTGGCGTTAATACCAACGTCTCCCGGGAATGTTTTCTTTTCCTTTTTTTTTCTTCGTGCCACGGGACTTAGCGTGTTTTTTTCCGGGGTCGCGCACAACTGGGTCGTCGCCGAGGGTTCAAGGTCGCCTCTATCGAGTTCGCGGACACTGCTAATGGGGAGGTACACGCATGACGACCTTTTCGAGGGAATCTGGTTGAGCTATGGGCGGAATGCGGAGCTCTCGCTCGACGGTCGAGCGCTTCTGGCTTCCTGCAACGTTAAGCTGCGCAGTGCACTGAAGTCGTTTCCTGGTTTTGCCTGAGGAATCCTCGAACGGGCAGCTCTTAACTACTGGAACAGCCTAGTAGAAGAACGATAACTCTTGTCTAATTTGTTTCCTTCAGTATGTAGAGCGTTCGAGATTGGTTAGCTTCGGAGTGGGCTACTCATTTAGCAACCTTAAGATATGTCAAAGGTTGGAACTAATTGTCGCTAGGCTGCGTCGCTTGTAAGTAACTAGATTGATGACAGCGTGGCTTTCTAAGGTCGTGTCCCTGCTGCTCTATTTATATCCTTCCGTATAGACTTCGATACTACGTGAAATTTTGTCTATACCACTGGATATCACGATCGCAAGTCGCTCTGAAAGGGCTACCTGCGGCCTTCGATATCACAGGCTATGCTTTGCAGGTCCTTGCGCTATGCTTTGCACAGGCTAGCCTTCGCGCACTTTTATTTTCGTTATTTGTGGCACTTATAGATCCGAGTCTCGGTTTCCGCGCTAATCCTGCCAGGCTTCCTCTGTACTTGGCTTAATGAGATGTCCGTCAAATGTCTCGCATCGCGGAAGTCCTCTTTGTTGCAAGTTGCAGTTGTAAAAAGAGAGGAGAGACGCAATCGCCATCCGTGCTGTGACTGACACAATGACCATCTGGCGTTATGAATACATCATTTTCCGCATCTGTTCTACTTGTAATGCGGCAGCACGTTCTTTTAGCACTCGCTTCCTCTGTGTTTGGCTCCGAGCGCTGCTGTATCAGAAAACTTTTACCGATCCACTGCACATATGTTAATGGTTTGTCGCAGAAAATATATTCCTCGACGTTTTTGATTGTTGCGAAGAAACAAGACGAATTTTTGCAAGGAAGCAATCCTTTCTATGCTCTTCGCGAATCGGCCCTCACAGCAAACGTCGACTGTCCTAACTGCCGGTTATTCCAAAACTATCACCGGTTTCCCGTGAGAAAGATACCTTCACTGTGAGCACGCCACAAATAAACAACATATCACCATTTCTTTTCCGAAAGTCCCGTCTATGCCCAATAATTCCTCTTTAGAGTCAAGCTTAGCCATTTCCAGAGGTCTCGTATACCAAGTCTGTAGGACATCATCGCATTGGAGCAACAGCGCCGGTTTAGGGGCAGCTATATGCCGCGGCTTCCAACTCCCGTCGCGCAAGCGTCTACATGGCTGCATGCACGCTTCGCACTGGCGCCGAGTCCTATCGAGCCAGCTGTTGAGTATATATTCTCTATAGACTCTCCCCTCCAAACGTGTGACGTCATCCGTGTCATACATAAAAAAATTAACAACAAAGAAAGAACCGTAAGCCAGCAGGAGTCGCAGCGCGTGGAATGCGAAGCAGCTGTTTTCACGTACATTGCCAGGGGACGCGTTAGCAGGCGACGCCACTATTCAGCAGGGCGACTCACATCAACCCCTCTCCCCCCCCCCCCCCTCCCGAACCGTTAGAATGCCAACCCTCCTCACTGGCAACCCGCGTATGCACGCCGTACTCTTGCATAGCAAGAACTTTTCTTTCTTGAAAACACACACACAACAAAAGTAAATGCGCGCCTTCTATCGCGCTTTAAAAAGGAACCTGGGCTGAACGGCTCAGCCGGGTAACGTAAGCCGTATCAAGCGGAAACGCGCGTGGCGAAATCGGCGATGTTTACTTTAGGGAGATTCCCTCGCTCATCTTGACATTCCTCGCCCCCTCCTTTCCCTAGCGAAGCGGGGCGCTGTGTTTTCGCTTCTGTCTTATATTTTATCGTCCTTTATTTTCATCCGTACGCGACGTCCGGAATAGCGAAAGCCCCGTGCAAGCCGAACGTCGCAACCCGCAGTTGTGAAAGGGAGAGAGCCCCGTGCCGGGGATGTCAACTCCCGCCACCTGGCGGGAAAGGGAAGCGACATTGGTGCGGATCTCCGGGGGGGGGGGGGGGAAGGAAAACGCGCATTCATACGTTGAGGAAAAGAGGGAGAAGGCGAGTCGGCGCGCACGAAAAATGGAGAGCACGCGAGCTGTGTTGAAAATGGGGACAAGTTCACGTCAAACCCTCTTCCCCCGCCGAAGCTCCCCAAGTTACGCCAGTCTGCTTTTGGACAATGAGAGAGCGTGAAGGGGCATCGCAGAACGTGCATTCCCTGCCCGGGAACCCCTCCCCCTCCTCTCTGCTACACTCCCCTTTCCCGCCCCCCCTGTGAAACTTTGCACGGGGCATCGGAGTCAGTCAGTCTTGTCTGGGCAACACAATGGTCGCCTCAGTGAAAAAGAGAACTTTCGGAATGGTGATTGTGGGTGGTGAGTTGGTGCCATTCTGGGAGGCGGGGGGGTGCCTTCACAGCGGCACACCCCTCCTATCCTCCTCTCGTCCCTGTTTCCCGAGTCTTTCTCCGGTGGTTTTGTGTTACGTTGCGTGGAACCCAGGTGCGGAGTCACTTCTACGACGAAGTGTCCGCTGTACGCGAGTGGTCTGTTTCGGTTTAAGGAACATCCCAAATGGCGGCACAGGGCTGTCGTTTTATTTGGAACGATGCTTTGTAGGCACAACAGGCTTGGTTCATAGTAAGTGTACGCCTTGGGCTTTTACAGGAAGCCGATTGAGGCGCAGTAACAGTGACAGGCCAGTCGACAGGTGGCATACGGTACGAATGTATCTTGCTATGATTGATGGCTATAATGGAATCTAGCACTAACGCGATGGTTGACAAATATTTGCGACCGTTCAGCGAAGCGACTAGTTGAAAACGTTTGATATGAAGGAGTTTGAGACATAGGCGACCCAAGGTTAGGGTACCCAATCCTCAGGGCGTACGATATAACGCAAAGGGCCAAGAGTTAGCGTATGCTACTTGGGTTTTGCGCACGTACATTGTCGCTTTTTGTGTAAGCTAAGCTTCTCGGGCACGTTATTTATAACGGTCTCTATTGTCGACCGTACTATGACAGCAAATGTGCGCGCTGTGTTCTGTGTTTTTAAAAGGGTAATTAAGGAAAGGAGACATCTGGCTATTGTCTTTAGGTTCGTTGCCATATTTGGCGCCAAGCGTGAGATAAAGAACAACGACATTAACGAAGAAGTAAAGTATTGCGCGGCTGAGCACACCGTGGATGGAACGTTCTGTTATTCGGAGTTGAAAAAGGCCGTGTGTCATTCTTTCTTGCGCGGTTGTTTGATCGGTTATGCTTGTCAAGCTTCTCAGCAGCGCATCAACTTTGACAACTGCGCTCTCAATCTTAACCTTTAGTTTAGATCGTAAGGTAGCCGTGCGATGTATCATGAGCAGAGCTGTAATGCTATCGATTGCGAGTTAGTGTTTGTGGGAAATGTTTCAAGAAATAGCGCAAAATAAATATAAAAAGGAAACTGCGAAGCTGAAACGAAAAAAAAAGAAGGGGGGGGGGGGGGCGAAGTTAAGTTATAACGATATCAATCTCCGCTGTCTTCACGTAAACTTCGACGGAACGTCTGAACCGTAGGTTCTCGAATTCTACTTGTAGCTTGAATATATGTTGATGGAGAGTTTTACAAATATCTTACACTGTCGGCGGTGCTTACAAATGAACACGAGCAGAGGTTGGGGACTTGACGCGCATGTCCACTGTCTCTGACCTTGATGCCAGGCTACACCAAGCCGCTTGCGCCTGCTGTTTTAGGAACTCTCTGTTGAAATAGATTTAGACCGTCCATATACGAATCATATACGGAGTAACGGAATACGAAAGACATAAGCGGCGCGGCCCGCCTGTAACGCCACCTTGCGGTGGTTTGTTCAACCACACGGTGTCAAAAACACGTGTTTCATTCTGCTGTCGTCGTAGTAAAAGAAAATAGCTAGTATAAGATTATGATGTTGTTTCTGTCGACGTGATTAAGCCACCAGCGCTGCTGCCTCCGTATAGGTCTCCCGTATTGTGTGCATGGTCTACGTATACTGACATGCTGAAATTCACCACGCATATTGTACAATAAAACAAGATTGAAATACATGCACAAATATAGCGCAAGCAAGACGCGAGTGAGAAGGATTTCACGTCAGCGCTTTGTATAACTTTGGATGGCAGATTTTTGCAGCTGTTACTTGTGCGAGAGGACAAAAACAAAAAAGTGTATTATAAACTAGTCTGCTACCTGTGAAACGTCGGCGTTTACATAAATGTTAACATGTAAGGGGAAAACGTCATCCACCCGAATGTGGCACGAAGCCACAAAGAAGCAGGACAAAATTTTTCCTTCGCAGAAACCCGTACGGATTTCCTTAATTTGTAGCTTTGTGTTACATTCCGGTGGACGACAATTTTCCCGTTATGAACATTTCTCCACCTTACGAGATTCCGTAGAACTGATTTGCTACATGTTAACATGGAGTCCTGTTTTTAGTTTTCTTCGACGAGACTACGCATCTGATAAGCACGCTTCCGACGAGTTCGGGTTGAACAAAGCGCCCACAGATAACGCTACCAGAGTTGTTACTGCCGCACGCGTCTTCGGTAACCCGGCATTCCGGTAATCCGCTAACGCGTTTACGGACAAGCGAAAAAAATCGCAGCATATCCACGGGGTGAATGATGATGAGTGGGCGAAGCTCCGGAGGGAATCATCGGATCTCCCGCTTAAGGGGACGCTAGCACAAACGCGTTAGAAACGTGCAGTACTCTCTAGTACGGGGGAGCGGCCACAGCGTCTTACGCAGCCATTTACACATGCCGGAACGTGCACCGCGTTTGCCGACGCCATCACATGACTGCTGAGAGAGTATACCCCCCGTATTCATAAACGCTCCTCGACTTGAACTTGACTTGCCACCGCTTTGGGCAGCGCGTTCGAAACGCGTTGAAGGTAAGGCGGAGAGGCCACAGCGTCTTACGCCAGCTTCTTACACGGGCCGTAACGCGCTAGCACGAACGCGCTAGAAACGCGGCCTTTCGTTAATGTTGGGTATTTATTGCCATCGTGGTGCGTGTGTCCATGTCCGCTTCGTGGCGTAGTGGGCTAACGCCGCGCGCTCGGAAGCGAGGGGTCCCTGGTTCGATTCCGCGCTACGGACACAACTTCGGAATTTTTTTCTCATTTTTCTCAGACTGGTTACACACTACTGGTTACACACTACTACGACGACGACGGGGACGGAACGGGTGCCGCTATAAGGAGCTTCGCCCCTAAAAAACCCTCTCCATTGTCACACTGCCAAAGAGTGTATAACATCAGTAGCGCCAGGTTCCGCCTCTCTGTGCGCTTATTGGAACACGTCAAAACGCTTCGTTTTGTCCGAAACCAGCCGCTTTGTGTGACGATTCGTGTTTAGCGTAACGGTGCCCCATCCTCCCATCACTCGTGGCCATCCGTTCCGCTCCCAGCCGGTCGGGACGCATTGTTGCCTGAGGCGTTGAGTGGCGGGCGCACGCTCTTGCACTGGAGACAGGGTGCTTGTGGTTCATGAATGGCGAAGGGGGCGAGAACGTCATGCAGGGTCAGACTGCGAGCTTCCAACCCTTTGCAAGAGAAAGCGCGTGATGGTCACCGTCGAAACAATGCCAGGGCCCGGTGAGTGGACCGGCGGGCGGCATGTAACGGCGCATTGATCGCCGTACATTCAAAAGCACGCTCCTTCTATCTGGCTCTGTTTCCCGCTGTGCATTGCTACACTTGCGAGGCCTAGAAAGCCTCCTTTAAAGGACGCTAACGCAAAATGGTCAGTCAATAGTTATAAAGTTATGCAGGTACAACGCTCATGTCTAAAAAAAAAAAAAAAAAGAAAAATTGGGAAGCGGTTTGAAATCACATAAAAAAACTCGATAGACTGCGTACAGGTTGTCTTTATTGTCATCCTATGCAACATGTAATCTCATGCGATGTATATATATATATATATATATATATATATATATATATATATATATATATATATATATCGTGTTGGGCATTTCCTTCTTTGTCGCTTCTGTATGCGCTGAATTTTCCCAACCATGAATCCAACGTTCCAAATAGCCCAATTAGCAGCATATGTCTATGGACTACAACGTTCGCACGCTATGCCGAAATGCATACAGCTGCTCACGCGAATGCACATTGGGACACGTCGGATGCAGTGATGTAACTGAAACAAAGGTGATTCTTGATGCTTGTCGACAGGAGAGCGGGGAGGACAGGTGTATGCAGAGTGAAGTACGGCGGTAAGGGAAAGGATGCAAAAAAAAAAAAAAAGAAAGAAATCGTGGCTCCATGGTTAGAACTGTTGCACCGGAAGACCAAGGTTCGGTCCCAGAATAGGACATTGTAATTTTTTTTTTTGAGCTATTCGGCAGAAGAACAGCAGCATCCATGGTCAGTGAAAGCCCAGAGGGTTCGCTGAGTAAGCCGATGCCTCGGAATAGCGGACGCGTGTATTGGTGCAAGTCCATAACGAAATTCAAAAAATGATGCAACGGGAGGTGAAAAAATAATCGTTAAAAGTTACTCTTTTCTGTAGCGTACAGTAAACTTATCAACAGAACAAAGAGAAGCTACACGCCACTTGTCGGTTCAAAATTATATTCCGGCGTGTTACGTGCTCCTAAAACCACTACACGATTACGAGGGCACGCCGTAGTGGGGGGACTTCGAATTAATTTTGACCGTGCACCAGAATCTGATTACATGAGCAAAAAGCATTTCGTCCCTATCGAAATGCGGCCGGCAACGAACCCGCGACCTCGAACTCGGCAACGCCAACCAGCATAGCCACTGGGCTGCCGTCGTGGATGTGTTTAGAAGTTACACGTAACCAAGAGCACTCTCGTGTGTTTATACGAAACACAAGCACTCCTATATAGTATACACCGCTGCAGTGCGCGCCGTGAGCGCCTGCGTCGCTGTGTTCACGTAACGTTACCCAACCGGAAGTGGCTTCGGCAGCAGCTGTCTTTCCAATCGAGGCTCCCAAGCCGGGTGCGCAACTGACCCGCCAAAGTTTCCCGCGAGAACCTTGGCAGGAGCGAGGAGATGGAGAAAGAGTCTGCGCGCGCAAATTTTTTACCCTTTAACTTCTCATCTCGCAATAGCGAAATCGCATTGAGGTTCGTATAGAGCGTTTGTTTATTTCATTTTTTTTTTCGCTGCGTCGAAGGTGGCCTTCCGTATCGCCGCCAGCCTGTCGACGTTTCTTGCATTCTCGTTTTGCTTGTGCTGTATCTCCTCTCTACGCAGTTAGCTTCCCGTCATGATGATCGTTGCAGGGAAGAAATCTTTGGTCCCTCCCCTTCCTCCCCCCTGCTTTTCTTATTGCATTACGAAGTGTAGGCCTTGAAAACTAAGAGGGGAGGTCCCGATCCAAGGCTGGTTCCGGCGCAACTTCCGGTCGGGCGCCGCAGGAAGTGAGGAAGAAAGGAAGACCCGCCAGGTTGCGCGCGCGCGGGATTCGACAACCTGCCGAACAGATTCTTTCCGGCGTCGCCTCCGAACTCTGTGGGATTTTTTTTGTATATTCCTATTTCGTTTGTCACACGCTAAGGGAGGTGTTCCTCCCCGACTGAACCCACAAGCGCACACCTTTTCTTCGCTAAACGCCGTGAGTATCGCAAGTGCGTCTTCTATATGAAGCGAAATAAATACATCTAGAACGGGAACAAGGTTTGAGGCGGGAAGCCGGTTCAGCGAGCCTTGGGGAAAGGGGAAGGGTGGAAGATGCGAAACGGAGGGCCACCTAGCGGACTGTCGGTGAGAAAAGGGGTAGTATCCTGGGAAGACAGGAAGTTGGAATAACGGGAGAAGGGTGTTTGGGGGGAGGGGGGTCCGCGGTGGGGGGAAAAACCCTTCGCATTCGTATCCCGAACGACGCATGGTCGTGATCGAGCGACCCTGCACCGTACGTTGTGCTTGCGTCGCGTACTATACTACGAAGTTTTTACTACGAAAGGAGTACTACGCGTTCATTGATGCAATTGGGAAGGCCATAGTGGCGTTGCGGGGTAGTATACCCTCCCTCTCTTTCTCCCCTTCTTCGCCGTCCTTTTCTCTCTCTCCCTTCTTCGTTTTAATGTTTTTGCTTCTCTGTATTACACCGGCGGCCGCAGCGTGACGGTGAATGGGAAATACTCGGGCGTCGTAGTGGCGTTCCAGGCGTTCTCCGAGCGCCGAGCTCTCGCGTTTCTCGTGTTCGTTCAATCAGTCGGCGACTGTCTGTGCTGGACGCTGGTGCCCTGGGATTGCGAATACCCCTTGCAGTTTACGCCAGTTTGTTTGCGGACGTTAGTCGAGTGAAGTTTTATACGTTCTTGGGAGAGTGCCCTCCGGTGACGTGCTTCGAACTGCATTCGAAGAAGAACGTTTCTCCGGAGACGACTGCGGGGTTCACGAGTATCCTGCCGTCCATCTTGCGTTCCCGCCGGATTTGATGCTTTTCTGGCGTGAGTGCTCTGTGATTTGCGAGTGGCGTGCCCGATTTCTTGAAGGCCATTGCTGGAAACATTTTGAATACTTGTAATGAAAATGGAGAAGATGCGACGGAACGATGTTGGAATGATGCCGGAGTTACAGCAGGTTGTTCGTTTAAGAAACGCAGGGCCCTGCGTTATTTAAACGAACAACCTGCTGTAACTCGGGCATCATTCCATCGTATCTCCGGCGCCGGTGTCGGTATGATGATGTCAGCATGACGGAAATTGTGGATTGATGTATTTCATTTCAAAGGCCACAGCCGGAAACTTTTGAAATCTTGCTAATGAAAATGATGTTGGAGTGGCAAATATGACGGATGATGGAAGTAAAGGCTTCACCATTTGAGTACGGTAGGGGGAGAGGGCTGTCCATAACTTTTTGATTTTCTTTTATACTACCTAATCGTTATGCTTTTGATACCAAGTGAATTAAAGTGGTGGTTTGCGGAAGAATGCCTTGCCAATCTAAACCGCTGTTTTGTTGCTCTCTAGTTGAGTATCACTCCGCTTTTGTCCCCCAGTGGTTCGCAAGCTAGCATGTGTAACATTCATTCGCGCAAAGCTACAATACGCCTGGGCCATCTGGAACCTCCATGCAAAGCACTGCAAATGCTAACGTCATGCACCAGATCTGTAATCTGCGTTACTTTGTTCATTCCAGTGTTTTTTTATTTTTTTTTTCGTTCTGTAAACCTTAATTTGCTCGTATCTCGTTCTTGAATCCTTACCTGGCTATATTTCATCGTACTACGTTCTTTCCTCCCCCGTTATATTAATGACCATTGTGAGGCCTTGAGGGTTAAGTAAATATGCAAATGGTGACGAACAGTAACATATGTCCTAGCACAGCGCCATATTTTTAATAAATGTTATACGTGTTGTCGTCCGGTCAGTATACGTTGTGCGGTATACTTTACCTGCGTGCCCATAATTTTCTGCGCAGGCGCAGGAGCGTCCAGTAGCGCTGGAAGAGTTGTGACAACGGGCGCATCGGCAGCTGCTTTGGCCGTCCATGCCTTTGCCCTGAGGACTGCGGCTGCTGCCTCGTCGAGGTCTGGGCGGCGGACACGGCAACTTCCACGGTTTCCCTGTAGACCTGCAGGTGAGAAGAAGCTGTGTGCAGTGCCTAGGTCCGTTCGCTATATGTAGCCAACTAACCTAAAGCCAGTTGGCAACTGTGTGGCGTGAATCGAGTTTTCTACCCGCTCTGTCTGACCGAATCTGTATACGCAGTTGGCCACCATGTGGGCACAACGATGGTGGACGAAAGATGCAGTGTCTTTTGCCAATTGTGACGGTCTAATCGAGTCAATCCCTACATATCAAGGCACCACAGGAGCCTCCGGAACGCGCCATGCCGGGCGATCTAGCTCGACGATTTTAGTTTCGATTTACGGGCGTTGCCATTTTGGCCTTTTACACGAAGAAGTTCTTACTTTTGTGCAAATTGACGTCAAATCTTAAATGTACAGTCGATCGTATGCACGAATATGATTGTGCCGGTCCGTTCGGTGTTCCAGGACTATGGTATCGTGCATTTGGTATGCAGCCCAAGATGGTGGTATATGCTCAAACGCTTCCGTAAAATAGTAACTATAGCGGTCAGGCCTTTTGCGACGAGTGGCTACGGCCACACAGCGACGCGATTTGCGCCTATACGTAACGGAGAGAAGTATATTCTATCGTATGCAGTTGTTTACGAAGGGCGGTTGTCGCGACCATTCCGCATGTATTAGAGACGTGAAAACTACCGTAAATGTAGACCTTGTGGTTGTCGTTGGTGTTACAGCGCTATACACGTTTGCATTGTCGGCTAAGAAATTACTCGGGCAGCACCATTTCTCGTTTCTACGGCGTGTGGGCGTGCGCACATGTGAGTGTTTGGAATTGCGTGTTAACTTTTGTATAGCCGGTTATATAGCGCGTGCTTTGAATCAACCGACCAGCTGGTCGCAGGCTTACCACCACTTTCGTCAACTAAACGACGCAAGGATTTTGTTCCTGTCGAGATTTCGAATCTATACTTTGTCTTTTTTTCTTCTACTTCTCTCAGAGAGATAAACACATAGTGGCGGCGGCCTCACGTACATTGGTAGTGTGCACATTTAAAGCGTCTTCGTGTCGGTGCCCCCCACGTGACTCTTTCCCGTGGCATCGACCCGACGGGTTCCGGCAGGGCTATCCGTAGGAAAAAAGGAATTAAAGAAAAAGAAGTAAGAACAGGCTCCCTGGTGGGCCTGTGCGCCATTGTGCAACACTCGAGAAGGCAGCGTTTTTTTCTTTCTCTCGCGTTTTTTATTATACCTCTTTTAAATTGGCAATAAGCCGCCAGCGCGCTTCAAGCGGAACGTTCCCATCGGCGGCGCGGACAAACTTGACCGAGCGTATGCATGCATATGCGACTAGTCAACTGGAACAACACGCTGTCTGAAAAGGCTGCGTCGTTTGCGGAGTGAACGCAGCGACGCGTTGGGGGCGCGTGGTGATGAGTTGCGGTGGCGTGGAAGGTCTGTAGCACGGTTGGATGTTGTAAAAACCTTCGTGCTGTCCTCCTGGACGTTTCTTTGGAGCCACGACTCAACGTACGAACACGTGGGCTGGTTCGGGTCTGCCGTTTCAGTTTGGATAAATGCCCATACTATACGGGCGTAATACGCAATGCCTGTTCGGACCCTGTAACCAAATGCCAGCAGTCGGTTGAAGTTCGCAAGCACATTCATACGCGAGGCGAGGCTCTTTGAAAAGTCCTCATAAAAATTCTGTTGTATTCCTTGTGCCTTCTGTACACTTTTTGTTGAGGTGCAGTTGTATATCATGCATGAAAAATCGTTTTAGAAATTTTATTGCCTTTCTGGTGAGTTTCTGTTGCCCTCAATATACTATTCGTTGAGATAAAGCTGAATATATTGCGTGTTTTTCACAAGGAAAAGTGGACGCTCACTCCCGCTCTCGCGTTTTTAATGTATTCAGTACGCAAACGACCAGCAGTAGTGACGTAAGCCATCAAAGTTACGCGTGGTGGGATTTAATAACCCAGTGCTGTAGGTGAGCGCGCAGTTCACGTAATAAATATTCAAGTGACGACCGAACACAGAAGAAAAAGAAATGAAGGTGCATACATTAACTGTAATTTTCGAAATAGCTGGTACCATATCGTCGGAATTGCACGTTCCGCGGTTTATACCGCATCGTTTTGAGTCAGCATGCACCGATATTGTAACGGAGGAAAAGAGAGAGAGAGGGAGAAATAAATCTCCAATTGTGGAAAAAAAAAATTATCCCGAGAATCCCTACGACGAAGTCTCATGCGTTGTTAAACAAGTGGCACCGAAGCAAACGGATCCAACGTTCACGTTCTATTTGAATGATGCGGAACGTTTGCATGGCCTGTGAAAGCGAGGGAGACAAAATGTCTTGGCTCAATCACCACAGTAAAGTAGTTGCGGTTGACACCGCTGTCATACCTCCCCGCCACCTTTAGATAGGGCTAATAAATTGGCGCTCGAAATAATGGCATCGATTTCGTAACTATACTTGTCCGGCGAACGGCCTGCATGCAACAGTCGTGCCGCCTAAAGAAACGTGAGTCAGACGTAGTTGATTTTCGTAACGGTATGGCGTGCACACTACTTCCATATTGCATAATATCTGTTGAGTCGGCGTGAGGAACGGTTTTTTTTTTTTTTTTTTTCCACCGATGCCGCGCTACGGCAGTTTTTCTTTTTCTGTGGCGTCTAAAAATGCAACAGGTCGTCTTCCCACGCTGGACGTCCCGTCGCTTATTCTTCGTTCACCTACGCACGCGATCCAGGCGAGAAGCTGCGAAGTCGGGTGGAAAGGAGGAAAATTAGAGAGGAGGATTTGCGACGATGAGAGAGAAGGAGAGGGTACTCTGTGCAACCGGATCGCCCTTAACGCGGGAGCATGTACGAGTCCCCGCTGTAGTATAACTGCGAACTGTGACCTTAAGGAGCATATGTTTACGCTTCTGTAAGCCCATGCTCACAGAAGGAGACACTTTCCTGGACATGAATTGCAAACGGCACACTGTAACTTCGTATATAAGGTTCTCATATTGGACGTGCGCACGGTTCTTGCGTAATTTTTGTATGCGTTTGCTGGCGGCGAAGTCGCTTCATGCGTCTGTATTCGACGTCTCTCTCTCTCCTCTCTCTCATTTCGCGTGGGAGGAGGAATATTAAAGTTCTAAGCTAAGCTCTCGTACAATGTGTCGCGCGCACGCCATTGTAAAAGAGTCTCACTGCCCGCCGTTGGCGGCAACGAACGAATGATCTTTCACTTATTTATTTTTTTAATTGTTTACCCCCATTGGGCTGTACATAATTGCTAAACGCGCGTGGGCTCTCAAGATTCAAGAGTTTCGTAACGCGCGTTGTTACACGAGGCAAAAACTGGAAAAGATCGTTTCTCCGAAATCGGCTTCTCAAAGCGGCGACCGACGTATCGACGACCACATCGCTCGCACTGTTTCTCGTACGCGCATATGCTAATTTCCGTGCCCTTTGAAACTGGTTCCGGAGCGTGCCTATATGCGTTTTTGTTCGCTCTATGTTCTCGAGATCCGTGAGCGTCAAAAAGCACGTTTGTGGGGCTCTGTTCTATGCCTCCATTTAATGAAACGGTCGCGAACGTGTGGGAAAAAAGTTAGAAAAAAAAAAAAGAAACATGCTCGGCGTTTTGTGCGAACGCTTTCGAAATGAGAACATGTTTTCGTGATTCCCGAGTGTCTTCTGTATAGCCTCTGGCGTGGCCGCCGTATTGATTAGATTACATTTAGCTGCGGGATCAGGCGGCCAGGTTGGACGAAATTGCTGCCTGCTATTCAATTTCACGTCCAGATGAGTTTGGCTGGTAGTCACGAAAATTAGTTGGGGGGGGGGGGGGGGCGCTGTGAACACGAAAAGAGTGAGAAAGAAAGAAATATTAGTGGACTTAATGTCACACTTATCACTCTCTTTATCATGTGTCACTCTCGTTATCACTTGCCACACTCGTTGATTGGTGGAAGCTAGCGCTGTGTTGTGTGTTATGCCTTCGTCCTGTCTAAGATGCGCTACGCGAATTGAATTTGATGTCGCACTTCAGTGTGATTGTACTGCCAATTTAATCTTAGGGACTTTTTTTTTTTTTTTCGGACGCCGTCTTTCTCGTTGTTGGTGTCGTCGTCGTTGACGTCGTTGCTGTAGTTGCTCTTGTCAACAACCCATCTCAACACGGGACCGCATCACCCTCGTCAGCATCGCGTATATATATATATATATATATATATATATATATATATATATATATATATATATATATATAAAGATGACGAACGGTAAGCTCTGACAGTTGATTGAAGCTCGTCAGTTAACGCAGAGCTTAAGAGGTTCTTGTTATGTTTTTCGCCCACTACTTCTCGAAGTTTATTGCCCGTAGCAACGGTGCTGGTATGCAGTGAAAAAAACAGAAACTTCATTTATTTACTTATTGATATAATTGTTTTTTGCGCGCCTCAGCTCGCTATAGACGCAGGCGCTGGCATGGGCCCATTTCTCGCCGCTACCGCCTCCCACGTTTGACGATCGCTGACACCGCGCGTAGGCTTAGCTCGGTGCCTGTGCTGCAATGTTCTGCAGTAGCTCGCGTCTCTCTCGACAGGCGAAAAGGGAGTGTCTTGCTATATACGCACGGTGACCGTCGCTATATCGCCTCGCATCGCTCGCGCATCACCCACACACGCAAACACGCTCGGGCACAACCCCATGCGGACGAGCGGCGACATCTCGCCAGCGAATGCGAAGCGCGATATTGGAACGAGCACTATTTTCTCTCTCTCTCTCTCTCTTTCTGGCCGACTTTTTAGACATTTTGTTCTTCATCGCTCTTGGCAGGACGCGCGACGTCGCGCTGCGCTATTGACAGGACCTTCCGGCATCTTGCCGTTGACTGAACTCTATAGACTTTCCTCTTATTTTTTTTTAATTTTTTTTTCCCCCGGGAATCTTTGTTTGCTTGTTTTCTACACTGTGGAGGCCCGTGGAGACGAACGCGAGCGTCGCTACCGTGAATGAATCGACCTTAATAACCGCGCGCCCCGAAAAGGCGCGCTATTGACGCAGGTCCGTGGTGGATTAGACAGGTGACGAAACCAATCTTTCAGTGTACGTACGCCTGCGTGGTTCGTTTCCCTGCGTTTTACTTGTGCCATGTCGCGAATGAGTTTGCTTTTTATGGTTATTATTATCTGGATCGCTTCACCGCTTAAGAAAGAAGAGTATACGGGCTATCGCGCTTGCACACCTTTCGGGGGCAGCCCTGTGTGACGCGTTCAATTAGGCGCGCGCGTCCCCTGTCGCGGTTATATTAAGGCGTCCGTGCGGCTGAGTGTCATTTTATAAAGGGGCTTCATTTGGGGCAGACCACTTAGTCCTTCGTGGCGGCTTGCTTTGCTAGAACTGGTGGCGCCAAGCTCTCATTGCTTGCCTGATGAAGGAAGGAGTTATTATTTGTGATCAGAGGCTTGGGGACTGATTACGAAACTATAGCGGTGTTGCGCGTTTATGCGTTGCTGTTGATTTCGCGCTTACGATAGAGAAAGCGCGTCGTACGATAACAATGGTGAGGAAGGGTGTCTCGGGAGCCGTAGATCGAACGAGCGTAAGCAGCTGCCTGTATGAGGACAGACGTGATCAATCTGTATAAGGTGGTGATCAGTCCCAACTCGAAAGGTTGTCCGCCATACATGATATAATGCGAGATGAGTGCGGGAGACTGCTAATGGGAAGGTGCCGGCTTGCCTCGTACCTGTGGCAGGTAGACAGGTTGTCCTCCGAATTAATTCGTTTATAAGAACTCGTTCGCGCGTGATAATTTGATACGCTGACGTCATCGTGACTGCCATGTTCGGGTACGAGTAGCACGGTGAGAAGCAGCGTTCGTCACGTCACGCTAAAGCTACCCGTTGAAAGGAAATGCTTCGCGATAATGGAAAATTGAAAGAAGCGCGAAATATGTGTTTTTTCTGTGGCACGGACGACAGGGATGGACGTGTACAAATAAGGAAACGCCACTTACGGAGTAAATGAATGCTCGAGACGTAGGGAGCTCGACAACAGCGTAGGTGGGGTGCCATGTTGTGACACTGAATTCAACCCGAGTGCACAAAGCTGCTATTCCGATGACTGGCTGACTGCATCTTAGCTGGCGGCGTATCTTAGCTGATGATGGCTCTTGAGACAACGTTTCGACGAGGGGACTTGTATTCGTCAGAGCGTCGAAACGTTGGAACCAGATGCGATCTGTTTTGGATTGACCAATGTTGGATCATTTCCAGTCAATTCAGGACGTTGTTTTGCAGGGACGGGATTCTTTCTCCGCACTGCTGTGGGTAGATCCGAGCGATCGAGCGGGCCCGAAAAAACAGGCTATGAAAAATCGCTCCGCGACTATGTACAGTTGTTCAAGGAGAATCTGGTTGTTCCTTGTATGATATTTTGACTGTGTGATGGTAGGATGCACTTACAAGTGCATGTTTACCGTGAATAAACTTAAGTTTGTATAGTTGGCGTGCGTCCGATCCTTTTCATATTGTGCTGCCTTTTCTCCTTCTACTGTAGATGTATTCTTCTGAAATTAGTATCGCCCATAACGGGACGCCTAGTTTTCTGCCGTCCTCGACTCGGTTTCCCTTCTCTTGGTATCCATTCTGTAACTCTAATGGTCCACCGGTTATCCATCCTACGCATTACATGGCCTGCCCAGCTCCATTTTTTCCTCTTAATGTCAGCTAGAATATCGGCTATCCCCGTTTGCTCTCTGATCCACACCGGTGGGCTGATTAAGTTAGGAAATTTGCTGGCGCAAGTTGGAATCAGCTAGCGCAAGACAGGGGTAATTGGAGATCACAGGGAGAGGCCTTCGTCCTGCAGTGGGCATAAATATAGGCTGATGATGATGCAAACTGGACGCAAATTAAAAATCGTAATGCCATTAGTGCCAGTGCGACAATCGCACGTCAGCTCTGAAAATTGGCCACCTTACGATAAAAAATGTAAAAGCTGGCGGGTATACTGGAAAAAAAAAAAAACGCAGCGAAAGCAGTGCTCCGTGATGAACAGCAAATTAGCACGATCTCGCTCGGTTCTCTTCTAAGCGCTGTGGCGGGCAGAGGTGGCCGACGCTGTATATGCGCCAGGCGCACGCGCCGGGCCGGCCTTAGCAACGCGCACGGCGCGGCGCCAGCGAAACAATGGCACGGGGCCGACACTGACGAGCCTCGACTCTTTTAGCGGCGTGTATTGGGTTTGGGAGAGCTTTTCGGTCGACACCGTACGGGCAGGGGGGAAACGGTATAGGGGCTGAGGGGGGGTGTCTATTGATTTGCGCGTCTCTCTTTCCTGCCCCCACGCTTCACAATGGCCGGATGCGGGGACCCTCGTCTTCTCCGGCTGCTGGTTTACGCCTACAGCCGTGCATGTGCTCGCTCAAAGCGGCAACCTGCGCGCGTGTGAGCTAGCCATCGCGAAATCCGCGTAGAGGCGCGCTGGAAGGGTGGAAGTACGGGAGAACAAGCGTCGCGGCATTGAATTGAATCCACGGGCAAGAAAAAAAGAAACCTATACACATCCAACGCGCAGTTTGGGATCCGACGTGAGGCGAAGCTTACGTAAGTCGGTTAATTGAATGCCGCGAAACTGTTCCCGTCTTCTGCAAACGCGTTTCGTATAGCGTAGCGATCCACGCGCGCCTGCCCGGCAAATTGGCGAAACGCGGAGCTAGACCCCGAGATTCGAGACCAGAGAACGGCGGATTGCACGGCCTCCGGGATCGGCACGCCGTTTCAAAGTGCGGCCCAGTTCTTACTGTTGCGCCAGCTCCGGGAATCGCGGCCCACACGCCACGGTCGTCAAGAACTAGACCGAACAGACGCGCGAAACGCGCGAGAAGAGAAAGACCTCCGCTGCGACAGGAACGGCGCTGCTGTCGCGCCACCAAACTTTGAGTTTGTACAGAGTGTCCGCTAAAGCCTCCAACATTGGCAAAGACCGCAACGCGTGGATTGAAGATGTCGAGCTTTTGTCACGTTGTAGTGATGGTGCAGAAGTAAGCACTGCCATAAGTGTGAGCC
This sequence comes from Dermacentor silvarum, assembly GCF_013339745.2. Taxonomy (NCBI): domain Eukaryota; kingdom Metazoa; phylum Arthropoda; class Arachnida; order Ixodida; family Ixodidae; genus Dermacentor; species Dermacentor silvarum. Next base: position 123,744,381 of record NC_051162.1, on the reverse strand, counting down.
ATGAATGTAACTCTTCAACACTTAATCACAATACACTCCTGTACTCGTTTGACATAAGGTTACACTAATTAAGTAAGATTGGAACATAGTTGCATGATAGTTCCACTTACTAAGCGAAACCAATGTGGAGCGAATGTCGTTGAGCGTCGACTCTTCCTTCCGTGAAGCATGCCTCTGCTACTGCCTAACTCTCTAGATTGGATGGATAGTTGGGCGTGTTGGTTAAGCGTGATCTGAAGTGATCACGCTTAACCATTTTCGCGCCTTCACGTCAGATCATCTCTAGATTTAGTTCCGCGTAAGTTCCACTAAAAGGAACGCCTTCATCTCCTTGCAGGTAAGTTCCACTAGTATGCTGTACATCTTTGCAAAAATGTGTGACGTATAGTTGAACTGATGTTGAACGAGATTAAGAGCGTAGCGGTGTGCACAGTCGTATATCGTCGAATCTGAACTCGCGTGTCAAGTTCGCGTTGGCTGTGCACGTGTCAACGCATATTCCGGAATGCTCCCTGGTGATCGCGTACATTCCAGAGTGTACGATAGTATTCGCATCGCGCATGCGCTTTGATAACACAACACTGTCTCGCTGCAAAATCAGGCTGCAACATTCAAACCAGCAACATTCAACGAGCGATAACCAGATAAGTCGAACCCGGATATATCGAACTCGAAGGGGAGCGCGAAATAGTTCGATATATCAATAATTCGATATATAAAATAAAATTTAAAAAACCTGCAAAAAGTTCAAGGGGATTTTACAGCTGTACGTTGTACATGATAATTCGTTATATCCGGGTTCGACTGTAGCAGTGACAATCGATGAAAAAACGGTCACCGGCAAAAAGCAACGCAGTGCGTGAAAAACACGTGTGACATTATTATTCAGACAATAGAAGCGCAATTCACGAAATGCCAGCGTTTCTGCATACGCTCCCGTCTAACGCTGTGCTTTTTGTTACGGTCGTGAAACGAAGCCGCGCCGGATTTAATTTTTAATCTAAGCGGAATACGAACGTGTTCGCTCGCGAGGTTCAGTAAGAATACACGAAAAAAAAAAAAAAAAACATCGCCCAACTCTGTGCGTTCTACAACGCGAAGCATATTACAAGAGAAGCGCGCATACAGTATAAGAACTGATCTGAGACGGTCATTGAAACAGAATGCTATAGCAGTCCACTATTCCCGGCTGCGAGCGCCGTAGACTTCTCTTGGGCGTGCGTCGTGAGAGTGTGTGGGCGTCCTGATGGGCAATCCAGCGCCGGCGTTTTTGGGGCGTCTTCTTCACCGCCGCACGCTTGTCGTGTGGCGCGACCTAAACCCCGCAATTTCAGTTGCCACGTGGGCGTCGTGCTTTCTTGCATTGGCCAGCCTCACCCTGCAAGCGTGTCGCCTGCCCGCCTTAGTTTCGTCGTATACTTGCTCGAATCTAAGCCTCTCCGAACACCACCAGCACGTATACGCCCGCCCCGGCTGCATTTTAGTGGGGAGGCGGAATCCGGTATCGGATCGAATGGTTAAGGACATAATAACGTCGATGCTTGCGACCTACGTTCGCGGATTCTCGAACCGCGCCCTCAAATCGCCTTCTCGAATCAAAGCCGAACACCTATAACTTATGTGCTGGATAGATAGACAGATATGTGGTGTTTTATGGGGCAATACTTGTGTGCTGAGACATTTCGTTAAAATAAAGAAAGTATTGGATTAGATGGGAGGCGGCGCTGTCCAGCTCACAGGAAGAGGTCCAAAGGGCCATCATCCGACAAGCAAGACGGCGCGCGGAAGCCACTGGGGTCCTTGCCTAGGGGCTCCACCCATTGAGCTTTTTTATTTTTCAATAAAGTTGTTCTATCTATCTATCTATTGGATTAGATGTACTTGTTGCCGTACTGTTTCGTGTCTTCACTCCGATCTTCGTCATCGCACTCCTGTTCCGGCCCTGTCGTTTCTTTCTTTCGTTAACCTTCTTTATTTCTGTCGTTGCTTCGCAAAGCGCAGCCGCGTGTACGACTCCGTATCTTTCTCGAACCGGGCGCCGACAAACCTCACGACGCTGAGAGCGTATATAGAACGCTACAGCGAGCGCCCTCAACGAACAAACAGCCTGGCCGTCTGATCGCCGGTGTACATATATAGAAGGGTAAATGTATAGGGTGTGTACATGTACGGCAGAATGAGGTGTTATATATCTCCGAGGCGTGCCCTCTCTCGCTGGTCTGACAATTGCTTTTTTTCTTGCCGCGCGCCGTGTGTACGTCTTCTTTATTGCTTGCCGTATAAGCGTTGTCGGTGTATTGTGGTCGTGCTCGCATCTTCATTTAGGCATATATCTATTCGCAACGTGTTCGGGATATATCTCGCCGCTCCAGCTTTTACACCGGACCGCGGTGCTACTACTACATCGTGGGATGAACTTGATGCAGATATAGTCGAATAAAGTGAGTTGGAGAAATGCATGCGGTTCCTACAGAACCATGAGGTGCTTTTGATGCGCTTTATTTTATGCGCTAAGTACTTTTTTGAATCTCCATTTTCTTGCCAAACATGTATGCATAATTACCCTAGCTGTTGGTACGTTTTCCTTGACAAGGACGACTTAGATATTTTCTCATGCATGTACATCTATTTCTGGGATCGTTTATAACACACACACACACACACACACACACACACACACACACACACACACACACACACACACACACACACACACACACACACACACACACACACACACACACACACACACACACACACATATATATATATATATATATATATATATATATATATATATATATATAAATGTAAGCACGTGGGAATAACATATAACAGGACTTTACGGACGTTTCGGCCGGTGTCCGGCCTTCATCAAGAGTTTATATATAGATGTGTGTGTGTGTGTGTGTGTGTGTGTGTGCGTGTGTTACGTGCTAACGTGCCGCCTGGGATATATATATATATATATATATATATATATATATATATATATATATATATATATATATATACATATAATACGGAAATATATATTGTTTGTATTGACTTCATCGTGCACGCCATCTTAGGGTACTAGCACGCCGAGAAGTTTTGTAAGCAAGAAACGTGACAGCACGCAAGACGCGTCTTGTACCGAGCGACATATCAGTAATAGGGATAATCCGGTGAAAAACTCTCAATGTAAAAAAAAAAGCAAAACGATTCATGCGTGATAAGATGCGCTGACGTCATCGTGGCCGGTATTTTCGGGTACTAGCATTGCGAGAAGCTGCGCCCAGGGAAGTGACATGAAAACAATCTGCAACAAAGGTCAAATCGTAATATTAGAAAACTGCGCCGAAAGGGACCAAGCCCTTCTGTTGGTAATGAGTGTAAAAAAAGGTCGCAGTTTCACCCGCAAGGCGAAGCATCAATTGTGACAGCAAATTAGTAGAGAGCTATACGGAGTAAGCATAGTAGTTTTATCGCCTGTACAAACTTGGACGCATTCGCTTACTGAGTTAACGAGCATGGTGTCAGCGCGCACAAGCAAGCATGAATAGATCACACTCGATGACCGCAGACAACCGCTGTCAAAACGCTGGCGGGAGCAAGCGCGGTAGCAGCAACGAGCGAAAGTTCGGGTGGTCTATCGCTTCAAAGGAAACTGAGCGGCGAAAGCACAGCGCATAGAAAGGTAGGAGCCGTGTACAGATTGCTTTCAAGATACGGTGCGCGCGACAGCCCGAAGCCGCGCAAAGTACAAGTACGCAGTTGCTGTAAGAGTAGAAGCCGCACCCCCACGCTCCCGCGCTGCCTTCCCGCTTTCCTCCTTTTGCGTGCGAGATTGAGTCGCCAGTTCCCCTTGCGCCTGGTCGCAAGATACGCAGTTGGTGCCGCAGCACAACGTCGCCCCCCTTCCTCCCTCCCATCACCCAAAGCCTTTCGCGCGACGGAAGCCGTCGCGTTTGCTCTGAGTGAAAGCGCGCGTCCCTCGCGCGCTTTCACTCGCACATACAGCATACGGCGCGCGGCGAAGATTTTATTGCCCTTGGACTTTATACGGAAGCTCACGGCGACGACAAAAATCCGCTTGGAGTGTCCATATAATTGCTATTGCAATAAAAAGAATTAAACGCCGGCTTTTGCTTTAATTTGTTCGTCACCCTCGACCGGCGCTTCCCTCGCAAATGCCGTCGTTGCATGCGCCTTCGGAGCTTTATTCATCGTTCCTAAACGCCATCTCCGCGTGATTTATCGAGACCGCCTTGCGTGCGGGTGCAGGCGAGAAGCCGCATTCGCGCAACGCCGGCCGTTTTGTTGCGCGAATCATGCAAATTGCACCTATACATCCGCGCGTCGAGTGAAACGAGGAAACAATATAAAAACGACAGAGGCGCGTGCTCGACTCATCCGTGTATCCACGCGCGCACCGATTTAGGGCTGTAGAAAACACTGATATACAACGCGTTCGTGGTGGATGAAGTTGAACTTCCATATAGACGCGTCACTGTCATAAAGGAAAACGTCTCTCTCTTCTTTAACGACTCCAGAGGCGTCGACCGGATATCGTCGCAGGAACCTATGTAGGCATGAAAAGAAAAAAAAAAGAAAGAACCATGTTGAAATCTGGGCCGTGCTCGAGGGCGCGTTCTGGAAAGAGTGCTATAACGTGTATCTCCATCCTGCCTCTGTTGCGCCGCCGGTGATGTATACTTATAATGTGCCTCGCCGCAGAAAGTACGCGGGAGGGGAGGGGGGGGGGTAAAGGTAGGAGGCTGTTAAAGGTGTTGCGACTGCTGCGGTGGACAAATTTTACGACGAGCGCAAGCTTTCGCTCGACGTGCCATTTGAATCCAAGAGTTTGTTGCCGTGGTGGCGAGGGACCGGTGTTGCGGTAGTGGTGGCTGTGGAAGTGAGGGGGGGGGGCTGGAGGGAGGTATTGTTGTGGGGAGGGAAGACGGCAGTCATTTTACGTGGGTGTGAATCCTACCGCAACTGTCTGCTCACGAGTGACTTCGCCGCTTCTCGCCGTCGCCATATAGTCACGACCGCGGAGAACACGGCGAGCAAAGGACCAGCGAATCTCTCGACAACGTTTTGAGAAAGGGCAACAGCTCTCCGCGTGACACGGGGCGGGGTTATTATACGTCCGGCAACGCTACTTGCGCCATCTGGCGTAATGATCATTGCCGTTTCTGGTACCGTTTACTACTTTACACCGTCGTAAATGAGTAATATCTGAGTAATAACATGAGTAATAATGAGTGATAGGTGGAGGTGATTTTAATTGTATTCTGGAAATCATTCGCTTATACAGACGTCTTTAATTATAGGGAACCGGTAGTCATTGAAACGATGTGCACCACTGCACTGCTCAATTATCTCTGTCTTTCTCTCCCGGAAAACCATCGCTTTAGTGTTGTGGCAGTGTCAACGAACACGTGACGTGTGACGCAATTGACTGCCGTCTATGCTACACGTGTCGTTTTCTTGTGTGTTAACTTTCCCATTATTTCTTTTTTTCTTTCAACTTGTTTCAAATTTCGCGGTGAATCGAATCGAATGGCTGTGCAGCGTATGTCAAACCCGCCGTTGATTAGTTGATTGCTGTGGCTGGGAGCGAAATTAAACATTTGGACAAAGCTGGACACTTGGCTACCTGACAGTGCTTGACACTTGACGGTACTTGACGCTTGACAAACCTAAACACTGGGACAGAGCTGAACACACGGCTACTCGGCTATTCTTGACACCAGACAGTACTTCGCACTTGACAAACTTTGAGCTAGCTTGGTACTTGACAAAGCGGTCGGACCGCTCGACGATGTTAGGTATTCGATCAAAGCAGATATGTGATTAAGGTGAACACTGATCAAGCTAAATACTGCACAGAGCTAAACACTCGACAAAACTAAACTATGACCAGACTAAACTGTTTGTCCTGAACTGGCACATTATTGCGCGCCATATCACGTTGAATAAAAGGCGTGGAACCTCCACTGAGAAAAGAGGGCAATCCTCTGGGTTTGCGTGAACAACATCTGGTATAGAATGACCATTATTGGCGAAGCCATCGTAGCGCAAATGGGACAAACACACCAAAGACAAGACAAGACAAGGTGTTCGGACTTTGTCCTTTCCTTTGTCTGTTTCGTTTGCGCTGCGATGCCTTCACTAAGAATCAACCAACTTGCCCAAGAACAAGTTAGGTTGAATGGCTATTCGGTAGACCGGCCTCAGAAAGGGCGAGCGTTGGCACCGGAGGGTCGCGCAGGCATAAAGTGAGCTCTGACAGCGCGGATATGAAGACCGGCACAGCTTCTTGCAGTGGAACAGTGTCGAGTTGGACGACGCTAATATATATATATATATATATATATATATATATATATATATATATATATATATATATATATATTCTATCAAGAATGCTTGCATATGTAAGTAGATTTCACCGCCGTAGAGTGATTAAGTGCCGCTTCTTACTTTAGCTTCATATACGTATAATAAAAGATTGCGCTCCGCTCAGCAACCGCGCACTTTAGTCGACGCTCGTACGCAGAAAGCGTTCAGACTGCGATGACAGCACCAACTTTAGGCGATTAGTATTGTGCAGTGATGTGTGCATGTATATATATATATATATATATATATATATATATATATATATATATATATATATATACTGTGACTGCCGACGGCTTCATTTCGCGTTGTCACGAACCGGAAAACAAGCTCAACGCACTAAGTTGAAAACGTCCGTCGTCTAGGCGCTTGGAAAAGCGTGCGGATTCCATTAACTGAAACGAGCGTGCGCTGATGATGTATTAAGCGAGAAACCCTTCCCGGGCTGGTGCCGTTCGTTGGCTCCGCGAGCAATTCATTTCTCGTCGGTGAATAGCTTGTTTACGAACGCTCGGTACATGTATAGTCATCCCGTAAATAATAAAGCTTTCAACACTTTCCCCCTCGCCCTTCGCAGTTCTCTCAGTTCATTTTTTTTCCTTCTTATTTTAGCCACGTCATCAATTTAACTATATGCTGTAAGTACATTTAATGCAAGTCTTAATGGTGCGGCAGGCTTAAAAAAAAAAAAAAAAAGCCAGTGTCCAAGATGGAGTATCACTATGCAGCTTTATTTGTGGGATGTTGACGTGTTGCTGCTTTAAACGCCGGTACCTCTTCTTCTTACTTTTGAACACACTTTTGTGCTTCACAAACACGGCAATTCTTAAAGCGAAAAATGAAAATACACGTTGCATGGCGTGAAAAGAAGTGCAATTGTACGCATCGTATATAATTAACTATCAGCTAAAGGCTCGCGTCACATAGATACCGACATGTGTGTTGCGTTTGCATATGTTTCATACTTATAGCCTTTATTGGTTGCTTCTGACATGATTTGCACATTTTGCAACCTGTTTTAAAGGTACTGCGTACGTCATCTCTTGAAAGCTGTTTTCTTTTTTTTTTTATGCAAGCTTGTCGCATAAAGTGTTATTTTATTGAAGGCCTGTGTTATATACGATGTCAGCGAGTGCTATCGAAGCACCTGCTATCGTGTGATCAGTGGTGATAGCTACATATCGCGCTGCATTCGCTATAATTAACAGCCGATGTTAGAACAGTGACGATTCGGCGCATATACGTCGATGTATATAGCGCAGCCCTCACGTAAATCAGCGTTGACCTTTTTATTGGCTTCCCACATTGTCTTCGATAAACGTTAACAACTTCCCGTGAAAGCTACCTTATTCCAGTGTAAACTTTTGTAAGGGAACGAACCTCAAGCTAAGCCAGCGCGAAACACATCAACGGAATTTTTCTCGAATCATCTCGCTAGAATCGCAAATGATTTACAACCAGGTGAAGACTCCACATATTCTCTTCTACGAAAGTCTAAAATAAGTTGTTTGTTGTGCTTCGAACCCGTGTAAATTCTCGAGCTTTGTTCTTGCTTTATGCTCGTTTCTGAGGCTTCGATCTTTTATGTTAAGCTGCTAACGTGTCACAATGAACCGTCGTAATGTTACAAGTCAATAATGGCCCATACCTCGTAATGCTTAGCGCACTAAGAAAAGCATAAAAGAAACACCTAGAGGTGCTTTGGCTGTGCCTGGTGAGGGTCGAGGATCGTCGCACGCACTTGCGCTAGCGACGCCAATCCATCCATAGGTCGCGGCGGAGTGGGCGCCCCCTGGTAGTGGTGATGTACGTACGCCGCCACGAGCGCCGGAGTCGGCAAACTCATCTGTCAAGACGAGGGCGCGAACGACGTTATTATCGGGTCGTGGCATCGCTCCAGCTGGTCGCTGCTGCCGCGGTGGGAGCAAATATATATATATATATATATATATATATATATATATATCAGGGCGGCCCCGAGTGGGCTGTCGTCGGTCCCCTCCAGGCGTCTCGTATATTGGAGGGAACGAGAGGAGTGGCACGGGGCGCCATCTGCCCGCCGATCCCCGCGACATTCTTTGTCGGCTTTAGTGACCGGACAGAGGATGGAGCGTATACTGGTCGTCTTCCACCGTTTAAGACGTCTTCATTATTTTTCTCTTTTTTTAAATATCTTGTCATATCACTGTGTTGTGCTGCGCGGAAATCTCAAAGCGTCTATCGTGCCGTTGATCTGATAGCCCCTCTTGCGTCATTCCTGTTCTTCTGCTGTTTCTTTGCTTATTCAGCCGCGCTTGAATTGCTTCGCAACGTTAGCCACTGATATGACATTGGACCTTAGGAGAAGACAGAAAAGACAAGACACTAAGGACACTGTCGTTTTTCCTGTCCTGTCGTCTTTCCTGCCTTCTGCTGAGGAGTTTCTTTTCCTAAGCTCTGAACATGTATCAAATATTTCTGGATGCGGTCGTTCCCCCGACCGAATGACACACCGTCTTTATGATGCGGATTTTCAGTGGACAGCGCGACCTATATCTTCCTTATCAATCCAGTAACGGCAGCGTTTTTGGCAGGCTCCCCCCAAAGCATGGGCCTAGATCGTATCGTTTCATACAGAAGCTACTAGAGGGACCTAAGGCGTTGCGATAGATCCGCTACCAGGAGAATAATAGTTAGTGCATGGGTTCGTCTAGTCTAGTAATCTTCGTTCTTGTCGCTTAACGCGATCTTGGTATTCAGTACGAATTGTTCTAAATTTCCAAGCACTCGTTAATTTTCTAAGCACGGCAACGCAATTAATCTCTGCCCTACTTACGTAATCATTGCGAATTGTCGGCCTTGCGATATTTCGTTGAATGCATGGAGTAAGGGAAGCTTAGGAGAGGCCCCCGGCCAGTTCAACACAGATAGCACACGGCCGGTGCACTTCGATCCATGACGTCACGCTACCTAGTCCGACTGCCATAGAATCTAATGGGAATGCTCCCAAGTAATCCGCGGTCATTTTGACGTCGCCGCTTTCGTCACACTGGGCTTGGTAATGGAAATTTCGGTCCAAATAGCGTGACGTCATAAAGCAGAGTGCGAGTCCGGCTGTGTTGGAGAGAGTGTGACAGAAGTCACGTGGTATTTTTCGCGAAGGAGCGCTGGGACTGGTGGTCCAAACATCCTCGTTTCCATAGAAACGGCGCCCGTGAAGCTCTCGCTGCTCTCGGCCTCCGAAAAGTGGGATAGAGTTTCCCGCCCGGGCCTTTCTCGAAGCAACGTTCCCGACTTCCCGTTCGCGAGACAAGCTGTGTTTTGAGTGTGATGTGTGAGCTTGAAAACTGTGTTTTGTATCTCTGAGCTTTGAGTGTCAGCCAGCAACGCACTTTCTCACGCAATCACGCCGAGGGTCTTCGTCGTCTTCTTCAACGTGCCACAGATAAGCACAGAGGTGCGTTACAGAATTTTCTTAGGTTTCGTTCTGATGTTCGTCAGCCGGCGGCTCGTCGCAAGTTCGAAGCTCCCGCCCATCTATTAATTCTGGCGAGCTCATTGGAGACGCAAAGGGAGATCACGCCAAGATGGTTGCAGTTCTGGCTTCAACGTAACGTCAAGGCCTCTTCTGTTTTGTTTCTTTACTCTCTGGTTGAATATGATTCATCGGCAAAGTCGCAAAGTCCATGTTGAAGCCACATGGACGAATCTTGGGCAAACCATGTACTGCCCATGCTTGTCATGTTAGTTCAACCGCCATACTTACAACTTCCGCTGACACTATAAGCGTGAGATTTCCCTCTCTGAATTTTTAGAGCGCAGCTCTCAATGGCCCGTTCCTGCGGCGTACGTCGGCGGCGGCGTAACCGAGCGAACGAGCACAACCGCAAAAGATGAGACGCGAGCCGCGAACGGCGGAGACCAATGAGAGTGGCTCCTTCAGTGACGTGCGCGCGGGAAACTGGTTTCGTGCGGACCCGCCCGACCGCTTGATGCGTACTCGTATCTGGTCTCAGCCGGAGCGCTAGTTTCGTACTATCGTCTGCTCGCGTCAGCTCTCGCTCGCGCTTGTTTGGTTTGCTTGGTTTGGTCTCGTTCGCGCTTGTTTTGTTGTCATGGTTTGCGATTGTTTTGTAATCTGATTGTATGCGCGCCGCGAATTGTGTAGCACTTTCTGAAAGCCAAGCGGCACCAGCGATTACACTGGAACCTTCGACGAGTCATGTATAAAAGCCGACGCGCTCGACCCGCACAAGATTGCGGACTCTGCCACATGTCTCTCTCAAATTGTTTGCTTCAATCTATCGCGAAATGAAAACACGTGTAGAGATGTGCTCCAATTTCGCATTAAGGAGTATCGTAATCGTCGGTGAATTTTTTTTTTTTTTTTTTGTGGGAAACTATAGCCTAGACTGCCTACCCCGCCTTTACAGCGGATGCATGTGTCTGCTACGGAGAAACATCTTCGCGTTTGCTGCGCGTCGCGTTTTGGCGCACGAGATCCAGCGCGCAGAGGTTCCTAAGCGCTCGCCGAGAGAGGTTCCAAAAATATTCAGGAGACCTCGGCACGCGCCCGAGGCGAACGCGTGCGCGCGTCGTTGCACCTGGGGCGGCAGTCTTGTTCGCTCGCACGTCGTTAATACTGTGCAGTGTTGTGGAAGCTGCGAGGTGGACCAGGGTGGTGGTGGTCGTTGTTGTTGATTACCAACTGCGACGAAATAGTAGGTTTGGGTACTAAAGAACCGGCGGATCCCAAAATCGTAGCTAAAACGAAGCGCTAAACAAGGGACAAATATGCAGAAAGATGCTGATAATGACAGCCCCTGTGACCCAAAAAGAAGCCAGTCTGTTTGCATGTGGTGCTACTGAAGGAAATTTCAATAGAAAATCCTTAGTTATTTTTTTCTTTATTGAAATGTTCATACACAGTACACATCTACAGGTTGCTTAGCCGTAGGCTAGTACCGGATCAATCAACTGTCATATGTAGTGAAACGTAACGCCCATGACACGTAGAACTGCTTTTCTAATGCGTTGTGGACAGTGCTTAAAACTCTATTAACGACACAGCAAGGCGTAGCCCTTTCACAATGATCGTCTATGTAGACGTAGCAACTATGTATATAGGAAAAAAAAAGTTAGAGCACAACTAACCCTTCGCTTCTTTCTCAGTTTTGAAGCATTATATTCAGCTGAATAGTTTCGGACACCCTGCAGCTTAGCTGCAAAGTACTGATCTTGTGCTTCGAGCAAGGTTGCGTCATGTGTGGCCCCTAACAATCGCGGGAATTTCGCCACAACTTCCGGGGCTCCCATTGCGGGCCGTCGTCTGCGATTGTCTGCACGGCAGCAGACGGAAACGAGGCCGCACTGTTTCATGACGTCATGCTGTGTAGCTTAGGTAAATGCCCAACGATCCCTCCTCCCCACTCATCTGCCAACCCGCCAATCCCCTGATTGGCAGGCCCTGGGTGCAGATTGGACAGTCGCTGGACGGTTTCATAAAGAGCGTCTCTATTTTCCGAGGGTGTGGGGTGGTTGCGGGATGACCAGACGGCTCGGCGGCTTGCGGTCGAGGATCACGTGCGAATACGTCACCCGTTGCGAGGACGCCGCCGTCTCTACAGGTTCTCGCTCGCCGAGCGGGTTTTGCGGGGGGCCCCCTCGGCGATAAAGCAAACAGCGCCGGAAACACGGAGCACTCGAGCACAAACATACACGTACGGAAGGCAGGAAAGCGGCGGGGAAGAGCAAACAGGCCGGCGATTGGACTGAAGCCTACAAGAGGTCAAATAAACAGACTGTGGAAACGAAATGCGCGCTGTCTTGCGCAGAATAAAAGACGCAGCGAACGAAACGATGCTTGCGAAAGTTTTTTTAACGGGTTTTGCAATGTGTATAAGTTTGTGTGTTTGTGTTTAGCAACGGTTCCCACGCTGCGGTCTCTCGATCTGGTTGCCGATTCGGTTCATGTCCGGAGCTGTGAGGTCGTCTGGAAATTGGGTCGTGTATTGTTCGACCGGTTGCGGGCGTATTGAAATGCGCGCGATTTTCTTGAGAAAATTCCGCGACAGAACTTCTTACGTGCCATCTGGCACTAAAGGGGTTGCTTGAGTGATTCGAGCGTTTATTTCGCGTTGATTGCTAGTCCTCTCGGTAAACGAAACCGGATACTCCGGTTCGTATAGTAAATTATTTATGGTGCTTTGTGGCTTGTCAATATTTTTCTGTGCGTTTTGATGTCGAGTGCCTTAACGTCGCAAATGCTATGTCAATACTTTTAAGACTTTTGAACCCTGGCTACGGAAGACTTGTAGACAAAGCTGGCAGATACCTGTTGCTCGTGCAGAAGTCTGCATGACTGCGACCGATATGACTGCGTGTAAGCATGCAACGTGCATCTCCGTCTTTCCCTCTTCTGTGTTATTTCTCTGATAATTCGTTACCCCCAGCGTATGGTGACCAGCGGTGTGTCTACCCAGTTAACCTCATTGCCTTCTGTTCTCTACATTTATATTTAGGAAGCCATGTTATCTATGCACTATTGAGTGTCTATTGACTCTGTTTCCGTCGGAGCCATTTCTGTAGGAAAATGGATGTTATTTTTTCTATGCCTTCGTTTTGTCCCATTTCCACTCCGTCAGTGAAGGGTAGCTAACCGGACTTATTTCGCGTTAACCTTTTTTCCTTCTGTTCTGTGTACTACATACACATGGTTTACGTAATAGTGTTTCCCTAGAAAGAGGTTATTACCTTTTCTATATGGCTATTCCACCCTATGTACTTCGAAGCATGTGTACGCACGTTCTTTGTAAAGAAACTGTGAATCAATAAACAGGGAACTTTCTGTCATGTCCTTTTTACCTTTCCCACCGCAGGGTAGCCAACCTCGGTTACTCCTGACTGACGTAATTTTCTCGCTCTATCCTTCTCTCTACTACTCATGTGCGATTTGCGTAATAATAACCCTAAATATTAACTTTCTTCCTGCCAATTGGGCACCATTTCCACAGAAACCATTCCATGTTCTATACTTTCTTTTTTTTTCCCTCCCCCACCCTGGAGTAGCCAACCGAGCGTCCTCGTGGCTAGCCTCCTCGCCTTTACCCTCCTTCTCATTTTCTCTCTCGCTCTCTCTTCGCGGCACAAGTGTGGATTACTCTCTAATGACTTATCTCCTCACTTTCCGTGGCCTTCACCCATATGAAAGTCCTCATAATATGCCGTGGTGTTTCTATTGACTTTTTGCTGCCTTAAGTGTTGAAGTGCAGTTGAATGTCGTGTGTGATTTTCTTCTCTTTTTTTTTTTTTTTTTTGCAAAGGGCAGCGTCATTTCCGTAGAAGGGCTATTGACTACTCAAGGACCTTTCCGGAAGGTCCTCGGCGCGCGCATTTGGCGTGGAGAGGCATCGGCCTTCCAAGCGGCGGGCCGCTTTTGCTGTCCATAACGGCAGGCGGTTGTTTTGACCTCAACGGTGCGCGTTCAGCGCTCGCCCGCTCCTTGCCCCTGCTGCTGCTGGCCCTCGCCAAATCCGCTGACTGCGCGGCGCGAGTGGAAGCTTGCGCGTGCGCGAGCGCATCGGAGATAACAAACAGAAAATAAACAAAAGCAGACATAGCGAGTAGCAACTCGCTGACCCGCGCAGCGATAAGCCGACACGCCACCTCCTATACTTTCAAGCTCGAGCGAGTTGTGCTGCCGGTGGTGTTCTTTGCGGCGTTGGATGCGCCTCGATACTTGGTCGGCACGAGGAAAAGTATTACATGCCTGTTTTGCTAAGAAAAAAAAGAGAGAGAGAAGCAGAGAAAAATGACCTCAGGGGCGCGACGATTCCTTCGCCGATGTGAGATTGTGTTTGGGACCGCCTGCTACACTGTTGTATCGCACTGTGACACGCATTGACGGCGTAATCTCTGCGCTTGCAACAAGTTTTCTTGAACGGGGACACCGCGAAGAGAACGGCGGCCGCTCATTGCAGGATTTGTAGTTCGTGCGCCGGAAGGCGCACGAACTACAAACTACAGTAGGCGGGAAGAGAAGCCTCGTGTAGGAAGAAAGAAAAAAAAATTGCTAGGCGGCTATGGGGGGTGGAATTTAAAAAAAAATATATTTGCGACGATTGTTTAGTGTCTTGCTGGCGTTCGCTCCTCTACTGATTAACCGACAAGGCTCACAACATTGTAGTTGTAACTTCAGATTTCGTATAGAAACTTTTAAGAAAGTTTATGAAGAGAAATAGAAACTCAATAAATCGAATATGGGGGGGATGGGTGGGGGTGAGAGCTTTGTCAAGCTATCTAATGAGTAGCTTCTCACCGCTTTGTTCTGTAACTTCTGAGTAGATATACATCATTTGTCTATTATCAACAGCTCTTCTAAGGAAAAGTTGTCATTCACCCAAATGTACCACGAAGCTACAAAGGAAACCCATACGGACTTCTCAAAGATTCATGTGGATTATGTTTTTCCGTTTCATGAACCATTCCCCACCTTGCGGGATTCCGCAGAAGTAATTTGCCATCAACGGTTCAGCGTTTAAGAGGGGCGGGAGAGAGAGAGAGAGAATGGGTGAATCGGGTCAATGGATGAATCGTGTCCGCAGTACGTGTGCAGTTGTTATCGATCTAGCTTGGAAGATGGTATTAGCTTGACGCCATAAGCCTCCAGTCTTCCTAGACTACACCTGCGAGCAAAAGTATACGGACGAAAAAAAAATTAATATATATATTTTTTGTAATAGGGCGCACAAAGTGAAATTGACAAACTAACTGGAAAGTCCACAATGCCACTTTTGCAGTGCCGTCCTCAATTTTCAGTTACTTTGACAGGCAGAGGAGAAGACCGGCTTTATAGAGGAATCATTGGTCAAGGGGGTACATTCCGAGCGCGAGCCATCACTACCGTAGGGATGTTTGAGATGTTTGAGAGTAAGAGAAAAGGGAATGGCGGAGAGGTTAACCAGGGCTGAGTCCATTGGCTACCCTGCATTGGGGGAAGTGGAATGATTAGATTAGCAGAGAAAGCCGCAGTTTATGGGCGCTGTCACGGTTTGTTTGAGAAGCAGCAGCAAAGCCACGTAGTAGTCTGAATGTGTCGGTGTCGAATCTGGCTTTGGCCAGCCAAATGAAAGAAGTAGGGTCAAATAATATTCCTTTTAGCATTAAAAGGCTGCTGGAGCTCCGTACACTGTGTGTTTATAAAGTATTGGATGTAGTATGGAAGGATCTTGATACTTTTTCAGCGTTCAAGCCTAAATCACGTCGTGTTATTACAACTATTAACTAGACTAACGAGCACAATCGGGCTATGCTTGAAGCTGAATTACGCCAACAATTGGAACTTCTACCGCGAACTATCCTATGGCATTTGATTTCATACTGCTAAATTTTATGTAACGAGTTGACTTCGACTCCTTTTCGATATGTTCAACCTTTCCCAACCCTCCTCACGCAATACTTCACCTCGGAGCCTGTATAAATAATACAAGGCCTTGAATAAATAATTTGTCTATTTTTTTTTTCAAGGAACGCCGCTGGTGGCCTTCTCGTTTAACCGGAAGCCGGGAAGCCCCAATACACACACACACAAAAAAAGTAATGAGCTTCCCGCGAGAAAGACATTTACGTCTTGTTGACTGCGCGACAGTAACATTCTAAATGCGGGGATAGAAGTGGGGGGGTGTCTGGCAGAAGGTTGCACGACTACGTTTGAAGGAATTCCCCCGTGGGTAATTATTAGCGCTCGACCAACTTCACACGCGTAGTTCCGCGAACGCGCGCGCATGCGCGGTTCGGACAGATGCGCGTCGCACGCTGAATGCCTTCATTTGCGCCCCTATACATCAGATATGCCGCGACCTGGACTCGACATTCTCACCGCGGATTGTGCGCACCGCACGTATTTATACCAGCGCCACTCGGGAAAATGTAGCACAGTCACGCACCTACTGGCCGGACGTTAAGCAAGCTCAGTCTCTTTGTAGCGATCATCTGTCGGTGCAGGATGTGCTTGGCGAAGCTCCTGACAGCTGTCCGATTGGGATGGGTTGATATCTTTGTAAAGGTCCCTCAGCATATAACATGTTATGTGGTAACACACACGCTCGCGCACTTGCCATAAGACCTGTCTACACTTTTGTTGCTGGTAACGACATCTTGTGTCGCAGAGTATCACCACGCAGAGAGCTCACGCAGGTAATGCCGCAGGGACCTATTATACCCTACTCAACTACTGTCGTAACGCCTTGGTAGCAACATAATTGCTAACGTGCAGTCATCTACGATTTTTTCTTCGTTGAAAACACTCACAAAACACAAAGTTGCAGAATATATAGTTGGATTACCAGCATCGGTACTGGCGTCCACAGTTGCGGTAAACCGCAAACGGTGTGTTTGCGGACAAGTTTTCCATAGTTTCCTTCGAGCAAATGCGACTTCACTTGGCACTTTCACCGAGGTTCATCCGGATCTTGAAGTGGTGCTCAAGAGCACCACCGAATTTGCTGCTTGCTTTCCGTGGCGTATGCACACCGTCATCCCCCACTATCCATTCTGGGTTTTCCCCTCCACACTGCTTTCCGAATCCTACGCGCAAGCGCGTTTGTTTTGTAAACACTCATGTTTGTTTAGAGAGACTGAGGAACGCTCGCTCCGGCGTTGCTACATCGGATGTCTCCCTCGTTCTTCAAAGCAGTGTTGCCGCGTTCGTCGGATTCATCTCCCGCTGCCTGTCTTGCGACAGCGCGCTTACTCTCGTTTTTTTTCTTTATTTACTTGTTTTCTTTAAGCTGAGATGGGCAACGGGGCGTGCTGGACGCTTTGTCTGCTTGCAGTCGCCTTGTCTGTCATCATCATCATCATCATGCGCCTATATTTATGTCAACTGCAGGACGAAGGCCTCTCCTTGGGATCTCCAATTACCCCTGTCTTGCGCTAGCTCATTCCAACTTGCGCCTGCAAATTTCCTAACTTCATCACCCCACCTAGCTTTCTACCGTCATATATAGGACGTCTTGTCTATATAGCTGTTGCTGTAACCCGACCTGCACGCACTTATAGCACGTATTTAGGTCAACATACTTCTCTAGAACGCGCGAATCACGTTCTCAGGACTGCGCTGGCGATATCTGAAGATGACATGTGGCACTAAATTGGCCGCAAGTGAGGTATATTGCGTGACTGCATTTACAGTTTCCGTTGATTTCTCTCGACTTCGTGGTCGGCTTAAGCTGTTGTGGCTGCTTTGGTTCTCAGGAGTGTGTTCTAGACAAAGTGGGTTGACCTCTGCACGCACGCTCACGCACGCACACACACACACCACACAAACACGCAAACACACCAACACAAACACACCAACACAATCACACCAACACAATCACACCAACACAAACACACCAACACAAACACACCAACACAAACACACCAACACAAACACACCAACACAAACACACCAACACAAACACACCAACACAAACACACTAACACAAACACACTAACACAAACACACTAACACAAACACACAAACACACTAACACAAACACACCAACACACACGCAGCAGCGCACAGCAGAGGCGAGTGGACGAAGAAGGCTGACCTTGCTGCACGTCTGCCCCCGCGCACCGAACACATGCCCGGCGCGTGGTAGCAGACGCTGACCTCTTGTTTTTTTCACGTGCGCCCGTCATGTAAGCGCGGTTCTTCGATAGCGCACTTTCGCCGTGCGCTCGGCCGTCGTTCTTTTTGCAGTTTCCGCTCGGCTCCCCGATCGTCCCGGTGCTCGGGCCCTGTCATACGGAACTGAGGCGTAATAATAATATGAGTAAAGAGATATGGCATGAGTGTTTACCGTTCTCACGGGCGGGAAATATCGCCAGTAAAAAAAAAAAAGGAAGAATGTTGTCTTTTCCGCAACTTTCTCACGGTCGCCTTCATCGGCTCGCAGTTGTATTCCTCTCTGCCGCCAGGACCGAGGTTCGCAGGAAGACCTGACACTTGAAGTGGTCAACAGTGGTTGAACAAGCGAAGGCCGGGCTCTACGAGCCCGACACATGCCTTGTTTCGGGCACTAATTTTTGCTGTCATGTCACCTATCGCTTTCAGTGGGCTGACACGTAAAAAGAGACTGCCCACGAGTGGTTCTCTTCAATTTTACTCGTCACCGATTCGACCCCGCGATCCATCGCAGTGCGTCGAGCTATATATGCATTATCGTTCCGGAAAGCGTCTCGAGAGATCTTGCAGCCTCCACTGTCAGCAAAAACGGTGGTGGTGGCGAGCCCGCATGGGGCCGGGGTGGGGGGGGGGAGGAGGGAGGTTAGACAATTGGCTAGCTACCGGTTTATGTTTTTTTTGCTATTTTCCAAACGCCGTCGCCCCTGACCCACTTCCGTCGCCTAGGCTGAGGCGGTGACGATGCCGTCAGCTCTGCGGCGGGGAATGGAGTGTGCTCGCTCGCTGTAATCGCCCTTGGTGTGTTGGGCAGAGGAGGAGGGCTCCGTTGCTTACGAGCGCTCCGCCATTTGCAGCGGGCTCATTTGCAAGCGTCGCCGGCTTTGTGTATGCGTGTACGCGCAAGCGGCCACTGCTGCATCGGCCGGCGAAGGCTTTGCTTCCGCCGTTGGTGGTCAAGGTTGACCCCGCCGACGACTACGGGGGGGGGGGGGGGGGGGGGGGGACACGTCATCGCACGCGATGGCGCGCGCAGCGCGTACCCCCGCCATTATTCGCCGGGGATTCCGCAAAAGAAGTTCGGTTGTGTTAATACATTACGCTTGTATACTCTTACAGACATTGTTATGGAAGTTCTGCAGAGTTTCTGTTGACTTTCTGTTGACTTTCTGTTGTATTCAGTATACTTTCTGTTGAAATTCAATTGAATGGCGTGGATTATTTTTACACGCACAGCTGAGGTACCGCGGCCAGGTACCAATGTTTGATACGATGCAGGGCCAGTGCGACCAACTTCATCGATGCAGCGCCTACTGAACGAAGGAGCAACAAGGTCGCGAGCTCGGACAGTTGGTATACGTGATTGAAGATGAAAACCGGCGAAAAACACTACGTACGCTGGCAAGAAGACAACGGGATGAGGTTAGAAACTGACAACTGAATTTTTATTATTGGAAATGACAAATGTGTAACCTCCGGCAGTTCTCCGGCGCATGAGCGAGAACCGTCTCAGAACCAACGCAAATAGCATGTAAGGAGCGTGCTGATTTAGGCTACTCGGCGAGACATACTAACAGATTATAACTTAATATTGTTAATCGATAACGGGAAGTGAAGCAGTTGGAAGTGAGCGCCCGTCCTGTCACCTTTGTTGTCTTCGTAGGCAATTGCGCTGTTAATCTGTTAACCTAATCAAGAAACAAATAACCCAATATGCTACCACTACAGCCTCGTATCGTTGTCTTGCTTATCTACGTCGCGTTTTTTTTTTTCTTCTTTGCTGGTTTTCAGGCTTCAATCACGAACGAAGGGAGGCCGTGATAGAGGCGGCGTGTATACTTTACAGTCGAAGCGGCGCAGCTATTACCGGGGCTTCCAAGGATAACGACGTCATGAACAATCGCTCGGCTGGCCTTCTGCGCGTTACCGCATCGCCGCGTCAAAGAAAAAGAAGGGGAAAAAAAACGGAAAGATAAGCGGATTTTCGCGGTTGTTGGCCGCCGAGCCGTAGACGCCGCGCTCGCAGAGAGGCCTTCCGAGTCGTAGCGATAGCATCGGCAACCACTTCGGGGCCACTCTCTCTGTCTCATTAAAGCGGTACAGTGCCGTGAAAGATTGTGGAACTCGCGTCTATCGAGCGAGCGAGTGTATATAAAGTCCGTCGCTTTTTGTGTATCTCCTCTGCATATACTCGTCCGTGTAGTTGCATAAGTTGAGGACGGTGGACGATCGCTTTCGGAGGACGAGCTCTTTCGTGACCTGTTTTTTTTTTTTTAATGACGTATTCGACTGGCGTACTTTGCGGAGCGCTCTGGCAGTGCTATCAAAGTCACGCTATAGACAGCCCTAAAGCTTTATTACGAGGATACAGGGGTGTAGTAGCATTAATTTGGCTTCAATATTGCTGTTTGAGCTCCCTTGTGCTCGCGGTAAAGCTTATAGGTGACGTTTGTAGCGCTGCCGGAGAGCTCTGGAACCACAAGTCGAATGTGCCATCAGTGGGACGCAGTGATGGTGCGTTGATGTTCGAGAATTCGCAGTTGTAATATGCACAACAAAGGAGACAGCCGGTAACCCAAAATTTTTTACTTTCACTAAGTTATTTTGAATAAGAAGACGAGAAATTGTGCTGCATGCGAGTATTAATAAGCTAGTATTGCATAAGAATCTTCTCACCTGTATAGTTCAAACGACGACTTCGTTACGCTTGAAACATTGGGTTTAAGGCGCCGAGCCGGCCTCGTTAGTCGGCGGACCCCTCTCCCGAGTCTGAAACTGTACTCGCGCTTTTGGAAACTGGGGAGTTCCTCCATGTTGGAATTTTGAGCCAATTAGAGAGGCCCTAGCAGCCCCGTGAGCCAATCAGAGCTGACAAGATGGCGAATTCGACAATGTGACGGAATTTGACAGTGTCTAGAATTGTATCCTTCAGCATCTGCTCTGGGAAACCAAAGCAGAAAGCGCTCTCAGACCCTGCCGAACTACTTCGCGGAGTAACACACCCTGCGCAAGCTCATCTGCCTCTGCATTCTTCCAAGTTCTTCGCCGCAGAAAGTTAGTTGTACTTTCGCAGCAGCGGATTTCTGGAACGACTCGGGACGACCCTTATAGCTTCCACTTTGCTGCGCAGTATTAGCGATGCAGCGTCTGCGCTCGGCTCTCAATCAGCGTCTCGAACGAAAAGGGCTTAGCATCGGAAAGTGATCAGGCGCGCTTTCTCCCTATCGGCCTTGGTATCGCGGTGGTTGCGCGAGGTCTGCGTGCGCCCCGCTGTATTCGCGCATTTATTCTGTTGGCTGCCGCAGGCGCTTTACCGCGGGGATCGAGTCACTTCGCTGCTTAGAATGCCCGCGGTGGATGCTCGTGCAGATCGAATGCGAGAAGGCTATCGGACTTTGCCGATGAGGGTTGGTTGCTTTCGCTGAGGCGAAAGGGAAAAGCTGTCGACATCTTTCGAGTGGTTCGACTCGTGCACTTCTGGACAGCTGCGGAAGGACAAAGTGTATAATACCTCAGAAAATTTACGTAGTCTAACCCACGTGGCTCAGAGGCTATGGCATTCTGCTGTGTGGACGCGAGGTCACGAAATCTGTAAACTTTGTGCCTGAGCAAACTTTTTTTACGCGTTTTGTGTGCGAGTGTTGGAATCGGTGTTGCTCGCTGTACTAACTGCACAGGCGTTGCTCTAATCTGGGACCATATTTTCTAACGATCCGTTGCAATTTTCTTCCCATTTTCATTCGCTCGGACGGCGCATGACCCGCCGTTATGGTCAAGACCGGCCACTCGGCACCACGGTTGGTAATGATGGGAAATGAAACGGGATCGTTCCAATGCACGCGCCCGGGTCCTCGCACGGCACCAGCCACGAGACGTCTCTTCGCTATAGCTACCCGTGCGACCGCTGTTTCCGGGCGCTGGTGCTCGATGCCGTTTCGGCTGCGAAAGGAGGCTCGAGGAGTGGACTCGCTATAGTTTCAGTTTGTAGCGCTCTACAATGCACGCGCCGCTCCATCAACGTCAGCGACGACTGACGTCTTCGGCAGCTCTCCATACAATGTGCAATCGCTATAGCTGGGGCGCTTGCGCTGCGAAAACTCGACGGGTCACCGAAGTGGACCTACCATTTGGTTACGCTCACGCTGTTCGGGTTGTGTTCGTATCGACGCACCTCATCGCCCGTCTTTTCCTACGGCGCACTGAATGGGCTGAGAAGGGCGAACGACGTAATGGGAGTTATTCTGCCAAGGGGGTTGAGGGGATCGGGGTGCTGTGGATGGCGGGGCCCCCACGATGAAGCCGGAAATACTGGATGTCTCTTACGGCCTGAGCAATCGTTAAAGCAGTGAGGATAGTAAACTGACCTGTAACGTTTATATCCGTGTGTTTTCCCTGCCCCTGTCAAGTTATTTATTGCGCTCAGTGCTGTCTGTTTTAGCCAAACTGGCGTGGGAGCGAACTGTCCCGTCGCTGTTCCTAATATCCCATAATAAATATTTTAGGGCAGTATAATTAGGACTATACCTTATCTCCATGCTCATCGGCCCGCCGAAAGAACGTGACTACCTGTGCTGTGTCGAAGAAAAGCAAACAGTACTGTTTGAAAGGTTTAGCAAGGTATGCTTAATGCTTGCACTGGTTCGCGAAGCCTCTTGTTTGTCATATGTGCCTCCATGATGTCCGTCACGCAAGGTTTTACTTGCGATAGCGAGTTATATTTATTGCTTGCTCTATAGTTCTTGACACCAGAGAACACACGGAGCTATAATGTTGTAGTGGCCTACCAAATCCTACATAACTGTTCGCATAATGCGGGGGTAGCGACATAAGCTAACATATGCAGTCCTTTTGCGATTTCTTTTCGTCGAGAACATTCGCGAGGCATCAAACAAAAATTTAATCATCATCATCAGCCTATATTTACGTCCACTGCAGGACGAACGCCTCTCCTTGCGATCTTCAATTACCCCTGTCTTGCGCTAGCTGATTCCAACTTGCGCCCGCAAATTTCCTACGTGTGGTGGTGGCGTGGAGCAGAGGTAGAACACCCGGCATCTAATCGGAAGGTCGTAAGTTCGAATCCTCCTCCAGTTCACTACATTTTCAGGCGTGGAGTGGAGAAAAAAAAATATTGCCGAGAGCTAGTGGGGCTACGTACACTAATCTAGGTGCAACCAAATTAGGAAGGCCCACTAAGCTTCAACGAAGTCAGTCCCTCACCAGAACAGGAATTGGTCTACCTGGTGCAGTATTCGGCCACTACCTCCCTCATGACTCCTACCAATAAAAAATTTTGTAACTTAATGTAAAACCTCGCCGGATGCCGCTACCGGCTTCGCTACTGCCTCCCACAGTTCCGGCAAACCTTAAACCAAATAAGAAGTTCACGACACGAACTCTCGTGTCGCCGAGAAGTCACGGCGACATCGCCGCTAGGGCACCGCACCCACAAACGTCGGTTCCCATCGGCTGCAGGACGATCGCCAGCGCAGGACAAGCGTCGTCCTCCCATCGCAATCACGGCCCCGCCGGTCGGCCCGCATGCGCTAGCTGCCGTGCCTTGTGGGGAGAAGGGGCGGTAATTTGAAACGTGATTACGCGACGGGGGCATTCGGCGGAGACAGGGGGGCGCACCGAAGGAAGCAGAGAGGAGGAAAGCGTCGTCGCCGGCAAGAAGTGAAATTGGGGAGAGGAGGACATTGGCGGAGCTGGTGGGGGGGAGGGAGCGCATCTTCGGCGTTGCCCGCGGCGCGAGCGAGCACGCTCGTTCGCGGTGTGGGAACTGGCCCCAGAATCGCACTAGGAAGTCCGGCGGCCTCTCTTTAGCCTCAGATTTTTTTTTTTTTTTTGGTTCGCTCGGTCTTCGGTGTTTTTTGTAGCGGCGCAGCCGTCGCTTCTTCGCGTGTCCTTTGTCGTCCGCTTGTTTGAAAGCCACGATGACTGTGCTGCTTGACTTGAAAGAAGGGGTTTCGTGTTTGATGGTGTGGAGAGAGAGAGAAAGAGGGGTGGGGAGAGAAAAGAAGGATGAGTCGATTCTGTACACGGCGTCTTGGAAATCGAACCTTACATCTCAGTCGATGCGTCACACGCCTTAACAAGAGCTTGAGTAGGAAGCTCGAAATGGTGGTAAGGGTAAGAGGTGAGTGAGGGGGTTGTTGTGGACGGCCGAGGCGTGCTCAGCGTGCGGAAACTACGCAGGTATTGCTATATAGGACTGGCGACGGCAACAACTAGGGGGTGTAGTACTACGTTCAACGATTCCGTGTCGTTAGCATCCGCTGGGAAGGGGGCGAAGGATTCGGCGGCCGAAAATTGCCCCAGGCTTGCACTGTGGTGGCCCAAGACGGCGGCTTCTGCCGCTGGACGTCAGAAAGAAAGAAGTGTAAAGAAAAAAAAAAATCTGGCCGCTTGTATATCGTGCGCGCAGTGTCTGCACCCGTGTGTGTGTTCGTGTGGGTCCAGTTTTGTCGACACTCGCTACCCGGTTTTGGTAATTTTCTTTCTCTGTCCCCTCCTCGTCTTAACAGCTTCGGCTCTTTAATCTCGCGTTCGACGGGTCAGGAGCGGCCGTTTTCTCACGGATCTTGCTGGGCAGCCCCGGCTGTCCTCTGGCGGAATATTGAATGCGAAGGGAAGTCGGCTGTGGAACATGCGCCGATATCCGGCGGCCACTGTCGAATTTTTTTTCTCTTTTTTTTGAGAGAGATTAATCCTGCGGCGGCACGCCTTGTACGCGGCACGTGGTACGTAAATACGGGCCGGAGATGTTTGAATATGCAGATCCGAGGATAAGTCGCGAATGGGCAAGTACAAAGGTACCCCGGCGCTCATGTAAACAAACAACAATGTGCTTAGTCGTTATGATACACGATTGGTAATCATTCACGGCGTGTTTGGTCGCACCAAGGGTAATATTGGCAATATTGTCAGTAGCAGCGAAGCTTAAGCTAGTTGGTGGACGTTCACATGGTACAGAACGGAAGCTCTGTCGCGCACATGTCTTGTTTTTATTTTTTTATTTTTTGCCTCTCCTTATCTCTATTTTGCTTTGACGCTTTTTAGTTATGTGTATACATGTTTGTTTAACTCTCCAACAAACTTGCAGCAGTGGTTCAGCTCTCGTTTGTGATGTTCTTCGTCCGTGTCTGTTTTGCGCTGTTCGTCTGCTGTTGTCTGCTTTGCGCTTGTTGCATTGCCGCCAGTGTTTATGGATCCAGAAACACAACTGACATAGAGAAAAAAAAAGAGATTTAAGAAAAGCATTTTTCCGTCTCCAGTTTATCTTTGCCGTCGATAGCAATATTGGTAATACGTCGGCTATTTGGATTATTGCCAACTTTAGGTCAGTGCTGACTCGCTTCTTTTTTTTTTTTTTGCCAGCGTTGGTTTACATATGGGATAAGTGCTGGCGTGAGCTGCCTGCCTCGGGCTGAAATCACAACACTTCTCGTTCGTTAGTTCTGTTTGCCATTGGCTGGCTTCCTTCATTAATATAGTACGGCCAGCCTTAGGATGGGCTAAAATTTTCTCTTAAGATCAATTCTAGCGTAAGAGCTCTATTTTTCTTTTTTTTTATGAATACGGGTCCTGATGGCAGCATAGAGGGGCAAACAACAATGACGGACGAGTAGCCGCAGTTCAGTGAACCGTTCGAGGTGGCTCAAGTTCTCGGTGGTTCTCGTTGATTGCTCGGTCCATCGTGATAACTATTAGAGCACGTGCAGACCACTTATCCTGTACGCGCAAGTTAAATGGCCGCCTTCCCTCGGGCTACTCCGTCTACCCACCTTGCAATTAAAGTTGCCTTCGCCACGTGCGCCACAGGAATAAGCGAATGCGCCTAAGGCGCACTGTCGGAACCGCTAGCCGTTTCATTGTGTTTCGGAGCAATGACTCGCAGAAGGCCACGCTTTCTTTTTTTCTTGACCGCAGCTATAGTTTAATCGCGACCTCATTCGTTTCTTTGTTTGCGCAAACAGAAGTGCAACGGTCTGATTGCAGCGTTGGCTTTTGCAGAATACAGCGTCGAGCCCTCTAAGTCGAGCAGCGGAGAACCGTATAGCAATCGCTCGGCAAATTCACGAAAGCAAACACCCCCCGACGTATTACTTTCTTTTCTTTTCTTTTTCAGACAGCCGCCTCGCTTGGTCACGAACGACTTACGAATTAGACCGGAACTGCGCGGTTGCTTCGTAGATAATTTCGTAGCAAAGGCTTAAGTCCAAGAAGTAGCACAGCTTATCACGGCGAACTCTTTAGTTCCCACTGATCTTGCACGTGGATGTAAAAGAATATAAACTGTTTTAGTGATCGCCTGATCGGTGTTCAAGATCATCTGTTGTCGCTCTTGATCTGAAATGGAAAAGATACCCTGAGGCATAATCTTTAATGGAAAAGTATCTGTACTAACTACGATTATCAGTGCCGGTTTTATCATTTTACCGTCGCTGTCTGCGTTGCTACCGCCACATAAAGGTACGTTCAGACTACGTACGTAATGTGCAGATATTACACAAGAAACGGAAGCGCAAAGGCAAAAAGCGCAACTGAATTGTTCAGACTCCAATCGTATGAAGCGTCAAGAGCCGCAACAGTCGTCACGCACGCCAGCGTAATTGTTGGAAGGCCCGCTACTTTTACGTCTCATACAGATACGACAGTTACGGCGTGGCGAATAAGCGCCGCAGTTTCGGTTTTAAAGTTCCGGTGACGCGATTACCGGCATCCCCAGTTTGAGCAACGGCCCAACGGACATGGCTGCGTGTGTGCGTAGTAGCTTGTGTGCGTATAGTTCGAGTAGTGTGCGTAGTTGTGTGCGTAGTTGTTTACAGGCGCCATGTTAAAATCCTCTGAGACGCAGCTAGTCAGCTCAAGTTTTGACTTGGCCGGTCTTAAGATGCGTAATGTATGCAACTGAGAATGTGAACGACCAGCATTGTTAACGACCTTGAAGCTTGTAACGCGCGATACGGTCTTTATGACAGATGCGCGCTCTGCTAACGTTACGACCGCAGTCTGAACATACCTTAAGTTAGCAATACTGCTCTATGGCAGCGATAAGCGCTGTCGGAGTCTGTGTGTCTGCAATTATTAGTGCTGGAACTATCTTACTATCTTAGAACAAAACATTATTTGGAAGTGGTGAAACCTTGGAGGTTCGATTTAATCCCAAAGGGGAGGCGGAAAACTTGTCTTTGTCAAGGCAATGACCTCACTCACACACACACACACACGCGCACACACGCACGCACACGCACGTGCACTAATTAAGAAACTTGCTACATAAGAACACATAGACGAAGGCAAAGGCGTTCCACTCCACTAAGGTGACAGTGTGGGTTTGATGGCGATCCATTACGAGTAGTGCGAGTAATATCCGTAGTATCCATTACTAGTAGTAATACGTGTGCGGCGTTACACTCCTTATCCCGTCTATTATGGATGGTATTGGTACTACAGTAACAGAACAGCAAAACTAATGACCAACAGCGGGAGAAACAAGAATGACAAAAACAATAGCAGTACCTACTACTACTACTACTACTACTACTACTACTACTACTACTACTACTACTACTACTACTACTACGTCTATGATTAAGACTGGAGCTATACATAGATATAGTGCTGTAGTGCCTGCTGCTATCGCTGCTATCGCAGTTACACCGTGCAATCACCATTGCGGCTGCCTTTGTCTTCGGCAGCGCACGTCAAACTGGTCGTGTGCCCCTGCGTGGTGGAGGTACACTCTCGTGCGTGTGAATCAGCGCCACTAGAGGCAACAAGGAGACCGGCCGGCCGGTCCTGCTCGGAATAAAGTGGTGGAGGTACGGGGAGAGGGGCTGCAGGAAACCAGTTTGCGGCGATCGGCTTCGATATTTGTTAAAGGAGGAAGGAGAAGAACAATCAGGGCCGCCACAGTTGCGACGCTCAGCGCATGGCGGCAGCACCATCGTCCGCCGACTACGAAGTGGAGAGAGTGAATCGGTTTTACTAGAACGGTACAGCGGGGCGGAAGCTGTGCTTGGCTTTGCTGCAGAAGAGGGCCGACTGATGTGGGTTGAAGGCCGGTGTAAGGCAGACGCTGTGAAGCCTTCGGCGGCAAATCGGTCTACTCAATTGAGGTAGTTAACACCAGCTTACTTAACAGAAAGTGACCAGATAGATCAATGCGTCGATCTCCGCAGGGACCGCATGATATATTGCAGCCTCTCAGTGAAGAAGGGCTCGAGGTTGGTAGGTGACTAGTAGAATTGGAAAGCGTTCGAAGGGAAACCGAAACAAATGTACGTACATTGATCGGTTTTCGTGTGTTGTAGATATGCCTAGGTATTGTCTTTTCATTGCGGACGTTGTTTCATTCATAGAAGTTTCGCGGGCCATGTGGAGGTCTTGCGGCAGCATTTGAACAAAGCTTCGATTCCCGTTACCAGCACTTCCAAGACAACTCCATTGCTGACTGCGCGGGTCTCGCAAAGTCGTTTGCTTGGCTGTTTACGAGAGCCGACGGACGACGCTGCCACAGGCCTGGAAGTGCGCGCAGCGCGGACGGGCGCAATTTGCGTGCGCGCTTGACTCGTGCCGACTTGGTCAGCCATGACTTCCATAATACTGCACGGATTTAAGGAGACAGACGTCAACGGCTGGGTGGCGAGGAAAACGAGGGCGAGGGTTCGGTCGCCCTTTCTCCTTGCTGTGCGGCTTCGCGGGTTTGTTGGTTGGCGTAATTCGTGCTTTTGAGTCCTCTGCGATGCTCGGACGGTATACCATGCCAATCACTAGAGCACCTCTCCCTCTCTCCCACCCTCGACCTCACTCACTCATCGTCCGCTCGCTTGGCTAAAGTGCTCCCGCACGTCGGCGAGGAATAGTGGGTCCTTGTCGTTGCGGTGGGAGGCTGGCTACAGCGTAACGGCGGCCCCAGCATGGGGGTAGCGTCTTGGGGCAAAACCTCCCGTTGGCTCTGCTCGTTGAGTTGCGTGCATCGTGGACCCCAGTTGCATGGTTTGCCGGGTGGGGGGTGTTGGCAAATGAGACACTGCGACTTGCGGTCACTTACGCGTCCAGCGACTTTTTACGGCGTTGCAGCTGTTCAGACTTTAGCCACAGCCGCAAATAAAACCGCAGAGATCCCAAGGAGAGCTTGTGTGTATCAAAGTCATAACGTAAAGAGTAAGTGTACAAAGAGCTGGTACTTCTGCGCAGTAGTCCTGGAGCGTATGCGTTCGGGGATGGAGAGCTTTAGAAATAGGGGACTTAAATTTAGCGTCCCCCAACTTTGAGGCACTTTCTGCATCAGGCTGATCTGCAGGATATATTATGCACGTACGTATGGTGACGTATCGGATGAGTAAACATCATGAATATCACCCTTGGAACTCTTCAAGGGTTAATATGGTGAGTGCATTTAGTTGATTCTTACATGCTACGACTTTTGATACAGCCGCCTTGCTTTGCCAAAGTTCCTCGTCATTCTGTCTTTGCAAGAGCTTAAAATGACGCCTAAAAGCAGCGTTAAGCTAAGCAGAAAAATTAAGCTACATACATTAAGTAAGGTATTTATTTTACTGTAGTTGGTACTTCAGTAAATTACACTTCTAAAATGCCATAAACTTCAATCTTAACGGGAGCAGAAGGCAGCCAGAAAATACGTGAAGTACGGGGTTAATCGAAAGACGGGCTTAATCATTAACTACGCTATAGCTTCCCCCTGACGTCGTGAGATGTGTGTAGTGTCTGCTCGGAATAAATTAGGAATTTATCGATAAGCAAGCAGGTGTTTTCTTGTATTGTAAGGCAACTAAAGAGTCAACGTAATCAGCCCTAAAAACATTTTTTGGGGAAATAAAACACGGTGGAAACATGCGAAACTACACTTTAGAAATCGCAGCATCAAGCTATAACCTTTCGGCGCTGTGGTTTTGACGACAAATTCAATAAATTCTCTTACACAATCGCTTATCTATAGATCAGTCAATCAATCGGTGTTTATCTTGGGATTACGCGTCAAAATGTTTGCTTAACTGATAGCGAACCTTTCTCTCTCTCTCTCTCTCTCTTTTTTTGTCAATAAGACGCAGATCAAGTCTTGCGTAAAAATACTTCACCGCATTGAACTGCCTGTCGTTCCTCACTCTCCTTTTCCTCAAATACGGGAACCTCGTGCACCTTGAGTTGCCGTAGCGATATCGTATAACTGCGCAGCTAGGTGCGGAACTACTTCGCATCGCGGAAAGAAAGGCGCGTGGCCGTAGCGCGCGTTTCAACTTCGGACGGGCGCGGCGCCGAAAGCGGCCCGGAACTTCGGGGAGACACAGAGGCAACAGGTGTTTCGCCGACGTCGACGGCGCGCACTTAAGACCCCCCCCCCCCCAGTTCACTTTTTCGTTCTTCCTTGGTCTTTTTAGCCCCGTTCCCGGCACCCCCGCTGTAATCCAGTTTCCACACGTGACCCCGCTGCTCAGTGGCTAGCCTTTTTTTTTTTTCTTTTTTTCCTATCGCAACTTCAAACGGCTGTGAGCAGCGCTGTGTTTTATGTACTCCGTTCTGTCAAAAAAACGTGCAGCGCCGTGGAAGCTACAGCTCGCATCCACCGGCAGTCCACAGACGTCCTGTGCACATCTTGTAGACTTAGACTTAGCCTTTCTGCAGATAGTTTTGCTTTTCCTTGCGCATATAAGTTGTCCTTTAGACGACATTTGATTACGAGTGAAAGACAATAAGAATGTGGGTTTTGCGGTGGCTCGGTGTGGGCGCAGTGTAGACTTTTCCTCATAAATATAAGCTGAGGTTGTTTGGAGAAAAAATAATCTAGACAACTTGAGCCTTTATAGATGCTTAATTTTACTTGTAGATTACATACAGGAAACGGGTGATCCAATGTGTAGAAGTGCAAGTACATTGCCCGCGTATGGGCAGCGGTACGTGACTGGCTTATGCAAAGCTTAATTTTTATAGGATAATGTACGTATTTTGTATAATGTACGTCAGAGCCGAGTGAAAGTGATAAAATTTGTGATGCACAAAATTCATCACTTTCACTGGACTCTGACGATCTTTAGAGAAAAGCTCTGCAGATCATCTGTGGTCATTAAGCGTTGACGTCCGTTGGCTTCCAGCGGAGTAGTGAAATGTTTTTACGTAATCAAAGGCCTCGGGGGTTATGTTGTACTAAGAACGGTTCGTTTAAGGTTAGGGTGTTTAAACTGTGGCTGGCTCGCGCAAGGCCGGTCATTCGGATGCCAGAGTCGGGGCAGCGGCGGAATCATTAGCCATTGATTAGCTTGCACGCGCTGAAAGCCTTTTTTCTGGATTTGGGGCGCGATTGGTGCAGCCGTGGCTTCAGTGTACACTGCACTCATTTATTGGCGGCGAGAGGGCGTGCAGCTGACGGTGTATAGCCGCGTTCGGACCAACTGCTCGATCCTCCCAGTGTCCCGCGGTGATCTCATGTGTCAACCGCCGACAGACGTGACCCCAATGAAAAAGAAGGGAGGGGGTCGGGGGTATTTGTCAGCTGTGCCACGTCAGAACACCAGGAAAAAAAATCCTTCAAGTTATTGGGAAGAAAATATTACGAGTACGCATTCGGGGACGCTCGAAAAAAACAAAAGAGAGAATGGTGGTGGTTGTCCGGTCTTTGGACGCGTAACTACCCACGCGAGTGACTTTCCAGGTGTGTCCCACCGTGACAGCGTCTTGGCAGCCGGGAAAAAAGACCTGTCCGCCCGTCGCTCTTGAGATCCACCCACCGGTAGCCGCCTTGTCTTGTGTTGGCCGGCGGAGGGACTTGGTCCAGCCGGCGGAGCTGCCAGCCAACGCTATCCGTTGGAAATGCCCTGCTAAGTTTATTTTCTGCGCCTGACGTCCGCGCTTAAGTCTATGCCTGCCTGTGTGTTGCTTCCACACATTCAACGAGATTATAGAAAAACAATGCACAGGGGCGTACAACTGTTGCACGTACAGCTGTTGCACGTACAAAGGTTACCATACAACGCTTACCATACAATGGTTACCATACAACGGTTACCATACAACGGTTACGATTCAACGGTTACCATTCAACGGTTACCATTCAACAGTTACGATTCAACGGTTACCGTTCAACGGTCCCACATTCAACGGTCACACTTTCAACGGTCACACTTTCAACGGTCCCACTTTCAACGGTCCCACATTCAACGGTCACACTTTCAACGGTCACACTTTCAACGGTCCCACATTCAACGGTCCCACATTCAACGGTCACACTTTCAACGGTCGCACTTTCAACGGTCCCACATTCAACGGTCCCACATTCAACGGTCACACTTTCAACGGTCACACTTTCAACGGTCACACTTTCAACGGTCACACTTTCAACGGTCACACTTTCAACGGTCACACTTTCAACGGTCACACTTTCAACGATCACACATTCAACGGCTTTAGTGTGGCGGCTACGTATGCCGGCGCTTAGGCTGGAAGCATTGTACACAGGGACGTGCGTTTGCTATAGCAGAGAATACAGAAGTACCGACCTCGGATATAGCGAATGATCAAGCGTCGGATATAATAAACCGCCTTGAAAGCCTCGGCCTTAGATTTCGGGCCGCGGCACGGAACGCGAGCGGCGCCTCGTGTTTCGTTCACGCGTTGCGTTCGATAGTGCTGCATGGAACTGACGTAAGCGGCGTACGAGGCAGGCCCCCCTGGAAGAGAGCTGCGCCCGACGGCGAAGCGTATGTGCCTTGGTCGGGCGCCCTTCCAGATGTGGGGAGGGTTTCTGCCGCTGGCGGCGCCCCCGGCGGCGACGGGGAAGAGCGTAAGTGGTGTGGCGGTGGCCACTTTTCCGTGACCACCGCCGCAGTGTTCTTCTTTTCTTTTTCTCCCCGCTACCGGCCGCGTACGTTTCTTGCTTGCTTCTTAGCCGCAGGGCTCTACTCCCCCGTAGGCGCGCTCTGCACTACGGGCGATGATGTGCATCTGCACGCCGCCTTCTAGTCCTTGCGTTTCTCGGAACCGATGACCTAAGAGAGACGCAGGAAGGAAAGCAACTTACGGGGGAACGTGACGTCACACAGCCGGGCTTTGCAACGCTTAACGTCTCCCTGAAGCTCTCCTATTCGTCGCTTTTTTTTTTTTTTGTGAAGACGATAACGTCTTCCTTGGCGACTTCGGGTCGATTTGGGAGTTCGTGGTACCTAGGTGCCTGGACACCATTTTTCTGACCACTTTCGTGTACCTCCTGGTACACGTAGGACACCGAAAAGTGCGCCGAAATGAAGCTCGAAACGAAAAAGAAGAGCACCATGTTAACGAAGAAGAGCACCGTGTTAACGGAGAGCTATACACGTACCCACAGTAATAATAATGCGTAGTGAACTCGAGAAAGCCGAAACTAAGCCCAGATGCGCTCGTTCAAATTGCGCGTGCCTAAAGCCTGAACCGGAAATGTGGCGAAACGAAAAATATGGGCCGCGATTCCTGAGATAGTGTGCAGCCTAAAGATGCGGGCCGATCCCGGAAGGTAGTGCGGTCTAAACGAACAAACTACGCAGTACAATAATGCGGCCAACAGAAAGTCTTGTCTTTCTTCGACGTCAGCCGCTGGTTACTCGCCTTTCGTATATGTATAAACGACAAATTGAGGGATAATTTTTCTCTTATTTCGCGTGCCTCCAAAAGTCGGTCCAACACGTGACCTCCGTCTCACCGCCGCACTCGGCCCAGTGTGCTTCGTTTCCGGTAGCTTCCGATTCGAGGCGCAGTTGTTCGAGTGCTCTCCCAACCGTTACATGCACATTTTCTCCCGACATGCTTGGGCAACTGCATGGGGTCGTTTCTTGAAACGTGTGCATTTGTCTTCGTTGTAACGTGCCAGCTAGTGCAGCAGCAGCTGGTGGTATCCCGTTCGCCGTGACGTCACGGGAGCGCGGGACGTTTGAACCTCTGCGCTGTGAGCGAAGTTACCCGTATACGTGTTCAATGGGATGAATCATAGCGGGCAAATTGGAACGGCTGGAAAGTACTGGCTAAACAATAGCGCTGAGTCAGATTTAGGTGGGAAACACATGCTGCGTCAAAACTATGCGGTTCATCGGACGACGCGTCGGAAAATATGGATGACGTACCTGACTGTTGCGACTTACCTTCTCATTCTCGTTCCTAATTTATCGAATGAATGAATCAATCAATCAATGAATCAACGAATTTATTAATTCACGCGCGTCTTCATTGCCATTAGCGCTTACAACAATTCTCCATGCCCGGAGGTTACGAAGAGAAGCTCACAGTGCGACAAATTATAATTCAGTACGTTCCCAGACATGTTAATGAAACGTGAGCCTACAGTAGGCCTGAAAGTTGGGCCAGTTGCTAAGAGTTCATTCAGGTGTATTAACGCCACGGTGTGTAAACGACGGCGGATAGAGACCCGCAGGGATCACACGTGCATTGTGTCCTGCTTGTCCTGTTGTGCTTGTGTCCTGCGCGTCTTTATCCGTCATCTGTGGCGCCACTGCAGCATAATGAACATCCACACAGCCTCGTTGTTTATAGTAGTGAGGAGTTCGCGGTCCATCGCTATACCTAGTGAAAAGGCGCGCATGCGCATAGAACGTCTTTAGTGTGTGAAGCGCGTGTGCATAGCCCGAATTCGTCGCTTAGCGACCGCTGCGCGCTCTGCTGAGCGCCAGCGGTAACCATAAAGGCAACGAAAGAAAAGAAGGTGCGTTTCTCTGCCAGACACCTGCGTCTTCCGCAAAACCACCTGCAGCACCGGCTGCAGACTTTTGGTTTCGTCTCCAACGAAGCGGGAAATTCCGAGGTGGAGGTCGCCGCGCCGCGGCACTTGCATCCGGTTTGCGCGCGCCAGAAAGTTTATTATTATTCTTTTTAACAGCGTTGGCTTTACTTCTCGCGATTTTTTTTTCAGTTTTTTTTTTTCACACTGAATGAACGTAACAGCTGCATGCTGTGCACTGTGCTTATAGCAGCTTCTGTGCGCGGATTCGTTGTGTGTAGCACCATGGCTTCTGGTGGTCCTTGAAACATTGTAAAACCCTTGATTGTTCAACTGTCGTTTTTCAATGCCTTGATCGCTCTTAAATTTCTCGGTTCACTTAAATATAATTGATATGTAATATTGCTTTCGGCTGAGCTTAGGGCACTT
Organism: Dermacentor silvarum; assembly: GCF_013339745.2. Taxonomy (NCBI): domain Eukaryota; kingdom Metazoa; phylum Arthropoda; class Arachnida; order Ixodida; family Ixodidae; genus Dermacentor; species Dermacentor silvarum. Next base: position 123,709,192 of record NC_051162.1, on the reverse strand, counting down.
TATTTGTGTATATATATATATGACTGCGAAGCTTATGCAAGGCAAGAGTCAAGCCGATCCGATCCGATTGGCATCTTTTTAGTGCAAAGCCATAGGCATTCTGACTCTGGGGAATCCTCGAAATGTTTCACAAGGGCCTCGATACTCCTTGAAAACCCTTCAATTCTTTCCGCAATGACTGGTATGAATTCTGGTGCCGGCTTTGCATAATTGGTGCAACATTCTCTCTCTCAAACGTTCTCCAGCCGTAGCAAGACAGCAACCTTCCAGCACTGCTCAAAGTTCGCGTGGAGGTTGCATGATACCGCCTGCTTGATTTCAACTTTAGAAGAGTGTAATAATAAAGTTCAATTCGCGCGCTTTCATTCTGGGTACGGCTTGGGTAGATATCACATCAAGGGAATGAACGCGCCCCAAGCATGAAGTGATTCCTTCATGCAAATGGAAGGAAACAGGGTACAGCAGCGTTGGCACATGTACGTCCTGTAGTGTCGGGCTTGAGCTGGTTGATTATTATCAAGCCATTTACGCGACCAGGAGATGAATGGCACATGGATCACAAAGAGAACGTTGCAGCTGTCGCTGTTCACGCTTTAGGTTCTTGCTTGTCAATCGAGGACTAGCAGCACCGTCTATCTAATCTCCGATTGTGGAGCAGGGCGAGGCATTGGATAACTCCATCACTATAATAGTGCCCTGGGACACCAGCCACTAAAAATCCCGGAGGCGCCATCTTGTGCTCTTGAGGGCAGCCGCGTTCAGAAGTGAGGTCACTGTCTTCAACCTTCTCGGCTTCTACGGTGAATGTAGGACCAAACTCGGGCAGACGTTGTCTTTGTCGTGATCGTAAGTCGACAGGGTCCAGTGGTTTGGTCCGGCGTTTTAGAACAGCTCTATGACTTCACTCTTTATGACCTCACTCTGGCTAGTGGGCACTTCGTTATGACTGTGAGAATGGCTGGTTTTCTCATCGAATTGGAGGCCACTCTTCCGATGGCATGGCACACCTGAAACTTGGTCGCGAGCATCCTCAGTTATTACAGGACGAGGGTTTAAAGCGGACATAGTGCCGACTCCACGGTACGGGATCCTCTTCTGATTTTCGGGGCTTTACCGCCACATTCGTCGCCTCCTTTCTCTCTCTCTCTCTCTGACTCACTCGGGAGTACTCAACTACGAGCCACGTGTTGTCTGTCTATCTGTCTCGCTTTGCTTCCTTTTGGCTCGCGACGTTCTCTCGCTGCCTTTTCGACGGCAACTCCCTCGCTCCATTGTCCTCACTCGTATACACGATCGGGTACAGAGCTGGACAGACGCCACTTCAAGAAGGCAAAGGAGTGAGGCACCGCGTGGCCCTTTGCCGCTCTGCATCTTCTTCACAGTCTCTCTCTCTCTCTGTATTCCCGTATTTCTTTCCTTGTCCTATCATCTCTCCATTCCGCTTGTGTTCGTCTATCGTGTCTCCACTTCCCCCCTTGTTCTTCTATCATCTCACTTCCCTGCCTTGCTCTTCCTATCGTGTTCTTTCACCCCTCGCAGAGATAAATCACTGCCACAAAAACCAGTTTCGTCTGCGCCGCCGGCCCGCGTCTAGAGAGAGAGAGAGAGAGAGAGAGCGAGAAAGAGAAGTGGCAGAGAGTTGAGGTTTGAAGCGTGGAGTAGTTTTGTGTGTGAGCCCACAGGCCCTGCAGAAGAGGTCTCGGCCAAAAAATAAGAGGGAGCTCTAGGAGAAGAGGAGGAGGAGGAAGAATATGGGAGGAGGAAAGAGGAGACCGTGGGGGTAGTCTAGTGCCTCGATGAGCTCAGCTCGACGCCAAGCCAAGCCGCCGAGGCTTGGCGTCGACTCGGCAGGCAAGCAGGCGGGCGCGTCGGTTCTCTTCTGGTTTTGCGGCGGACTCCCGCCTTCTTTTTTCTTGCCCTCGCTTTCTCCCTCGACGTCGTCCGCCGCTTCCAGTTCCTCAGCGCCAAGCCGGCGGCGGGCGGGCAGGTCTCGAAGGTCCCTGAACTGGGGGTCACACCGGGGCGGGCGGCAGCCACAACGGACAGGCTTCCTTCGTGCGGCTTGGCGGCGGCATGGCTTGGCCCCGCTCGAGCGTTGGCTGGCTGACTGGCTGGCTTCCGCCGTTGCTTGGTCGGTGGGCAGCGGCGGAGTCGGCACGCTCTTGTGCATGCCGTTTATGTTCCGGACTCCCTGCCTTCTCTTTTTTTTTTTTTAAATTATTTTAGGAGGCGCATCTCCGCCTATTGGTTGGTCGGGTGGGCGGCTAAACCTCCTAGTATGCTTTTTGTTCTTGCCCGTTGTGGTTTCTCCACGCATTCGCTCTGTGGCCTTCTTTGTTTGTACACAATTCGTCGAGGTCTTTCTCGTTCGAACTTACTCCCCCGCTCTTTTGAACATTTTTCTCGATTCTAGGCACACCCTTGCCTGTCCCTTTACCGGTCGCCGCTGGTTTCGACCGCTCTTTGTGGCGACACATGGTACCTTGTATGCACTGCTGTGCTTTTCTTTGATACTTCAGGAAGAACTCGATGTTTGTTTAATTTTTATTTTAGATGCTGCGTTCGCTGACTGAGGCTTGGGGTACCTGTTCATCTTGTGCTCACAGTCGCAGGCTGCAGCTCTTTCCCTCTCTTCTGTATGCTTCTTTGACTTCAGCTATAGCGGCCCCCTGTGGTTTAATGTCCTGCCGTGGATGGGGTGCCACTTGCGGTTAACTCAGTTCCGCCCTTTGCGTATCCTGGCCAGTGTATCGTCTCAAGGCGCGCCTCTCGGGGTCTGGACGAGTAACGACTCCGTTATGTACGCATCGTAAGGCGTAACCTCAGGTGCCCCCGCCTTTGTTTTGTTTTTGTGTTTCTGCACTGATTACCCTTTGTTGAGCAAAATTGCAGTGCAGTTGTCAGTTCATGTTTTCTTCCTGTGTTTTTCTGGTTACATAATGTGAGTGTATAGAAATAATCGATATTGCTGATCACATTAATTTGAAGAGTTATCGAAATATTTCCTTTTGTTTTTAGATAGAAGCATAATCTGCACATCTCGTCCTGTTCATGCTAACCTGGTTTTGACAAGAAATTATAATGGCCCTTGAAAATTCCGCACACAGCGCAAGTTTTTTTTTTTATGTCTTTAGAATAAATTGTAGGTCGGAGAGAGAGAGAGAGAAAGCTCTCTCTGACCTAAATTATAGTTCAAGTTTAATTAAAACCCGCTGGTGGCTAGAACACACTCCCTTTGTCGTCATGATGACCTCTACGTTAAACTTTGTCGGAACATCCACTTATGTTGCCTGAACACATGTGACACACAAACGACACACGTAGAACGAAGCTAAATGCGGCTTTGACAGCTATTGGAACCCATTCGTAGATGGCGTCCATACTTTTGAGATCCCTTGTCCTCTCTAGTGCTTTACCTTCGAAGGTGTGTCCTACCTATATTCACTCACCCTTTTCTTGGGCAGCTGACTCTCCATCAGCAGGCTTCGATTAGCCTGAGTATCACACCACCAAAAAAAATTCGTGGTTATCGGCTTTACGCGACCTGTCAACTCCACTTCGTCTTCTTACCTCTACTGCTTTTCCGTTTCTTCGCCCCAAGGTGCTTGGGAAAGTCACGAACTAGCCCAACTCATCAGGCTTCTGATTTCCATCGCTCGTAGCGTGGTCCTCGTTCCTTCCCAAGTTTCTTTGTTAACCTCCATTTTTCAGCTCCGTAGTTTAGTACACTGGCATGATGCACTGTGCCCTCTTTAATTCTTTCTTTTCAAGTGCAATGCTATAATTGCTGCTGTCATGACTCCAGAATGAGTCTCCTAAGCGTATATAGAGATGTCTTTCTCGATATCAGCTCCCCTGTGTCTACTAATCCCATCGAGAAGTCCACAGTATCGAACAGGCCCAACCGAGACCCTACTCGAGAGGCCTCCCCTAGGTGAATAGCCTATCGGAAGTTGCACCTGACGCGAACGATGGCCCGCTAGAGCATCATTCACTGGGCCTCCCTCCACAAGGGGGCGCTCGCGTATGGGCCCAGAGTGTACAACGGGCTCAAGAAGACACCCCGCTGTGATCCCATCCGGATCTGGTTGGTTGATTTCCAACGACTGCGGTTTTCATCGCGTGGGCGAAAAGACCTCCCTCCGTCACGCCTTCTCTCCCTTTTAATTCTCGGCCTCCCCCTTTGCACTTCATCTCGCTGTTTCTGAGGGGGGGGTTTGCGGTTTCTCTCTCTCCTTTTGCTTCCCTCACCCTCAACTCACACACTCTTGCCTCGTCGAGGCAACAGACCGTGCCGTTAGCGTTGTTGCACCAGCATCATGGAGCGTCAATGGTCTGGCTGCCCTGGAAGTGCTGGATTGTGATGGAGTGTTTTGTCCGCGGTTGGCTTTTTACCCTCCCATATTTCGCTAGCGGCGCTGGCGTGAAGACGCGTTAGAGGGCCTCTAGCGCTTGCGAAGCAACGGAGTGGAACACGGAGCGAGAGAGAGCCTCGGCCACAATCACCAGTCTCTACTGGGCTGGCGAATTTTTTTTTTTCTGGCCTTCTTTTTCACCTTCAAAGTGATCATTTCTTTCTAGCTTGCTCCGCTTTGTACTGTATGCGTGCTAGGCCTACGCGTAATCGTGCCCGAAAGAATTCGCGAGATTTGCGAGGAAGACGGTAAGGCTGAGCCGCCAGCACGTAATCACGCTTTCAGCAGAAGTGCGTCTCGCGCTACTGCAAAAAGAGTGTACTAAATTGGGACGGCATAAGAATACACGCACTTAGATCTTGGTGCAGATGTGAGAAGAAGAAGAGAGAGTGAAGGCCAGATATACACTTTTATTTCATTTTGTTGGTGCCTAGTTAGATGAAGGCGAAATGCAATGATGCCCGTGTACCGTTCATTGGGTGAATGTTAAGAACTCCAGGTGGTCCAAATTAATCAGGAGTCCACCACTACGGCGTGCCTCATAATCATATCGTGGTTTTGACACGTAAACCCCCAGAATCTTTGTCTTGTGCATCGTCTTTTATTGCACGGCAATAGGCACGCTTTTAAGAGACCCATCTAGTATCTAGTTCGTTTAAACTTCACCATTTCTTCTTTAGCGCAAGAAAAGCGGCTGATATGACGACTACGCAGATATATGCATGCATGGATAAAAAAAAAAAAAAAAACCTGCAAGCTTTCGCCCCAAATTTAAGCTCCTGTTTTCCCCCTCAATACGACTTTCCTTATGCACTATCGCTTTTGACGTCGCGCTGCTGATGCTTGTACTACTACTATCACTGCCACTTCTGTTGCTTCGACAACTATTACTATCACCTGCTATTACTACAACTACTACTGTTAAATTTGCTGTGCTCATATATCTAGTACCATCTCCAGCAGTACTCCATCTACCAGTAGTACTGAATACCACGTATAAACTATGCCAACAGCAAACTCAGTTGAACATACTAATAATGTCGCTTAATTCGTGCATCTTGAGAGGCTATCAGGCGCTTCAGCGAGAAACCTGGAACATTCACGTGAGGGCGCCACAAGCGCTCTCTCGTCACAGAACAGGGGCTGTAGAACGTTGGCACACTGTTACTGTCGATCTAGTGTACGATGCGCCGTGACCTCATCCGAAGGGGTCATCGCGCACCCCGGCAGTTGTTATTGAGCCGCAGTAGCAGGCTTACAGCGTGCTCCGTTTCGGACGGTCCCAAGACGCATCTGCCGCCCGCATCTGTTCTCCGAGATATTTATTCATCGCGTCACTCTTACCGCGGACCTCCTTACTGGGCCGGGGGTGTGGGTGCTCACGCTCTCCATGCTTCGCCTCACCAATTCCGTGCAGTGCAGCGCATGGCTATAGATTCGCGCGAGCAGACCCGAATAGAGAACCAGGAGAAGGAATCCTACGTTGTGCACCGTTGATCGCCTTCGGCACGACGCCGACGACTACACGGAAGCTTCACGTAGATATCAGTGGCACACAATGGGCGAGGCATTCCAGGGTTTGCTTTTAGCTTGTCCGTAATCTTCTTACCGTTTGCGCATTACGGCGTTACCCTCGGAGCTATGGTAGGCCAGTAGCAGAGTGACTATACAGTAGCGCAGCTTGTAGTTACATATTGCGACGCTTTTTGCAAATGTAGTGGGCTCGAAACATCTTTGTATCGCGCGTGTTCCCGTCGCAGGAAAATCGTCAAATTACCGCCGCGTTAACGGCTGTGTAAGCTACCAACGCTTTGCAACAGCAGTTAAGTAGAACGACGGGTCACTGCAGCGTTACATTGTGGTGCTCTCCGTCTGTGTCACAACATGTCGCTCTCGGCGTTAACACTGCTGGAAACACCTGTCCGGTATTCCGTGAGCGCTTAAAATCATAGTCGAAAAACCTAACAAGCTTAATACGCTCTATCAAGCCCACCTCAGAGCACACCGTGGGCTAATCGTTGCCGATTCGAGTGACGAGAGTACAAGAGTGTAAGCCTTCGATGCGCTGCACGGAAGTTGGCGAGACGTGGTCCTTCCTCCCACATCACGCGGACCGGAGCACCGAGCTACTTCAGCTGCGTTGATCGCGCAACCTGGAGGTGGTGGCTCCCGCTGCAGCAGCAACAGAAGCAGGAACAGCCCTAGTAGTGCACTTCGAGCGGCTGACAGAAAGAGCCGGTCTCTATGGGCGCGGCGGCTGGCGCTGTCTACTACTCTCGCCTCCGCTGCGGAGGTCAGCGGGTCGGTGCCAGGACGGGACTATCGTGATGGCGAGAGAGAGAGAGAGGGTGTGCGCACGCCACGCGCTCCTTCTCTGGGAAGTTGCGCGCAGCGCACGAAACTTTACCAACCTCGGCTGCCTTGCCGTATACCATGCAACTTCTCTTCCGCGCAGTGATTGCGGGCAGTATAGATAGTGCAGAATTTGAGATTGTCCCAGAAACTTAATTGTTACCGTTTACAGATTACCGCGGACGGCAGTAAAGCTGGTAGCGATATCTTGCGAAAATTTGAGCCGACTACAATGCGTCAGTGTTTTTTTTTCGCGTAAGTGTTATCGTCGAGTGAAAAATCAGAAAAGTAGGATTATGACGCTGCCAACGCTTTACACCAGGCAGTTAGGTATATATATATATATATAGCGTGTGTGTCACTGCAGTGGCATGGAATAATATTAGTGTGCGTAACATTATTACCTTTTGCGGATTAGTGAGTCACCGGAGTTATGAGCGGCAGTAATGACATCTTGCGGCGCTGTGTCCAACTACACTGCGCGCGAAACATTTTTGTATCGCGTGAGTGCTCTCGTTAATGGAAAATCACAAAAAGAGCGGCGTGTTAACGATTACGTATGTTGATATCAATGCTTTTCACCGGCGTTTCAAGTAGAGTTTCAGGATCACTGCAGAATATACTTTGTCTGTGCTTTCTGTTAAAAACTCTGCTACCAGCCTTTTCAGCTGCCACACACCTTCCCGCATTTAATTATTAAATTCTGGGGTACTGCATGTCAAAACGACGATCAGATTAGAGAGTTTTAGATTGGGGGGACGCAAGCGAGGGGGCGACGGTATTGCGCGTGCGCAGGCCCTTCTGCGCAAGCGCCTTATCTGTTGGGGCGACGTATCTGATGGCCGCGACGCCGACGCTCACATGAACCTCGGCTGAAATGCGCTCGTGTTGTTATTATATACTTCCCGTCAACGCGTCGTGGCGACGATACTGCGCATGCACAGAAGGGTCAGCGCATGCGCAATGCCGTCGTCCCAACGCTTGCGTCCCCCTAATCTAAAGCTCTATTATGAGGAACGCCGCCGTAGCGGGGGACTGCGGTTAAACTTTGACCACTTAGTGTCGGTTTAACGTGCACCAAATGCACGGCACACGAACGCTTTTGTATTTGCTGATGATTTTGTAAAAGCTGATCTTTTAAACGGGCTTTAGCCCTATTAACTAACGCTATTTATATCCTGCCTCTACTACAAGTCAACGTATAAAAGATCAGTTTAAATTTGTGCCTTGACCTTTCTGCAGGTTTCTTATAGTTTTTCTTTTTTTAACGACTAGGCAATGACGTAGGTATACTTGCTTTCGCACAAATGTCCATTAGATGCAGGAAACCTTTTGTAACACTGGTATTCAATGCAGTTTTGAGGCGGTGGCTGTAACTACATGGGACGTATTCCAGACGTTTTTTCTTCGGCCTGCACGCGTCAGGGCATCAGTTCTACACTGGGCGAAAACCAAGACCTTATGGCTGCGGACATGGCTATACCATCGATACCTGCGCGTTATTGGGGAAGTGTATTAATGACTACACGAGCGCATTTCGACCGAGGTTATGAGCGTCGGCCTCGCGGCCATCAAAACAGACCCAAAGCGCGACATACACTCTAAAATAATTTACAACCTTAAACGTGAATGAGGGTGTAAGTCGGCCTGTAACTCCCACCTTTACACGCAAAATTATTTTACAGTGTATACGTGCCGTCTCTTTTATCTCTCGACGCGAGCGGAAGGGAACACAGACGATCGGCTGAGCTGGGAAACGTCACGTCGCGTGCAACTTTATCAGTGGAAGGGGTTAACTGAGAGGTTGGGGGTGAGGGGTTGCTACTGGCAGCAACGCTACTGCGATTAGATTACGCGGAAAGGCAGAAGAAAAAAAAGTCTATTCCGCCGTACTGCACGCAACTATGCCGCAGGATGGCAACGCCGCTCGGCGGCTTGCCGCCTCCCGCCGCTGCCGCAGCGGCAACCGTCGGCTTCTCGAAGGCACGACGACGGCAGCGCGGGGAGTGGGGGAAAAAAATATAAGAAAAAAAAAAAAACACAGAAAGAAACGAAACCAGTTTGCGCTTCACGCGTGACTCATCGCCGTCTCCCGGTTATTGTTATTTTCTTGCCCGTGACGTCGCCGCTTGCTGCCGCATCGAGACCTGGGAGGGAGGTTAGCTCCGTTCGGTTGACCAGCGGGCCTCCTGCCGCCCTTTGCCGCCCGCCGCGTGTACGGCGCCTTGTGCGCCCCAATCTCCCGGAGCGATCTGGTTCGCCGCCGTTACCGGCGCGTCGATACAGGTAGCCCACGCAGTCGCACGCTTGCCGGTCGCGTTGCGCGAGGTGACGCAATGTTTTTTTTTTTTTTTTTCGCGCTCGGCGATATCGAAGATGTAGCCGCTCGAGCAACTTGAGATTTCCTGGCAGGACTGCTGCGTTGCGGGCCTAATAATAAATTGTTGGGATTTAGCGTCCCGCGACTGGACAGTGGGTCAAGAGGGTGGCCGTAGTGGAGGTCTGCGTGATAACAGGAGCAAGCTGTTTAATTCAAATTTTGAAAAACAGTTTTTTTTTGTAGCGTTGAATTTGATTATCGTTCCCCAGAAAATTACTTTCAAGTTAAGAGTTCTTTTTTTTAGTAATTGGTATTCTACTTAAGTACTTTTCGAAGTGGAGTAATTATTACTCTACCCAGTTACCTTTCTTTATAGTTGCTTTGCACCCAGCAACATATTGGACAATTTGCTAAAGAAAGCTGTATGGTGTACATGCGCGAAGTAGCGAAACTGCCGCAACAATTCGGAAACAGAACAACCGGAATTGTGGCCGGGGTCTCATGGTGTAGTTACCCTCCGAGACCAACACCTCTATCACACCGACAGCTTCAGTGCCCATTGAAGTCGGTTTAGCGTTGCGCTTTTCGCGTACGTCTGAAGTGCGATTGAGTGAGCGTGATTGAGCCCAAAGTGACACGTACCAAATATTTGGCCCTGCATTTTTGCGAGCATGCCCGACGTTCTCGTGCGACAGGTATGTCAGGGCAGTTCGCATGCAGTGTATCTCGCACGACAGATCCGTACTGCTTTTATACAATCATCAAATGACGGTGTCAGTTTTGTAAATTATTGCGTTGTAGTGTTTTCATCTTGTGCGCACCGTGTCTGCTATACTCGTTAGAACGCGAACGTGTGCGTGTGTGTCTGTTTTTTTAGAGCGCCTCTACTCGCTACTTTCCGCAGGTAACTATGTTATTGTTTGCCGAAAAAAATACATTCTTCCGAGACAATTGTAAATTTTTCACCCGGCGACACACACATGTGCAGTGAGCTCTAACGATATTATACCAGAAGCCGCTTGCATCCCCTAATCTATAACTCTCTAATAAGTAAGCGTCAGTATTCATTGATGGCACGCAAGTAGCGCGATTCACCTGCACCTCTGAACCAGTCCGTTTGTTTCAAAAGACGCTGTAAAGATGCAGGCTGGTTGGCGTTTTTTTTTTTTTTTTTCCTGCACCCTTTCCGCCAAGAATATGCGCCTGACGCAGTCACGGTTGTAGATTGCCCATCGCTCCGCACGTAGTCGCTGGTTATTTAGCGTCACGAAAAAGAATGCATTCCATCCCGTAAAGAAATGTGCCGTAAACCTTCTATACTACAAAACATGCGAAATGGAGCACTCGCTCAAAACCCAACGACACACCTATAGCTTCTCCATTGTCCGCCGCTTATCGCTTTCCACTCGACTCCGGCTGAATGGAAGCTTCACAAAAGGATTAGCGGTGCACAATGGGCAAGCCCCCTCCTCTCCCTCTATGTCAGAAACAAGCAACCGGCTCTCGCCACGCTGGCGCAACCGTCCCACGGCTTCTACCCCAGTGACGTCAGCGCACAGACCACGTGCCGCTTAGCGCCGCCATGCGGCCGGTCACGCCATGTTCACGGACGATGAGGATGAGTGTGTGCCGTGCGCGCTGCCTCGTGTTTACTTCAAATGCGTCTAGAAAAAATGTCGCAGGTATAGTTTAGGGGACCCTTATAACGTTGCCACTTTCGACAATCACGCTGATATCGGAAACTGATTGATCCACGATTCACGTGGGTCGTGCATCAAGCGCAAGGGCGATTGAAGACGAGGGAACTCTGGGGCCTATGTCTACGGAAGGTGCAAGAGTGGTGATGGTTTCGTCTGTCAGCCCGCACGGGATTGACGGTTAGTGCGTGGATTTGCCTAAACTACGTCCTTCCGGCTTGGTGGCTTCGGAAACGTAACCGCTTTCCACGAAATTTTGCCTCTTAAATACGAGATTTCGTAGTGATTATGCACGTCTTATTGGCTCTGGCATTGAAAAAAAATACCATTCTTCCAAATTCGTTAAACCTTATCAATAGGCAGAGCTTGGCAAGTCGCCATAGCGCAGGGCTGCAGATTAATTTTTACCGAGCGGGTTTCGTTAACGTGCGCCCAAAATCTAAGTGCACGAGCGTTGTGACTTTCGCCCGCGATTGGGAGTCGAACTTTCGCCCTCGCGTTCGGCAGTAGAACGCCATAGCCGAGCTACTGCGGAGGTTACAAGGGCGTCTGAAGTCACAAGCACTCTAAGGCACAAATCTACGTAACTAACCATCGTGCTGGAGTTCCCTCTAACAATTTCAGTAAAAAGTGCTCTCCGCTATACATGCTATGCATGCCATGGTCAATGCCTTCCTTTACTAGACGCCTGCCGCGTTGTCAAGCTTGATCTGCGGTCACTGGTCACTTTGGAGCAGCCGCCGAAATTCTGGAGCGAGTGCTCGGATTTCACCAATCTGCAACTGCCAGCTACAGTGCACTAGAAAATGTACTGCCAGCGGAGGGCAAGATTGCTCCGCGGAGATGATACCGGAAGCTCTTGCGCCCACGTCACACAAACCGACTTCCGCTCTGCACGTTTCCATGGCGAAAGTCGCCGCCCCGCAACGGGCGGAATTGACGTATGCGTCTCGTCGCGTACCTCCGCCTCGAATCCGAAACGACCAGTGGAAAAGCGCCAATACGCTCCAGACCGTAAAAAACTAGAATAGTTCAATCGAGTCGCCAAGAGATGGCGCTCGCAGCCGATGTTATACTGGCGGCGTGCTAGTTTTCTGCTTTAAATAGCAATTATAGTTATTCAGCCCAGATGCACGAAACGTAGCCTCATTTGCATACGTTTTAAGTGGCTGTAGCTATCGTCGGCATACTGCGCTCGTCGCTTTCGTGATGTTACCAGATGCCACAGTAATCTCGGAAGGGAGAGCACGGGATTTAGTTTGTGAAGGCTGACCGCAGTCAGCGCGGTGAACAAATCGAAGCAGCACACGACCAATTCAAAGGGCAGCGCAGAACTGTTCGAAGCCTGATAGGGATTTCGGAGAACAAGTTATAGTCAGGAGAAAATTGGCCCATGACGAAAGTATTTGCGTAGCGTGTGGTGACAGCGCGGAAATCATAGGACATATTTGACTAGCGTGTCGCAGTATCATCATACGGAGGTCAATGAGGACGTAAGACATTGCTTCGGAAAAGAAAAATCCTTGAACGCAAAAAAAAAAAAAGAAAACGTCTAAAGAAATAAGACGGCCACAGGACGTAGTGACCGTGGCTGAGGCAGTGGGTTTGAGCGATAGCAAAGGAAAGCTCAATGAATTGGCGGTGCGGTACAGTAAAAGACGACTGGAAAGTCGGTTGCGCAGAAGCAGGGAACGTAAAGAATATATATTAAAACAACGGGATTTCTTTCAGGATCGACGGTTTGTTGACACGAACTGTGGGTCCCACGGACTGAAAATAGGCGCGGAAGAATGGTAAGAGTCCGCAAAGCGGTGGCCTCCGCCACTACTCCATTTAAAGGGCGAGGCTCGTAATATCCATCCATCAATATACAGGTGGAGCGGAGGAAAGATGAGAGCTCTTGGAACCAAGTTCACGGATTGCGTGGCAGGTATTCTAGTAAAGGAGTCATTGGTGTGCTACGTGCGCAGGTAGGCACGTCGTCACTGACCTAACTGTCTCCCTCCGTGTTTCTGCTCTCCGTCGCAGTGTGGCGCCCATATCTGTGTTCAAGATTTCGTCCCCCTGGAACTCCGGGCCCGGCCTGACGGGCGGGGGCGCCCCTCCGCCCCAGGCGCCCCTGTCGGACGCCGGATCGGACGACTCTAACTCCAAGGATGGCCCGTCGTCCGGCGGGGGCCGCGGGGCCAACGACGTCTCCAACTCGGACGCCGAGGGCGTCTGGAGCCCTGACATAGAACAGAGCTTCCAGGAGGCGCTTGCAATTTATCCGCCATGCGGAAGGCGCAAGATCATCCTCTCGGACGAAGGCAAGATGTACGGTGAGTGGCACGTCCTTCGTTACGTTTGTGGATGTATACTGTTAAACCCGGTCCACGAAGCCTGTCCACGTACGAGGGGCAAAGATGGGGGCTTCGAACTTTTTGCCGTCTCACGGCTCCTAGGACGCATAAACGTGTACGCGTTGAACCGAACGGCAAACGCACACCGGTACAAGCGAGGAGCATAGCAATGGCGGACAGTCAGGACAGACCGCACATGCGACGTCACGGGCAAGCTGGGTATCGAATCATATTAGAAAGTCACAAGCTTGTGATTACGTTCCGTCCCCGCCCACCCCCTGCCTCTTTTTTTTTTCTGTCTTTTTGCGCTGGAAGCAATATTTGTCAGTAGTGTTTTTGTAACCTACGGGTAGGTCTAGAACTAGAACACGAACAAATAAACACGAGAAAAGTCAATTTATAAATGGCGGAAGCGTGTCAGATGACAACTCGGAGTGCACTGTACTATCTTGAATAGTTGTGCTGCACACTGATGAAATTTTGAGGCCGAACGTCTGCATGATCCCAGAATGTTGTTGAAAGAGGCGGCTAAGGATACCTAGGTTGCATACATGAAGTACTATGATCAGGCAACTCTGACTACCCATAAAGGTGGATGGATGATTATTGTTTAGTTCATCATTTACATTTGCACTCTCTCGCCGCTCTTCACTAAAAGCTCGCTTACCTTTCCGCTATGCACCAGGTAGAATGGTCAGGCCCAACAAACACCAGCTGAACGCGCATTTACGCTTGGCTGGTATGACTTGAGAATGCCTGGTACAAAGCATCGTGTGTCGGATGAAACCATAACCAATGCAACGAATAAAAAAAATTACAACAGAGCCAGCAGTAACATAACGCATTGGAACGCCGTTTCGCAACTCCAACGATTCTAGCAGAAGGTGGCGTTGAAGCAAGAACAAGAGACCTGCCCGGCAAGGGATAAAAATAAAAGAAAAGTGAAACAAAACAAATTTACCTAACGCATTCCTTAGAGAGCTCCTCCCTCGCGGCCTCCCGATTGGAGAGTCGGTCGGGAATCGTCGGCCAATCGGAGCCAGCACACCTCAATCGAACCGGAGAGGCGGGCGCGGCTGGGATTGGCCGACCAGACCGGCGGCGAGTTCCAACGACCGAATCGATACTACGCAACGAGAACGTCTCCGGCTACAATATATATACATATACGCACGTAAACCTACGCGAGGCCGAAACGCGCGTATAGATGCCCCTCTCCTTCGTGCCCAGTCCCTCTTCCCTTCTCCCAGAAACAAGATCGAGGAACGCGAGTCGACGTGACTGTAGAGGTGGCCCTCTCCCGTTTTCCCGCGGCCCCGATCCCTAAACAGGGAACGGAAACATCCGGGCGCGTATGTTCCGATGCGCTTGCATGCGTAAGTCTTCGGCACCCGCTGGCGTTCCGAGCGATCAAATCGGGAATTCTTTCCCTCGCTCTTCTTCCCTTATGTTGGCCGCCGCACTTTCGTAGCGTGATCGCAGGAGCCGAATCGTTCGGCGGTGGTATGCTTGTGCGATTGAATGTGTGTGCGTGTGTGCGTGTGCGTGTGCGTGTGTGTGTGTGTGTGTGTGTGTGTGTGTGTGTGTGTGTGTGTGTGTGTGTGTGTGTGTGTGTGTGTGTGTGTGTGTGTGTGTGTTCTCGTATGCTGGTTCCTGTTTCTTGCTGTTCCGGATTGCGCCAACGGGCCGGCCTGGCAGTCAACCGCCGCCAACACCGCTCCCTGCGGTCTCGGAATATTTGTGGTTCCTCGCTAAAGAGGTCGTCGCGTATCGCAGTCGCGGGTTGTCGTGCTTCGCGACGCATCCGCGCCGACCTTCTGCGTCTTAAGTGGCTGCATTTTCAATGTTTCTGGCTACTTGGCGAGCGCTTGTTCGTCGTGGGTGTTGACTATAGTGTTTAAGAAGAAATTGTTCGGGCTCGCTGTGGCTTGCTCCAAACTGGAGATTGAAGAGACGGCAAGTATTGGTCGGGGAGCAAATGGTGAGCGCCCTATGGACTGCTGCAATGAAGTGCAACTGGCCAAATTGTGTAATGTGTAAAAGCCCCGACCTGCGGCGTTGAGTGCGGAAAAAGCGTCTAATCTATTTGTGGGTATTCGAAGAACGGAAGAGGAGAATTTAGCTGGCCGCACCGACGATGGCTGACACTTGAAAAACGGTCAGCAAGGGGGTGCATTAAAAAAAAAAAAAGGAAAGTAAGTTTGCTTGGATTGCGGCGCAATGCTTGCTGCTCTGGGGGCGCATCACTCGATTCTTGTGTAGGATAACCAGGAAATTCAATTAAATTTCAGTTACTTATATTTCTGTGTAGTTAAACAGACAGATGAGTAGCACGGAGTATCCATTACGTATGAACGCTGGATGGACAGCGCTACAAAGACATGACGAGCAGATCATCACAACAGAACGAAAGTAGCAAAATGGCTATTACATAACGTAATGCTGAATAATTATCACGTAATCACTATGGAGTCACGCTTACAAAATTCAAGGGTGAATTCAGTATACGGTAATGGTCTGTGGTGATAGGGAAGATCGAGATTAATATATAGGTTTCGGTGCAAGACGCGAACAGCCAATACTTCACTGCCGCTCTCGAGCGTTCCAGACGATAGCGCCAGGGCTGGTTATATTTTTGTTTTCGTAATGTTGTCGTAATCGTACTAGTCGTAAAAGAGCATATATATGCGCTTGCGCTTCACGAAATAGTATAGTTGGTCGGCTTTCTTGTAGGGCTGAGATTTCGGCTTATAGGCATCGCTCCATTGAGGGTATCTGTTAACAGGTCTCGTTATCTTGCTTTGACCGATATGTCGAGCGTGCGCGATCGAGTTCAGTACATTTACAAGACAAGACCTCTGGTGGACCTTGTAGGCGTCTTCGCGCTTTCCCAGTCTTCCGATTCTTTGCAACTTCCGACTTCCTCTTTTCTTTTTCTGACTTCTTACCTGTGCATTTGTCTTTTCTGGAGGCAGTTATCAGTCTGTTAGCGTGCCTTTCGTGTTTTTTCGCGGTAAATAATAATAATAAAAATAATCTGACAGTTACTGTTACAGTGATTGCCGGGCAAGACGCAGGAGATTGAATCTAGCGTTGGTGATGACCTCAAGAGAACGTTTTCTCTCTCTCTCTCTCTCTCTCTCCCATGTCTAAACGGCCGCGGCTTTACTGGGCGCCTCTGCGTGCTTCCTTCATATGGTTATGCCGCTGATTAAGGCACGAGTCATTGCGGCAAACCGGTGAACAATACGAGCTTGTTTCTTTTTTTTTTTCTTTCTTGTACACGCTCCATGCAACGGGGGGAACAGCACTAAATAAACGATAAATAAAGAAGCGCCGTGCTTCGATGTTGGTGCCCCGCTGCGCTCAGATATACACGCCATGTAAGCAGAATGCCGACCACACGAGAGATCCCCCTTCCTTTTTTTTTTTTCAGTTTTTTTATGCCTTCTTGCCGGCCACGAAAACGCTGTAGTATAAATATAAGGACACATATTAGACGAGGGACACCCGACACCGTTCAGCGTGGCGTTGGGTACGTGGTCACGTGACTACGATGGCGAGCGACGTGACGTCATTTTCGAGCCCGTGGGGGGGGGGGGGGGGGGTAGAGGAGCGTGCTTTTTGAAAGGCGAGAGTTGCCCTCGTAGTAGTGCCTGCCGCGCATATTTCGCGCCCTCTTGCGCGTGGCGTGCCTGCTGGCCTTTTGTGTCGATTTGTGCGTGGCGTTTCTTCTAATATAGTGGGCTCGTGCGCTGGGTGAGCCGAGGTTTGGCGTTGGCATATGATTTTCCTGCTCGGGGGACCCATATACGCTGTGTATATAGTTTCGGTTCTTCCCGTCCCGCCGCGGGGGGGTCGTGGCGGTTTATTGTAGTTTTGGGAGCCGCGTGCTTTGATAGCTTTACGCTCGCTGCGACCGAAACAAAGGGGGGGCGTGCCCGGACCCCTCGACAGCCTTTTGTGGTGGGACGCCCTTATCCTGCTATACTGGGCTTTCTCGCGCACGCTCTCTTTTTCTTGCCTCTTTTTTGTTGTTGTTTATTTCTCCTTTAGACCTAACTACCATTGTTGGTTGCTCGAGCCACGCGACACATTTATTACAGATGAATGCAGGGTTCAGACACCTTCTTTACACCCTTGAAGACCCTTAAATTTGAAAAAAAAGGACATTCAAGGGCCCCTACAACTTTCTGAAAATAAACAGGCCCTTTGAATTCCTCGAAAACTAGTGGTTGAGGGCCACTTTTGAACATTCTGAATTGCAGTGGCACAGATACCGTCTATCGGGAAACAGTCCTAGATATTTTCTTTTGAGTCGTTAAATGATTGGAATGTGGCGTATCCATAGCCATCAATAACATGCCTGTTTGTATCGCTGTTACCATCGTGGAGCTAGACAAAGCCAGATCAAGTGACCAAGCCGTTCTACCATTTTGTAATTTTGATAGTTGGTTCACAGCGCAGCCATCATAAGGCCAGTTCCGGGCCCTGTAGACTCTAGAAACGCCTGACAAAGTAAGTTTCAGCCATTAGGCTTTAACACAATGACTATATTTGGTTGAAGCAGGACGTATGCTATTTTAACCATCATTCCAGAATGTGATTGACATCTTTGCAAGGGTAAAGTCAAATTGCAAAAAAAAAAGAGAGAAAAACTTGGTGGTCAAAAGCCACCTCAAGAGCTTGACACCAACTCCAGCTCAGGCCTAGCTTCAAGAAATTGCTGCTCAGAAGGATATTTCAGTAACTTTCAGTGTATGTGTACGAATAAAGTTTGTTTCCCCCCTCCTTGAATTTTTTTTTCCTTCAGCATCCTTGAAATCCTTGAATTGCCCTTGAAAATTGAGCCGAATGTTCTCTACGAACCCCGTGACTGCATATCGCCGCGTATGTTGTCTTGAACCCTCTCGCTCAGCTCCATCAACAAGCTGAGCAGGTTTGACAACCATAGCACGCCAACTTCGGCTACGTATCAGTGTCATAGCTGATATTGGATGTCGCAGTTCTACGCCATGGGATGTAGATAGCGTGGAGATGTAGATTGCGTGGAGATGTGTTTCGTGTGGGAGAATTCCATACGGAGATGCTTCACTGTAGGGCGGATGCCCGTCCTTAGAAATACACCATAACGACAACAGGAAGGTGGTCGGCTAGCGATATGCAACAAAAGGCTAACATATTTAAGGAAATTTTATTGGACCCAGAGTTAAATCAGCGTCTGTGATAAGTAGTCCTATACAGTTAGGTACGAACTGGTGCACGCATACTCTGAACTGTGGACGCAACTAGAACTGAGCTAGGTGTTAAGACCCACCATACATTGAATTATTGCGCTGAGGGCTCTTTCACCAATGGATGATGACTGTCAAGCGTATATATAGTTCTGCTAGAGGCATGGGCGGATGTATTGAACACTGCGTCGCGGCACATCTTTATTAATCCGTATTTTTTCGCCTATGTATTTTATTACTATTTATTCATTCTGCATCGCGAGCTGTAGTAGCCGAGGTACTCTACCTCGAAATTTCCGCAGCAGCCCATTTATAACCAGAACAGAAAGACAACGTACTTTCTACGACGACATCCGTGAAGGCATTGCTATCGTGAAATGAGAGTACTGGCCTATAGAGAGTGCGCGTGCGCAGCCGATCTGCACGGCGTGCGCGCACTATACCGCCACGCTTTACAAAGTCCCCGATCTAGTTTGCGCGACGTTGCTTCCGCGGTGCACGAGGCACGAGCCAAGCTTTCCTTAACGGCCTCCACGAGAACGGCTCGTGCCGATGGAGCGACGCGATACGAAACTACGGCGCTCCCTCACGTAAATACACGGAACAGCTAGGCCTCGCTCGCTCGCGTGCGCACGCTAGGAGTTTTTTTGCGCTGGTTTCCGCTGACCGGGTCTTTGGCCGGCTCGACGAGGCACGCTTCGCAGTCGCTGCCGAGGATCGGAGGTTATCGCAACACGCCTCCCGGTGCGCGGCGCGCTTAATCCGTTCCTCTTCTGATTTACGTACGTGCAACGGTTGGCGAGCTTGCGTGCATTGTACCTCCTCTCCCCTCCTTGTATCTCTCTCTCTCTCTCTTTTTTTCTCCTCCTACGCCGTTGCGAATGCAGCCCGGCGCTGTCCTTCTTTGACGCCTTCCCTTTGCATTTGGGCGTTTGCCGCGATCTACATCTCCACTAACTTGGCTGCAGGCTTGTTCGTGTGTGTTTTTTTTTTCTTGCGATGCCTGCGCCGAAAATACGTTTCTTACGCGGTTAGCTCTTGGGAGTCGCGCCAATATCCTAGCGGTGGTAATACGAGTTACAACAGTAGCAACTGCAACGTATTAGTAGCAGTAGTAGCTTCCGCAATAGCAGGGGCAGTAATAATAGCAGCAGCTGGAATGCACTAACAGTGATATCGACTGTAGTTTTAGCTGTAGTCGCAGTAATAATAGCAGCATGAGTGTAGTGATAGCGGTAGCAGCTGATAGAAGCTAGTAGGTACTCAGTACCAGCAGGAAATCTAGATGTGGCAGCAGTATTCGTTTACTACAACAAGAACGGGCAGTGATCGTAGCCGCTGTCGTATCCTACACTTCTCCACGGTGACCTGACTGGCTTCTGCAAAAGCACGGGCATGTCGCTTCTTAGAAGCGGTTGGTGGGATTTCGTCTTCCTACAGTGACCGCCATATGTTGCCGCCTTCTGCCCTTGTAATATGAGTCTATAAGCTGCAAGCTTTGGTCAATTCTGGACCTAACCATAGCCCCACTGCAATGTCCGGACCCTGCCGCACGGTGAAATTAGAAGAGAAAATCTGTACGATAACGCAAAGCGCATTCCCTCGCTGTTTGAGGCCCGATCTGGTTGCCTAAGGACAAGAACATACCGGAGCCAATATTCGCATCAAGATGAATCATGTGTATGCTGCAGCAAAATTCCTGAGACCAATCAGCACATCCTAATGGAATGCGAAGGGATTCACCCAGTGAGAACCGTAGGTAACGTACACCCTCCAGAAGTGCTTGGATTTAAAGTGGACGGGAGCATCAACCGGTAAGCAGTCGAGATAAGCATGAAGCGTTTAGAGTATATGTGGAAGAAAAGCAGGGAAGAGATTGAAGCGACCAGATCTGTTACATTCATGGTTAGCCCTGCAAGGTGGATTTTGAGGGAAAACAAAAGATGAGATGTATACAAAAATGCAGGAGTGAGAGACATGTACAGTATACCTGATTTAATCAAGCAGCCAAGGTGACTATTTGTCACCGTCCCGTTTCAAAGGGTATGCCAATAAATCATCATCATCAGCCGCTATGTGTGGCTACGAAGGGTAATGGCAGCGACGCCTTGTTATAAATGAACAAATCAGCCGTCGGGGTTACCTATATTCCTTCGTTGCACAGACAAATTCGTTGTAGTGGTCTTCGCTCTACAGGCATTCGCTATACATATGGCAGATAGGAATTCGGCCGGGATATGCGAAATCCTTCGTTTATGCAGGTCATTTCGTTGTCCAGCCGTTCGACTGCATTGCTAACTTCCACTGGCCTCAGCTATACGTATTACCTGAAATTAGGCGTTCTCAGCGTCTTTGCGCATACTCGCTTCAGTGCGCTAGCTAGTGGTTCTAACTATTCTAACAATGCGCGATTTGCATCGTTTTATGTAATGTCCCTCTCGCTTAACCGCTTGCTACTATTCGCGTAGAAAGTGCTCGTTCCAGAGTCCCATCGATTTCACACTTCCACCTGCGCACGTCAAGTCAAGCCCTGCCTCTCACCCCCCCCCCCCCCCCCCAACTTTTCGAATTTTTGTTCCCTTTTCGTAAATTAAGCCAGGCATAAAAACGGTCCCGTGCGCATGCCTCCTAACGGCTACACGACCATCAGTTGTCCGGCTCGACTTGGCAAAAACCTGCGACATTAGCGTCTCGCAGAAGAAAACACGCAGTCGTCGCGCGCTTTTGTCGCCGAGAGGCCGTGTTGAAGGGAAAGAGAAAACCGGGCGATCAGACGGGACGAGAGAATTGCGACAGGACGAAGCCTGAAAAGGAGACAAGCCGAGCATAAAGCCGTAGACGCAGCCAGCGGTACTCGGGAGTCTAGCCTACGCGAACATAGAAAGAAGGAAAAGGGGAAAAAAGGAAGGGTAAGGTAGGGATGACGGGGGTAAGGGGATAGCTGGAGGCTGTAGGGAATGAAGCGAGCGAGAGAGAGAAAATACTTTTAAGCTAGCAGTATGCACAGAATAAAGGCCACGTTCAAAGCGGCACCACAGCGAACTGGAAGACCGAAATGCAGCCTGGGAATGAATGCAAGAAACAACAAAGGGGGTGAATAAAGCGCCGTATTGTAAACAAGCTAGGCCGAAAAGAAGACATCGCTGGCAGTGAAAGAGGAGCGTATAGGTCGCACCAAACGAAGAAAAAAGAAAAAAGCAATGACAGAGGTGTGCGAGCGAGCTACGCCAAACGCCGAGCGTGAGGAGGTAAAGAAGGAGTGAAGGAAAATTAACAATAAAAATCGGAGATAACAACAGGAGCGAACAGACAAAATAAAAGAGAGAGGGAACAGATGGAAACAATACCAAGTCAGAGGTGGTGGCTGTCGGCGGGCCGAAGACACACCAGGCATAAAAATAGAAAAAAAAAAAAAAAAAAAGAACCAGAGCAGAAGAAGTCGTTGGAGGGATGAAAGCGGTACTGGCAACAATTAAAAAAAAAATAGAAAGCGCATGAGAGAAAGAGAGATCGTCTGGGCGAAAACATTCGCTGCGTAGAAAAAGCGATTTGCTCAAAAAAAAAAAAAAAAAGAAAGAAAGAAAGAAAACCTAAGCAAATCAGAAAGCTTCCCTAGGAATGAAAACGGTACCATAGACCGAGGAAAGCAATAGCCAGAAACAAAAAGCGAGACAAACGATATGGTCGTTCGAGGAAGAAAATGAACAAAATACAGGAGGAAGCAAAACTTTCATCACCGACCTCGCCGTCTTCTCGTATAACGCTCGCGTCCGGCGTCTACAGCGCGCCCAGTACCGTTCCGCGGGGCGGTCCTTCTCCCCCCTCTCCGAAACCCTCCGCCCGCAGGCTGCGTATATTCCGCGCGGGCGAAGCGAAGCGGCCGGACGATCGAGCCGAGCGTACATTCCGCGCATTCCTGGTCCCAGAGCTATAGCGCTCGCGCGCGGCAACCGGCAAAGCGAGCCCTTGATGAGCGCAGACCGGAGCCCGGGGACTAGCGCAGCGCCCCGTCCCGGCGGCAAGGCAGGCCCGGAGCGTAATTGCACATTCCTCGCATTCCACGCTGTTCCGGCGGCGGCATCGCGCCAGCGGGCGCTCGTCGTATACGTTCGGTCCCCTCCCAACTTCTCCTCCTCCTCCTCTTCAGCTTCAACGGCGGCAGCGCTGGCTACGACGTCATGAGCGGGAAGCGCGGAGGAAGAGGAGGATCCGCGGTGACTACGTGACGCACTCTGCTTCTCATCGCGAGCAGCTTCGAGCAACCCCCAGCTTCAAACCCCGTCTGCCGAGGAGGAAGGTTCCGTTAAGGAAGGGAGAGAGAGGGGTAGGGTGAGAGAGAGAGAGAGTATGAGGGAGCGTCATGTGGTGGGACGGATGGGTACCGTTAGGAAAAGAGGCACCGGGAACATGGACTGAGTGGAGGAAAAGGAGAGAGTTGCGCTCCCTTGCCTGTGTTTTTCCCTTTCTCTGGATTTTTCTTCTTCTTTCCTTAGCTGCGTCGGGCGTGAGCTTGGGTTGGGACTCTCGCGCGGCGCATGGCGGGTAAGGCCGGGAGCGACGTCTCTTCCCACCTTTGTCGTGGGGCTTGGACCGTTCGCGTTTCGCGCACAATGTGCGACGCTGTAGTGGGGGGAGTCTCTCTCTATTCTTCGGTGCCTGATGGCTCTTCTTCCGGCTTTCGCCACCGGAGGGCCTACAACTCTGTTCCCAGTCTTGCCCCGAACATTTGGGATACAGTCGAGTGGTTCTTGTGATGATGAGCTAGCCGTACTGTTGGGACTTCGGGGACGTATTCCCGGACGGTCGCGTTCGGCGATATCACTCTCAGTGAGCGCACTTACTGGCTGGTTGAGCAAAACAGGATGTGGGCATTGGCTGGTTGAGCATTACGTCACGCGAAAGGGATAGTATTGCCGAGTCATCTTGCCGAGACATATATACGAGTCTTTTGCGAGATGGTACATATCTGACTACGTATCTGCATCGGCGAGGAATATCTGCGCAGAGCCGCAGCGTGGACGCCAACTGGATGCCCGTTCATTTCGCTCACTTTAGGGGGCTGTGATGCTAGCGTGTGCGCTTGAAGATTGCGTAATAATCAGACGGACGAGGAGTTCAGCAGCCGTGCGCCGCAGCGCCATCCTTGCTCGTTCCTGGGAGAGACGCACATTCAGGTTTCATTTCCGTAAGAAACGGGTGTAGAAATGAACACTGCAAGTAGAACACTACAAAGGAAGAGAGTAAATGCAATGATTCCTGTCCATTATGTGCTTGCCTATTTCTGAATAGGATATTTCGAAGGCTGAAGCTGTTTTAGAGTGTAGCGACTTGTCATGGCATAAATTTATACCGTAACTGTACTGACACGCAAAATTCCGCATTTGCAACAATACAACGCGAGACTCTCCAGCTTCGAAACGTGGCTAGCTCAACCGCCAAGAGACGAAGTCGGGCTGACAAGCAAACACTTGTAAATGACCCGGAGGCGGGGGTCCAGAAATTGGCGAGACATCAACAAGCGGGAGTGGGCGCCATTTCAAGAGGCGTCCAACTGCACTAAAGAAGCACGTGATCTATATAGTCACTGTAGGTCCGATCCGCTACAGCGATGTGCGGTCGTCGCGGCCTTATTATACTGCGCAATGTGCGAGCAGTTGCATCGATAGCTTCGTATGCACGAACTGTATACGCGAGCGTGTCAGAGTCGAAAAGTCGAGCTGACCCAGTCCGACCCGACTGCGCGTTTACGTGCATCTCGATAATCGGGATGGGCAAGTCCACCCATCCCCTTGGCAGGCGGGTTGACCGAACTCGACGCTGGATCGGCCTAATCCGCTAGCGTTCACATGCTAGCGTAC
This sequence comes from Dermacentor silvarum, assembly GCF_013339745.2. Taxonomy (NCBI): domain Eukaryota; kingdom Metazoa; phylum Arthropoda; class Arachnida; order Ixodida; family Ixodidae; genus Dermacentor; species Dermacentor silvarum. Next base: position 123,684,974 of record NC_051162.1, on the reverse strand, counting down.
CGGATTTCGCCCCGACAAACCGAATCGACCCGCCTGTGTAGTGTTCACGTAAACGTACCCAGTATTGCGCGCTGTGCCCTCCAAAATATAACGCACAGCTGCCACCACTCCTGAGTATGCGCTTTCGCACAAATTGACAAGCGTACAAGTTTGCGCGATAGCTCAGTGGTTATCGCGTTTGGTTCCCAAACTGCACATTATCGCAGGGGCACGAATTCGGTCCACGCAGGCCGAACACGCAGTCACGTTTTTAAGCGAAGCTTTATAGGCTCACAAGTGACGGTGGTGGTGGTGGTGGTGGTGTCACGCCGAAAAGTGGGCCGATCCTGATGGTAGAGCAGAAAGGGTCCAAGTTCAATGGCACATACCAGGGACAAAAAGAAAGAGACAGAACGAGAGAAAGCAAGAGAGAGGGAAAGAAAGAAAATCGCCAGGAAGGTCAGATGCACAAGCTTCGCTTACCCCCATTTTCTCGACAGGGGAAGGGAAGAGCTGGTGATTTTTTCTCTTTACGTTCTTCATAGATGGCCAAACTAAAGCCGAGACCGAGAAGGGTGGCCTGACGCGACGACTGTATACATATAACTGGAAAGATGGACGGACGGGCGGGCATTCAGTGTTCGAGCCCTTCCACTGGCGTCGCAGTCACGCAAACAAGAAGATACACGAAACGCCGCGCACTTTCTCCGTCGTAGCGCGCGCCCTTGTCGTAAAGCGGCTTGTCTCCATTAACCGAGAAAGAAAGCAAAAAATAAACGGAAAGCTCAATGGGTGCTCACAACGAATGCCTTTGACTTCCTCAATTCCCGGTATATACCATCTCGTGCGTACAGAGCGTGCAAATTCCGTCGCGGGTAGCGGCGGGCGGAAAACCGCGACTAAATATCCTTCGCGCAGTCAGTCCTCAAGTCCCCTTTTCGGTTGGACGGCGGGCTGCGCTTTGTCGCTGGCCTTCGAACAACGACACGCGATATGCTCGAAAGAAGGAGAGACAGGGAGGAGGAGGAGGGTCTCTGCGGCCGGCATTCCGTACTGTGCTGTGGGACTCTCTCCGTTATGTAGTCTCAACAACGCCGTCGCTAAGCCACATGTGGTTCGCGTCTCCTAGCGGAGCGCGGACACGCCTGAATGCGAGATCTGTACGCTAGCGCCTGTCTCGACTTGTCCTTCTCCCCCCCTTCTTGTTTTTGCGCGCCTATCTGTGCGCGTTATGCGTGTGTTCGTGGCATGTACGTACTATACTGTACGTTGATGCGAAACACGTGCTGCTTGCAGCAAGGGCGTTGTCTCTCTCTCTTTTTTTTTTTTTCACAAGCTGCTCGTCGGCCTTTTCATCGTCTCAGTTTCGCCGCGACCGCCGACTATCGTGCTTCTTTTTTCTTTTTTTTTTTTCGCGCGACGAGCCGACCGTTTCGAGAGGGGGGGGGGGGGGGGAGTAAATATTCCAGTTAACTCCTTTTGCAGTAGTCACTCCCGATGGGAGTAACTGTTGGTCAGACTATATTACTCCGTTTCGTCGCGAGTTTGCAGAATTTGGGTACGATTGCTTCACTTGGGCACACGCTTTTTTCATATTGTACAACATTTCTTGTGCGTTTTTTTTTTTGTCATGCAGCGGTAATGGCAATAACCTTTGTATTTCGCTCCGCTCATTAGACATTTCTCGTACTCTCCAATGGAGTGTATTCTCGCTTGCTTTGGGCGTGCACGCTAAGATTGACGCCCTTTAGGGTGCTCACTGGCTGTGGCGTTCTGCTTTTAAGTACGATGACGCAGGATCGATCCCTGGCCGCGTCGGTCGCATTCTGATAGGGGCGGAATGCAAAACGCTCGTGTACATTCATTTAGGTGCATGTTTAATAACCCCAGGTGGACAAAATTAATACCCCCCCCTCCGCTCCGCTGCCCGTACACATACTCTACGACGTGCCTCATATAGACCGTGTGATGCTTTCGCCCTTGAAAATCCGTAATTTGATTATATATATATATATATATATATATATATATATATATATATATATATATATATATATATATATATATATATATATATGTGTGTGTGTGTGTGTGTGTGTGTGTGTGTGTGTGTGTGTGTGTGTGTTTTTGCAGTGCTGTAATCGATAGTTGTAGCCGCACGGAACGAGCAATCCAGTATATTATGCGTTGCGACATCTTTCTTGATGCCTTGTGACGTAGTGGATAAGTCCGTTGAATAAAATAACGAGATGTGCCTGCTTGAAATTGTAGTCGTACGCCGTATTTCAGTATAAAGAAACAGCTGTAACAGCTAATTTTACTTGCGCTGCCTGGTGTAAGACTTGATATTCGGAGTGTTTCAAACTAAGCGACAAACTAAATAAGTATTGCACAGAGATGAAATTATTCTAGGGGATGCGCTTCTATACTCAGTTGTTTCTCTTTTTAGTTCCCTATGCTTGTGAACGTGTCGTTCTCATTCCTCGAAACTCCATTTCCTCGTGCTTAACAGATGGGCCCCCTTTTTCGTTACACAACTTGCTGCCATTTTTTTTTTCATTAACGTTTTTTTTGCTCCCGGGGCGATATCTGAGCTTTAAATCAGTGCGAGGACAGCTGTGGAATTTTAATTGAAACTTCGCCATGTGTTCTAGGCACTCTGAAAATTTCTCATTGTGGCCGGTGCGGAAAAAAAGAAAAAAAAAGGGGGGTGGGGGAGGATTCTAAAACAGACAAGGTCATCTCACAGCGACCCTCAGTGGGTTAGCTATACGGCGACCGAAGAACCAGTCGCATGACGTCTGAACTAAATTGTTATCATAATGGTCATTTTAGAGTTATGGCGTTCGGTGTGAGCTGATCAGCTAAAGAAGACGGCGTGGAGGCCACGCTAACATGCACTGTTACTATTTTGTGAAACGGTGGGTTTTCTCATCTTAGGTTAGGATTACTGTTTTGGTTATGATTTGAGTGTCTAGTCCGAAATTCCGTACATCGGTTCTGCGTTGAACATTCGATAACTTTGTATCCCGAGAATATGTTTGTATTGATAAGAATTAACGTTTCCTTTCTTCAGAACTAGTTGCCGCCACTCACCGTGGAGGTATGATAGGTGGTCGATTCAGATCTTTTCTCTCAATAAAAATGAGTTGCTGTCCCGTAAAAGGTATTTTGCTTGCCTTCCTCGATTTCTCTTCTTAGAGTTATTGTGTTCTTCGGAGAGTTATTAGAGTTATTCTTAGAGATATAGAGTTATCGGAGTGAGTACGTTTATTCAGTTTGTGCCTTACGTAAAGGGAGCTAAATATGAGACTAGTAGTAGTAGTGGTCGTAGCGGGTTACTGGCACTCTGTTCTTGACGTGAGTGTGATACACATCGTCGTTAATTTCGAGATCAGAGAAATGGAAAACCAGGGCGGGATGCTAAAATATTTCTTCGCCCATCGAGCCTTTTGCCTATCTCATCTGGATCGTAACTTCGGTATTTAACACCTCTGTCCCTAAATTGGTACCGTTACCTATAGACTTGCAATGACTCCGGTTCTATCAATCCCAAGCGAAGCTATCTATGGCTAGGTTTCTATGCATTTTTCGTGTCCGTCAACAAATCTGCGTATGCAAAAACTCAGCTCCCGAATTTGATGCAAAATCGCTTCATACTGTGCTAAAGCTTATACGTCTTATCACTTGGATATGTATTTTCAGTAGATTATAGTTATCAGTAGGCACCATTTTCAAAATCAGTAGATCCTCAGGTCGATAATAAGGGTTTCTCAAAGATTTGCCGCTGTGCGACCCGCGTCGGCCATGTGTACGCTCGCACCGCCCTCGATTTGTCGTCGTTCCAAGCGCTTGCGTGCCTAGTTTCCTTCCGCTCTCCCGGCGTGGCGGTCCCGTCGCGCGTGTTTACTATCCGCCGGGTGGCGGTCCCGTCGATCGTGTCTGGTTTCCTCCGGCTCCCCGAGGTGGCGGTAGTCTTCCACGCGAATGTATGCCGCCGATCAAAATAAAAGTGTGTGCGTGTGTCTTTCTTCGGGAAGACCACTGTCGCCGCTCAAGAGAAATAAAATGTGCTCATAACTTTGATCTAAATTATGTGTCAGCTCTATGTCGTGTGCTAAACTGCTTCGCTGGTAATCCACCTTCACGGCAGTGGAGTGGTGCTTGTTTTTTTTTTTTTTTTTCACCGATACTCCAAACGTCTCTTACTTATCTCGACTGCTGACCACCTAATCCTTCCACCTTCTGTGAATCCCAACGCTTCGGGTAGGTGGACATTCCCGGCGGACCTCACTGGGTGGCAGCCGTCACCGGCGCACCTAGCGGTCGGTAATTTAACTACGCTTTGTTTTCTTGTTACGTTAGTGCCCTCCTCGACATTGCCAAGGACGAAGTGTCATAACAGAATATATGAAGCAGGGGCAGTCTTCACGGTGCACAAACATAGTACACTATCATTTTGCTTCATTTCGTCTTCGCACTTGGGGGTGGTTATCAACAGGCATTATGCAAATGCCTACGCCTCACGTAGGGTGAGAAAATGGCAAGGGACAGAATTCAGCAGGCGAGGTGCGAGACTCGGTATTAGGCTTAACAAGCGCGGACCTGCGGGGGACCGGCCGCGAGTTTCACCGCAACAAAGAAAACAAGGTGTCTTAATAGCGATAATGGAGTGGAAGGTAGACAATGGCCCTATACGAGCAGCGGAAGGTCTGTTTTTAAGAGAAAACGAGAATACGCAATCAGCGCCCGCTGGTTAGGGAACAAGAAAGAAGCGGCGCACCCAAGAAAATCCTCATCAAAATCAAGGACCGTAAACAACCACATGGGCGCGTACTTTCGACGCATTTCCGGCGTCGCGTCATATCGGCGTTGCCGTGCGGTAGTCACGCTGTTATAATGGCCGGGGAATGCATGCCATGATAGCAGCGTATACTATAGCTCCCTCGTGGAGACACCGATGTAACGCAGCGCCGAAAATGCGTCGGGAGTACGCGCCCATGTGGTCGCTTACGCCGTATCACGTAGTTTAAACAACCACACGCAGCCCGCGTATACGGCACATTTTATGTGCTGCGGACGTCGCCCGTGTGGTTGTCTACGTTGCGTCCCCTAGCGGCATAAAGCCGCCATGTGCTTGCTTCTCGAAGTGCGCATATAAACGCATTTCGGCTGGGCTAGTCGCGAATGTCGTCGGGCCGCGTAAAACGCGTTCGCCGACGCTTTACGCCGCGCCGAAGGAACGTCCGAAATTCGCTTCATGTAGCTGCAGCCTGCAGCGGCCCAACGTCTGTACGTCAATGCGAGTCTCTCTCTGTACACAAGTCTTAAGACGACGAATACGCGCAATGCGCAAATAGATCGACAGACAAAGAGGCTGAGAAAGGAAGGAAGGGGGGGGGGGGGGGGCGGTGCAGGCAGCAAGAGACGGGACGGTGTCGCAGCGCCCCTTTGCTATAGGCGGAAAGGAAAAAAGAAGCACGCGTGTCGCTAGTGGATAACGCTTTCGCGGCGACGACCGGCTCTGGAATGCGCGGAACGCGGGGATCCCTCGGAAACGGATGCTGCCGCGAAGCCCGACTATAGAAGGGACTGCGACGTGGCGCAGCCAACAGAGACGGGAGAAGAGGATGCGGATCAAAGCGGCTGGCGTTTGCCCGCCGGAGAGACGCGCAGCGCAGCCTCGGAAGCAGGGGATGTGGAGGGGGGCGGGGGGACAGACGCTAACGTCCTCGAGAGAGGAAATGTAAAAGAAGTGTAGCAAAAGGAACAGAGAAAGGTGGAGAGTGTGACTCCAGAAAGCAAGGAGTATAAGAAAAACGGAATTAAAAAAATAAAGGGAACTAAAGTCGGCGTTGAGCGTCCTGTCCGCTGAGGGGTGTCTCGGAAGAAACAGAAGCCGGTTGACGGTTGCTGAGGGGCGCGAATGGCTCGAACTACAAAGGAATCCTCTTTCATTGAATGAAAGAAAGATCGAAAGCGAGGAAGAAGAAAAAGAGGGACTATACGCAGAAGGAATGCGTACGCAGTTTGCGCTATCGACTCGCGTTTGTCAGCGAGGCCAATGGCGACCGATATTTTATTCGGAGATGATGATGATGTGTTGTGTTCTATGGCGCAAGGGTCAGATATAGCCAAAGAGCGCCATGACAAATGGTAATGTTATCGATGAGCTATTATATTCGGAGAACCTGGTTATTCGACGACAGCCGGTAGCTGGCGCCGTGCATGCTGTTTGTTTCCTCATCTACAGTTAACAAGGAGCGCACGGCTCGATGACCGTTGAAGAACTTTGGATGGCGCTATACTTTCCCGATTTCCCTAATTTTCAGGCGTGCAAGGCCTGCAATTTCGGTGGGGAAAAACAGAAAAAGACAACTCAGTGCTTAATGTTTCGGTCTGTTCGACCAACCTAACGTGATTTACTACGTTTCACTCCGGAGGAGGAGGAAAAGAGGGAAGGAAAGGTAGGGAGGTGAACCAGACGCACGTCCGGTTTGCTACCCTAGATGGGGGAAGGGGTTTAGGGGATGAAAAGGAAGAAAGCAGAGGGAGGGAAGAAGATACTCTCAGTGTGAACACGTGTGGTTGTCCTTCGCTTCACGCCTACAATCGGTCACTGAGGCCAGTCGATTTCATGAATTGTAGCAATGGTCGCGTCGCTTTGTAAGCCTGCGACACGTGAGGCCCATGTTCCAAGAATCTTTGTCTCCGAAAATGGTCTGCTGTTTAATCGGTTTGAAACTTGTTTCTCTAAGTGTATTCGAACAATCTTGGACCTTGAAACTCATAGCTGCTCATATAGTTAAACAGTTATAACGATGTTTTTTAGCAAGATATCGACAGTCGGCGAACAAGGTAAGCCACTAGCCGGGACTCACCATTCCGAAAAGGCTACTTTGTCTTCGTCAGGGCGTATTCGACGAAATCAAGACATGTCGGTATGTCGACATGTTGGGTCCAGGCTGAAGGTTCACATGTTCGCCCACAGTCAATCACTAGTCACCATGTCCCCATGACTTCTTTATCTTAAGACCACATGTAGGATACCGGTACTAAATGAAGAAGGGGACCTCATAATTTTTTTTCGTGTTTTAGCAAGTTCAGACCATGTTAGCTCTCGATAGAGCAGCCATTAGGCCTACTGACTTGCTAGGGTTGTGTCTTGTGGGCTAGTGTTCGTCGCCGTGGTCGTGCTTTCTTCGTCTTGTGTTTCGTCAAATTAGCTCTGTTCCCCTACTTTGTGCCTACTGACTGTTTCCTGATGTTGCATAGTGTTAGCAGGCGTCGTTGGAAAGCTCGAATGCCCGCTGTAACGGCTCGTGTACGCTTGTCGCAGGGCGCAATGAGCTCATCGCCAGGTACATCAAGCTCCGGACGGGGAAGACGCGGACGCGGAAGCAGGTGTCCAGCCACATTCAGGTCCTGGCCAGGAGGAAAGCCCGGGAGATACAGTCCAAGTTAAAGGTGAGTCCGAACTACGCGATGTGCTCGTGTGCTTACATCGGATATTGTGCAGCGTTGGCTTCATGAGGTATAGCCCGTGCGGCTTGCTTCAACGACGAGGCATTTGCCGATTGAATACTATAGTGGCCTGCCTTGTAGCGCGATAACTTATTTGTTCATTCTACAGAGAGCCTACAAGGGCTGTCTTTTTTTTTTTTTTATAGAGTGGAGGAAACTCTATAGAGCGTGTACTCGACATAGACAGAATATAGAATGTCTGTAAGTAAGCTTTATTTATTTATTTATTTATTTATTTATTTATTTATTTATTTATTTATTTATTTATTTATTTATTTATTTATTTATTTGTGGTACCCTCAGCGTATACATATGTATACAGCTCAGAGTGGAGGGGCAATCCAATAAATGCACAGGCAAGTAGAACTGTACAATGTTAACAAAAAACATCAAGACAGCAACTCATCATGTGAAGAAATACGGTGAAATTAAGTCAGTTACGGCGTTCCCGAAGAGGCCTGGGTCAGGTCAGAAATTCCGGTGCCAGAGAAATCAAGGCTGTTCCAGTCGTTACCGGTTTTTATGGAGTATCAGTTGGCGTAAGTTTTAGCGTTGCTGCGAGGCATATATTGACTTCGAGGGTATGATCTCGACGTGAATAAATAAAAGCTGCTGGCTAGATACAGAGAGAGGAGAGTAGGGTGGTAAAATATTTTATGCTACAAGCATGCCCGAGCAATTTTCCTACGCTTTGACGGTAGTTCCAGAGTTGAAGTCGCTTTCGTTTGCGTAACACTGGCTGTTGTGTTATAATTACTCGGGCTAAAGCGTGCTCGAACGGTTCTGTACTGCTTGCAGTTTATTTATTAAACCAACCTGGTATGGCTCCCACACTGATGATTCTTATTCTAGTTGGGAAGGAACGTAAGTATTGACAAGCTGTAGTTTTAGCTCAGAAGTCGTAACAGCAAAATTTCGTCGGAGGTATCCTAAGGTGCTGTTTGCTTTGGTTGCTGTATTACTCGTTGTGTTGATTTCAAGAAAGATCATAAAGAAAGCAAGCAGTACATCTGTAGTGAGGCTAACTGTGCTTGTAGCACGTGTACAAAAGTCCAGTGAACTGCCTGAATCTGTTCGTAGCAGCTGCTTTCGAGAAAGCCACCTACGGGCGTCGCTCTAGACGCATTGCGAGTTGCGGTTTGCGGTACATTTAAGTACTGCTTCCCAGCGTCTGGATGCAAGTCCAGTGCGCGATTGGCAGGTTGCGATCCATGCGTCACTGGCGCATGCGCAGTGCTACGCCACTCACGTCGAAAGATCTACGTCACCCTAAGCTGTGTTAACACCCAGCGCCCCCTTGAGACTGCAGCGTGAACTCTACCTCCTAAAGAATCTATAGCCAGGACAGTAAAAACAAAATAAAACATCAAAACAGTTAATTATACGTCGTGTATTTAATATTTAAAGATTCGTGCAATGATAACGCGATTGGTGGCTAATCACTAGTACAAAAAAGAAGTGCGAGAGATGTGCGCGTATTCGTATGAACTGACTTCAGTAAAAGCTGGGAGGTTTCAAGTCTGGATTAGGAATAAGCCAGTAGAAACCAGTAGGCAGAAGGCAGTTTTCGTAGTCCAGGCAATTCTCTAGAACTCCTTCGATTCCTGGTTACTTCGGATTCTCGTTACACTAAATTTATGGTTCCCGAGGAAAGAAAGAATTAAGCACACTCGAAAACTGAATGCAGATTGCTCGGCTCGCTTCGATAAAGCGTCATGGATTCCAGGCGTGGCTTGGAAACCCAAGCACCGAAGTAATCGGCAAAACAGCAAACGTATGCCTATTTGTTAACGTACTAGGGTGCACAACCACAAGAGAACATAAGAAAAGTGACAAGAGACGCCGGTACTACGCGACAGATGCAGGGAACATATGCAGGGAACATATACCAGCATATGCAGGCTGTTTCAGCGAACACTTTCAAAAATGTTTAAAGGTTGCCTGTGGCAGGTAGCACAATTCTAGTTCATGAACTGGTCTACTAGAAGATGCGGGCATTACTTGCACAAAAAATTGAAATGCATAATCTACTAATTCAGAAAAATCCACTAATTTAGTTTTCAACCAATTACCTTATGGCCCATATTGCAAATTACAAATTGTAGCCCTGTCTTTCCTCTCTTCTGTTTCTCTCTCTCTCTAACCGTGGAGTTCACAAGGTGATGGATCCACTTGGAACGAATTCTCAGGGTGGCACCAGTTTCGAGATATTAATCCCCGGACTTTGCGGAGAAATGCATTTGCGTTCCTTTTACTTTCTTAACAAAACGTCGTTTTATGCATTGAAGAATTTTTTTCTTTTTTTTTTCTTCTTCACATTTATATTTTACATTGTAAGAGGTGGCTTGTTGGCTTGTGAATAGGGACACTGGCGGTTCATGTGCTTGAATCCGCGTGTACGTTCATTTAGGCAGTATTCGAGTGAGTCACGGGCGAACTTCCAATCCATTTCAACGCTTTTAAAACGACACGTATGGTCGCCGCGGTTAAGCAATCGGCTTTGTTCACCCGCTTAAACCTGGCGGTTGGTTTAACCTTCTCCTATAGTGAAACTCGCGAACGCAGCTTATTTGTTTACGGTTTCTCGCAAGCGGAGAAGAAAGAGAAAAGGTTCTGCGTAAAAGACCGTTTTGGCTCTCCTGTATCCGCGGCGCGCCCGTTTTTTCCATACAGCTGCGTTAGGACCGCGAGGCAGTCAATCATCCGCGCTAAACAAGTGTCTCAGTCTGGCAAACCATTCGTTTTCTATAAATATTGCAGGCACGAAGCTAAGCTAAAGGGACGGGAGGGCGGAGCGGTCGCACGTTTTCGTAACCGTTCTTCCACGGCACGCTTACTCGCATCGTTGTCTGCGTACTCGGAACGTTAGTTTTTAACGATAATCTCTTCTTTTCCGGCATCTCTTTGTCGTTTGCGTTGTTACGAAAAAAAGAAAGGAATATTGACGATCCAGCTTTTAAGCGCCCTTGAAGAACAAAGAGTAGAATAAGAAAGAAAAACAGATTCTTGTTCACTTGCGGTGCGCAATTCCTGACGACACTGATGCAGCAGCAGTATGTTTTATTTTTTTGTGTGTGTGCTCGCTTTAAACTCGAAGTTCAAGTAGCCCTGAAAAGACGCAGACCTTTCTCCGCGAGCGCAGAAACAAAACTGCGCGTGCTTTGACATTTTTGTTAGGCCTAGCGTCTTTGTTGTTTCAGACGCTGGTGGAGTTGACGCGGAAGTTTTTTACGCCTTGATTTAAAACGTTAACAACGAACCCCCCCGCCATCCTCATTCTTGTTTTGCCCGCTTTCTTTCGAGAGCAACTTTCACACGTTTGCCAGTTGGCGTCGTGCCGTGACAAACTCAATGCGTTCTCTCAACGAACAGCCCGTCTCGTTCGCGCTGATCACGCGGTGCTGCTCTTAAGCCTTTCTTTCTTTCTTCTTTTGTTCATGCGTCGCCTCGCTCTCGGCGGGTGCTTTTACTACACGACCGCCCTGGCACGGTCGACATCATTCATACGGACTCAAGGCTAAACGCACGTGTCACCGCCTGTCGTCATGTCTTTTATTTTTTTTTAACCTTTTCTGCTTCGTTTCTTCAAACAAACCATCGCTTAAATAGGAAGCAGCTAAAAACGCAAACAAGAAGTGTGGGAATCTGTTGGCAGCCTATCGCAGGCGTAATTTACAGCCACTTCCAGTAGCTTATCTGTCGGTTCGCGTTCACGATGTATTGAGCCGTATAGATATGAGAAACAACGAATAAGATTGGAGAATATTTACTAGCATACGATCGACGTCACAATGAAACGCTTTCTCGGTTGTAAATATTCTCCCGTCCGCATGCATATGGACACTGCGCCTGCGATCGTATTAGTCATCTCGTCATTTCATTTCGTAGTTAGTTTCGTTTTCTGAGCGTCTTTTGTTTCAGGAGCAGCGGGCACTTTAGGCCTAACGCCACCCGTCGAAAGCTGTACTCACTCAAGGCGTTCGATGAAAAACAGCCGAGGAACGGGGGGGGGGGGGGGGGGGCACAATGAGCGAACGACGTTCCAGAAGCACAGGTGCCGAAAAGGCATTTATCGCCGCCCAGGCGTGTCGTAGCTATAGCAGTTCACGTGATCGTTTTCGCTGACAGGTCGTACTTCGTGGCCGACCGTTTTTGGTCTCAAGGCGTCGCGATGCATTTGATTAGTACACCGGCTAAAAGAAGCTTAACGTGTACCCCACGAACCTGGATATCTTACAGCAGCGAGTTTTAAAACGAAGTTAGGGGGCGTCACCGTTGTTTCACGCGTGCTTAGCAAAAGAAGTTGCTTCGACGAAGAACGAAACATGTATTTGGGCCGATGCGTTGTCCGCATCGCAATTCAAAGTTTTCTTATAGTTTCGTGCAGCGTGTAAAAACTTGTTTATTCGACACAATACGCCGGGTGTTTGGTACTTATTTCAACGCCTCATACATACAGATACATAATTAAATACATTAATACATGCTACTGTCGAGATCGGCGGTGACACGACACTACATACTGCCGATCTCTACAACATAAGCTTACACGCACAGCAGACTGCCTGGAGAAGAATAGTGTATGGGGGGGGGGGGGCAATGACTTAATTGGCGTCACGGATGCCATATTATACATATGTGGTCTCGGCGTCCAGTGCCATTGGAGATGAGTTGAAAGTAAGGGGGATGAGATAATATCTGCGTTGTGTGAAACTTCTCGCCGAGGGGCAAAAAGGGCACTAAACGAGCAACGCATCTATGGGTTAATTTATACTGTCGACAGTTTTACAGCAGTAGATACGCAGAATATGGTCGTCACACTCAGTTCTGTGCATTCCAGTTGAAACTGAGCGCTACAAGGTGGCGCCACCAGCTCTGTCGCTCGCGCCTGCCTCTCCGGTATTCCGCTACCGTTCCGGAAACGGCAGGGTGGTTACAAACAAAGGGAAACTCTATTGCAGTTTTGACCTTTCCTTATTTGTATTAGTGTACGAAATACTGGAACACACCCCATGAGGCACAGACTTGTGAAGCAGCGATGGTGGCTCCGTCTCGTGGCGCGGACGTCAACTAGAGCAAAAGTACTGTTAGACGCGTGTAAGAGCCGCAATTTTTTTTTTCTTAGGGATTTTGACGTGGTGCTGCCCTTACACGGAACCGGGTCTCAATTTTTCCGACTACGAGTATGAAATTCACCGTGATCGCCCTGTCTCGCTATCTATTAGCGGCGCGCGAAAATTCGTTGGTGCGCGCGCGCCGCATCAGCGCGCACCGAACGCGATTGCCTCTTGGTTGGAAAAGTATTTTTTTTTCCAAATTTTGGGCTGCCAAGCTGGGGGTGCGGCCTTTAGACAGGTATAACTTCAACGACCATGTTTTACCTACCTGCTGGCACAAAGCTGTTTAGCAGTAGCGATCATTAGCGTATAGTGGATTTGTTTTTCTTCTTCCTCTCACCGAGAACACTGACGCAACAAAAGGAAGCGTTTTTAACGCGCCCTGATTGAAGAAGACGTCACAGGATGGCACACTACTAGCTCTGGTGTCGACGTTTCCGGTACTCCGTAAACTGTAACATGTTTACGGACAGGCTTGAAAAAACCTCTCTATAGACTCGCGCGTCGATAATCGAAAGACTACCGATGCAGATTCTATATACAGCACCTTCGTGGCAAACATATCTGCGGGCAGATAACTGCTGCTCTTGGTTGAGGGAAAAAAAAACAACAAAAAATGCGTGCGTTGTGTCCCATGCTTCAGCACACGCTCAAGGATCCCTTGCGCAGGCCCTATCTTGCGCGCCGTCTTTTATTTCAAAGGTATCTTCGTCGCGCGCGCTCTGCGGCGGCGTTCTTTTTATTTTCTGTCTTGCGGTGTTTCAGGACACGGCGGCGAAGGAGAAAGCGCTTCAGTCTCTGACGTCGCTGTCTTCGGCGCAGATTGTGTCGGCCACGGCCATGCAGAACAAGGCCGGACTGGCCTCCCTAGTGCCGCCCGTCAGCTACACAGGGGCGCCGGTGAGTGCGCGTGTCTATCTGTTCGGGCTGAGACCCATTTGAGGCGAGCCCACTCGAGAATGTGTGCGCAACGTGGCTCACCAGGCATTTCGGAAAAGCCTAGGGGATGCTTTTAAGCATTTTGCACCTTTTGGCGTGTGGTCCGGCGCTGAAAGGTGTAAAATGTAATGCTTAGATGGGTGTATAGTTTGTTTTTTTCTCTGAGCACTGTGCAAGTAAGGCAGGTCCTCTTCTTTAGGTAGGTGGCTAAGGCCGAGTTGAGGAGAGTCGCTCGAGAGCGCGGACACGTGGCTCGCAGGGCATTTGGTAGTCTTGAGAACGAGCGATGTCCTACGACAGGTTATTTATACGATTAAGAGCTCTGCACCTTTTGGGGCATATTTTTGCACTAAAGGGTGTGAAATATAAACGAACGCCATGTAATCCTTAGATGGCCATATAGCTTTCCTGTCGAGACAGCACCGTGTTACTGAGGGCTTTCTGAGGTAGGTGGCTAATGGCAATTTCAGCAGAGTCATTCAAGAGCGTGCACTTGTGGCTTGTAGAACAATTGAAAGTATCAGACGACCAGCGCCGTCCTACGCGAGTTCCATGTACCTTTCTTTAACATCCCTGCACCTATTAGGGCGCCTATTATTGCACCAAGGAATGTGAAATATAAATGAACTCCATGAGATAAATGAACTCCATGGGAACTCCATGAACTCCATAGTTAAAGGTGCAAAGTTTAGAGCGCAGCTCTTAGGTGCCCGTTCCTACGCCGATTGTTGGCGCTGTCACTCGTAACCGAGCGAACGAGCACAGCGAAAGATGAGAACGAAGCGGCACGCAGCGGGGGATGAAAAAATAAAGCGCCGAAAGCGAAGGGACGCGAGGAGGAAAGTGGAGAGGAGGGTGCAGCGGAACCACGAGGCGGAAAGAGGAGGAGGGTATGGCGAAAGCGTGAGAAGAGTAATGCGGCGACGGATGGCTACGAGATGGCGCCGGAGTAGCGCGCGTCGTCGGGGAGGTCTGTGCCGCGAATCGCGCCCACGCGTCACCCGCGCGCTGGCTCTCGCGATCTTCAGATTAGCGAGACAGTCGCACCAGCTGAGATATTGCGAAATGAAAACGCGTATAGAGCTGCGCTCAAATTTCGCATTAGGGAGTATCGTAATCGTCACAGAATTTTTTTCACAGCGCAGCACCGTGCACTCATCAAGAAAATTGCCACAAGATAATATAGATTAGTTTAGCTTAGCTTTGTTCTGCACTGTATTGGGTATGATGATAATGATAATGATTTATATGAATAAAGAGTGCCAAAAACAAGGTAGAGTCGATGTTGTCATGGAATGCACAGAATATAATGCAATATGTCTGTAATGATGTACCAATGCCAGTGGCTTTGGGGGCGCCTAAAAGATATATGCATTAACAGATTTGGTGCTGAAGTGAGCTGCATTGGCTGCATGAAATCAAGCTATAAACTATAGTGAAACCTGTTTGTAGGCATTTTGCATTCTATAGCACGGCAGCCTCATCCTGCAGGAAAGCATTAAGCCCTTCGCTACTATTATGCACGTATAATATCTAGAGCCTCCACTGGGAGACTGTAAGCATATTCCTCAGGTGGACAACTTTCAATCTGCCTAGATATCAAATGTCATTACTCATGTACTCACAAGAATTGCCTCCAAATTGTTGTGCCAGGTGAAGGGGATTACACTGGCTGCATGGTCCTGTACAATTGACTGGCAAAAGTGCATTTAAAATAAGTAAAGCTGTTAGGAATATAGACAACATAAGTAATAGAGGTGGGGTCATGGTAATTCAGGTCACATGATTTTGCACAGGCATTGTGGGGAGAAAAAGTGCTGCTGCTGGGGAAAGCAAAACAAAAAACAATGAAGGCGAACGTAGACCTCTTAAAAACTCATAGTAATCATGCGTAAACCTGTAGTTGACACGTGATTACACTGCTTACAACTAAGCCACCTTAAACGATGAAGAAATGTTCAAGAATCAAAGGCCCGAAAAAGCCAACCATGTACACAACTCAAAACAGTTCAGCAGCAACTCATCCACAAGTAGTCAACAGTTTGCAAGCATTGTGCATTAGACAACAATAAAATTGCAAGAAGAATTAGTTATTTAACACGATAAAAACTACCATTGCCAATGAGGGCATGCATGTAACGCTGATAAACACACGCAAAAAATAAAATATTTCAATATACCTGTGCATCAAGTTATGGCTTGCACTTCATTGGGAAATCTATCTTGCATTTTTGTTTGATAGCTTTGCTACAAGGGAGCGTCATAGGGAGGTGCTTGTTTAATGCCAGAACCAAGACCACCTAGACTAGTATCCTGAATGAAAAGAACTATGGCAGTCGAATGGATACATTACTTGTATCGGCGCTGGCAGTAACTGTATGGCAGGCCTACTGCAGTGACTTTTTGCTAATGTTGCTGAATATGAGCTCAAAAGATTAAGTAAAAGATATCTACAGGGAAGTATCCTTATGAAATAAATATAAATGTATGCTTACTGAGCACTAACAACAGCCGTAGCTACTGTATGTGCACTGTTTTGTTTTCCTTTCGCTTATGGCTCTAACGTTGAGTGTACCTGTGGATAGAATGAGAACAAATCAATATTTTGGTAAGGCCTTTTTGCTGACCAGTTAGTAGCCATGGAAATATATGTACTTCATGTGAAATACACATGGTGCAAGGCATAAGTTTAGTAATTGTAGTGGTAGTGCAATTCTGCAATAAAATAGCCCACTCATTGTGGTTTATAGTGCTTCTTACCACTGTTGAAAGTTGCACAGGAGTCATCTGTAATTTGGGACACGCCCATGTGGTGTGGTAGAAACCTGCCTTTTCTCACTGTGCTTTGGTTGTTAATATATATGCTTATCCTTATGGTAACCGATCATTTTACTCGGTACTTAATTTCAGGCTGTACTTGGCATCAAAGATTCACTAGCGTTTCTGCAGTTCAGTGAAAACTATCAGTGAGGGAGCTATGTGCTCGGAACTCTCTTGAACGAATTGCCAACTGCTGTAGCGTGTAATTTGCATTTTTATTGCATTTGTTGGCTAAAAGGCCAAAATCTCATTTTAAAGAGCAAGTGGACGCCATTATGTGATGTATCAATTTGCTGTTAACAACTGCTTATTTTCTTTTCAGTTTTGGCAGCCACCAATCGGCCAGCCTGGAACCTCTGAAGAGTAAGAATTTTTATGTTATAATTTAAGATACAGAGAGAGGAGAGACAATGATGTTATTATAATACAAAATGACACCAAGAGTTCCTAGAATTTCATAGAAAACCCACCTGGTCAACCTCAACCTGGAAATTTTTTGAGAGCCTTAGACCTAGGGTTATCTCCACATAATCAAAGCTGCCACGTGCTTTCACAGGTCCTGTGACATTAAATGGGATACTATTCAAGTGGTTGTACTCGTACAGTTCAATGTCGACAACAATTCGGCATGTCTTACTGCCGTATTCAAGAACGCAACTTAAGCTGAAGCCCACACTTGACTTGATCTGAGTGACGCCTGGCGTGAACGTGCCCAGGACGCTCATTGCGCTTCCTCCGGCGCGCTCACTACAGGAGTCATTTAAATCAATTTAAGCATGGGCTTAACTTAAGTTGCGTTCTTGAATACGGGCCTTAGTTCTGTATTCGAGCACGGCTCACTTTCCCATGAAATAGCAGCGCTATGCCAGGATGACAGTATATTTCTTGCTCTCGTGCAACGGTGTGCCCCAAAACTATAGCCCCCCCCCCCCCCCAGAAAAGGCTATAGCTCCCATTTACCGAGTGCGTCTCACCTGAAATTGGTGGAGAGTAAATAAAGGACATCTCACTTTCCCTTTCTCTCTTCTCAATGTGACGCAGTAATACTTCTTGCTAATTGGCTAAAGACGACTTCTCTCTCTTTCGGTTTATCCCTGTCTGACGCATTGAGGCGATGCATCTTCCCAGTGCGTTGTAAGCAAGTTCACGTCAATGCAATGCTGTAATGGATTGAGTCATATGATGCGCTGCTGTCGCTCTGCCAAAGGATTATTTGTTTATTTTAAAAAATTCTTAATATAGTGGCCTGTGAAAGATAGCAGTGTTCTGCCTTTCAGCGGGACTTTCAGAAGGCTCAGAGATTATGTGCATGAGGAATAACATTGTCCACTTAGTCAAGAAAGATTCACCAATTGACTTTTTAATTAGATGTTTACGGATCAAGTTAAATTGCAAAAGTGGTGCTGACCAGTAGAGAACCCGTGTCTGCTTAGCACAAATCCTTAGTCTGGCGCCACATTTAAGATTTGAGTCTCCAAAATCTCGTGACGACTGCACTGGCAGTTGCAGTCAATATAATTTCGAATTGCTAGAGGGAGGCTTTTGAATGACAGCTAACTGACAGGTCATTGCATTTTGTTGCACGATTTTAAGGCTTATATCTCGAAAGTGGTGCTAGGCTTACGTTTATTCTAAGCAGATGACTGAAGTGCCGCTCGATTTTGATTTCACAATGTCGAGGCATGTACTGAAAATAATTTGAAAGCTCAAGAGTGAATATTCCTGCTTAGCTACCTGTACATCACGATTTGTCGTGCAATGTCTGCACCTCTTCAGGTGATCCAAGTGAACAAGCGAAATGCTCTATGCTTTAAGTGACATTTATTAATACGTTTGAGCTAAGAAATAAATAACAAAAGCGCACACCGAAATGAACATGGCGTGTGTTTACACTTGCGTCCTTAACGCGCACTCTCTCTGTCGTTGTCGCAGCGTCAAGCCGTTCGCGTCGCAGCCCTATGCTCTGCAGAGCCCCAAGGTTCCCCCCGTCAGCGCCGGCGCGGGTGTTGACCTGCTGCCTCCCCCGCACGGCGGAATGACGCCCTCATGGGAGGGCCGCTCCATCGCCACCCACAAGTTGCGCCTCGTCGAGTTCTCCGCCTTCATGGAGCTGCAGCAGGACACAGATACGGTAAGCACTGCGCCCTTTCCCTGCCCTTCTTTGCCCAACTGCAAAGAATACGCCGTTGCACAGTAAATCGCCCTTGTTCATCCCAGTGCAATGCGGCCAAGAGCTCTAATTGACAACACAGTAGATAAAAAAAGATGTGTTATGATTATAACGCGAACTAGCAGTGCTCAAAGGTCTCCTCAAAAGCGCTGTAGGAAATTTTGTTCATATCTACAATGTAGTAGATGTAAAGTGCCTGCCGGGGAGCGTTCTTCCGCAAGAATATTTGGAATGGTTTTGTAGTAGCTGAGACAGATGTTGTTGGATTGCAGTGCAAGGAGGTGACTTACCCTCTCCATAGCAGAGGCCCTCTTTCGGTGGCTTGACCAGTGCTCACAAACTGCATTTTCCAGCCTTTTCTTATATCGGAGTGGAGAGCCTATATGACGGTTATGTCACAACCTTCTGGCTCCATGTTTTTTTGTCTTCTTTGATGTCTGCGTGACACGTTTCCATCTGTAGCATCGCCCACTGCATTTAATGTGAATTTTGAAGCAGTTTTCCACTGCTGCATGCTGTCCTTACGCTGTAGACGCTACCTGCGTGGGATGCTCGCAGTTAAAAAAAACAAAAGAAAACACAGGCACCACAAAAATTGGCTGTTGGTTCCTTTAAGCCTTTTTTTTGTGATGCTTTGCCATTCTTTAACAATATACTATAAAGACACAATAACATCAGCTTGTGTTTTAATTCTACTGGAACGAAAAAAACTGTCAGCCTTTCCACTGGGGTGGAGATGGAAGACCAGCGAAGCTGCACTATGGTGGGAATTATGTATTTCCAATTATGACTATTAGATGTGATTGTGTAATTGGTTATTTGAACTATTAAAGAATGAGAAATATATATGATCTGGTGGTTTTCATTTATTCAGTGACCACAGGGACCATGGCCTTATGGTCGCTACGGTACACCACCATAGAAGTGTACGGCAAAGGTTGGCACGTTCTTAATCACGTCACCATCGCCGCGCGCGTTCATTGCGGACGCGGGCAAAATGCCGCTGTCGACAACAGTTCTACACGTTGCTGGTGCGGCTCCCCTCCCTCCCTCCCGTCCCCCCACGGCCTTTCGCACGACGGAAGAAGTCGCGTTTGCTCTCCGCCGTGCGTTCACTCCCCGTGAGAGCAGGCGTCCCTCGCATGCTTTCACACGCACATACAGCATTCGGCCAGTGAGAGTTTTTTTCTACATGCGGACACGACCATCGGAGACTAAGCCCTTAACAGCTTCTCTGTAAAAGGCACTTGAGTGCTTTCCTCTCATGAGTTCGCTATTAGCTAAAACTTTACAAAGCGCTGAAGTATTGGCTGAATTGCTTAGCTGTGCTGCAAAATAACACAGTAATTGTTTGTTTACAGTGGCAACCATTAGCGTTGGCCTTCACTGCAAATGCTGACACACTGACCAAAGATGCGCTTCAATGTGTGAGCATGATGAAACAGTTCTAATGAATGCTTCAGTGGTATCCATAACCTTGCCCTTTCAAAATGTATGAATATCACGGCTCATTATCTAGTAGAATAATAGCGGAACTAATTCAGAAAGGCGCTATTCATAAGCGCTGACTACGTCATAGTACATTTCAGCAGTACTTGCTCAGGGCTAGTTTATTTTTAACAATTATAAAATGATTATGCCACCTTTGAAGACAAGCAAACATTCAATGAGGCAAATTTGGAGAACTTCTTCATCTAAAAAAAAGGGCCAAAGACACAAAGACCGCAGAATTCATGACAGGGCCCCTTGTCATACTCGAGGATAGCTGGACAGGGGAGATAGCGATTCCAACGGAGTTAGCTGATACTCTGGGCGAGCATTTTAGAAATTTGAAAACTAAGTTCGAGTTAGCCGCAGACGCCGCAGAGCTGACAACGAATAAGTGACATCACAATGATGCCACTGGTGCTGGTATGCAAAATTTTAAAAAAAGAAACGAAAGCTCTACCTTAGTTTTCGACACTATTAATCAATAATCTTCAGTCGATTAAATGTGAACAGAGTTCTCAAAGAGTAAACTACCAATCTAATCTCATTTAGTGTTTCTGTTTACTGTCTCTTTAGTAGTATTTGGGGAAAATGTGTGCAGCTTCTGCTTTCACATTTGGGAGTTAATCATTCTTTCTTATTGCATGCAGTGCAACAAACATCTGTTCGTGCACATTGGTGGCCCACCTACCTACACAGATCCACTTCTGGAGGTAAGTCACTTAGTAGTCGTTTGCTAGAATATACAGTTGGGCAAGTTGGTTGTTCAGTGAGTGTAGAGCGTGTGAATTTTTCCCTCTAGAAAACATGGAAGTGTCCAGCTTTGCAGGAAATGACTTCTTGTTGTTGGCATTGCCACCTTTCTACACCTCTTCGCTGTGCATTATATATGTAGCTGGGGGCAGCCTGGTCCTAGGAGGCCGAAAATCATGAAAAAAAAGTGGATTTTAAAACTGACATTTTCGAAATGTATAACTCTTTTTTGAACTAATCTGTAAAGTATCTGGCTTCATGGATCAATATTTTGGTCAAGTAATAACAAAATTAACTCAATAAACCTGTCACTCTCCTATATTGAGTTGAGAAAATTGAGAAAATAAATTCCTTTTTTTTACTTTACAGTGAATAGACACTAAACTGATATACATATCACAACATTTAGCAATTTATTTTGTGCTCTGTCTTGTCCATTTGGTTGGTTCAATTGTAGCGGAGGAATTAGGAATGTTTGCCGGAAATTCTTGTGGAAAAATTCCCACTTTTATTCTTGCATCTTTAAACGTAGTTATGTTAGAGCAAATTTTAGTGGCAACTCGAAGCATTTCTGCTGCAGGAGTTTTTGTTATCGGAGCCACACTGTTGTAGTGACAAAACGAAAATGTGCTGGCTTCCTGCTTCAATGGCAGATCAAGAAGACCTGTCGTTCACTTCAGGGGGCAGCTGACTGCTCTTCTATAAACATTTATGTGGACGAACTCTAGGAGCACAGTAACACTGAAACTAGTTTAGCTCTCTTGCTTCCTTTGCTCAAGTGAGGCCTTATTTTACTATCTCTGATTTGGAGCAGTTTCTTATACACCAGGAATTAACGCACGCCTGCAGAGTTAATTGATTGCTCTGAATCTGCCAGTGTAATTTTACATTAATCTAGATGCGAGCGACAAACGTTCCACTCGCAGAGTTGTTCGAATCAATAACATTCACCCACCACAGGTTCAATACCTAGTCATGGAAGTGTGTATAACTATAACGAATACAGTAAAATTTCGTTGATGCAATCTTTACTGGAACCGGGAAATAAAGCGTATCATCCGAAAATCGTATTATCTAACGTATTATCTAATCAAATCGTATTATCGTGAAGAGAAAAAGAAACATTATCCCGAAAAACATATGATGCAGAATCGTATCAACATCCCAGGATTCCTCTGTATTTGATATAATGAAGGAATTTTTTGTGCCAGGCTAAAATACCTTCAATTGTCATAGTGAGCTTTGACTAAGTAGTATTAAAAGGTACAGGAGGAAGCCCTCTCCTAATGACATTAATCTTTTCGCCCCCCATTTGTCCTTTTTGTCTGTTAATGGTTACTCTTTCATTGTCTCCCAAAGGCGGTGGACATTCGGCAAATTTATGACAAGTTTCCTGAGAAGAAGGGGGGCCTTAAGGAACTGTATGACAAGGGTCCTCAGGATGCCTTCTTTTTGGTCAAGTTCTGGGCCGATCTCAACACAAGCATTCAGGACGAAGCTGGCGTCTTCTATGGCGTCACTAGTCAGTGAGTACCAGGTGTTTGCTTGGATTTACCAGGATTTACCGGGATTTGCTTAGAGGGAATCACTTAAAAGATGCAAGTGTAGCCCGGAATGCTGTTGTTTGCGTGCTGTATTTCTTATAATTGATTACACCGAAAGGGCACTGAAGCAAAGTATTAATCGTGTTAAATCACAGTACGTGCATGAAATAGCAAATCGCTCACTTTTGCGGTGATTGGAGGGGATTTTTATCAGTGTGTTGACTCACTGACACTTCAGTGCAAATATGTTGTATGTAATGTGTGGTCTTGCCTTTTGATGTAGCAATATTACTAATAAAATTTATTTAATTTCTTTCACAGATATGAAAGTAATGACAACATGACAATAACTTGCTCCACAAAGGTTTGCTCCTTTGGGAAGCAGGTTGTTGAGAAAGTTGAGGTACGTATACAACCAGTAAATTTTTATTAATGTCTTCAATGGGTCTGTGCATGTAAGTGTTTGCAGTGTGAATCTGGTCAGGTCTCTTGCACAACATGATCTACATATTAGCACCTTTTAATTACTTTTTACGTCCACGACTGTGAACTTGTGAATACCATAGTGAAACAGGTTTTTTGAACAGCATGACACAGGGGGAAGAAAAGAGGCACAAGACAGAGCACAGCCCTTTGCCTTCTTCATTCTGTGTTGCGCGGTTAAAAAAATCTGCTGTTTGACAAGATGTACATTTAACCACAAAATATTATGGGCCATGATATCTGAGAAAAAGCTGAACATCTTTGCAGCCTGGTATTTGCATTTCGGGGCTTGACTAGAATGTGCTAAGAGCATTGTCGTATTCAGTTTTACTGGCTACTACTACAGGCTGCTCGGGAATTGAGCGTTTTCTGAGATCCTGTGCTCCATAAGCTTTCGTGGTTGACTGTACCAACCAGCCCAAATGAATACATTGCTATCGTAAGTACACTTGAACCTCACTTTAACGAAACAGGATATCGTAAAATAATAGATATAATGAAGTATATGCAATTCCCCTTGAAATCCCCTTAGAAATCCATATATTCAGAACCTCGTTCTAACGAAACAAAATTGTTCTGCGAATGGATGTACAGTTGAACTCGGATATATTGAATCTGAAGGGGATCACAGTAAAGTTCGATATCATCATCGTCATCATCAGCCTATATTCATGTCCACTGCAGGACGAAGGACTCTCGCCGCGACCTCCAATTACCCCTGTCTTGCGCTAGCTGATTCCAACTTGCGGCTGCAAATTTCCTAACTTCATCACCCCACCTAGTTTTCTGCATCTTGACTGTGCTTCTCTTGGTATCCATTCTGTAACTCTAATGGTCTACCGGTTATCCATCCAACGCATTACATGGCCTGCCCAGCTCCATTGTTTCCTATTAATGTCAACTAGAATATCGGCTATCCCCGTTTGCTGTCTGATCCACACCACTCTTTTCCTGTCTCATAACGTTAGGCCTAACATTTTTCGTTCATCGCTCTTTGTGCGGTCCTTAACGTGTTCTCCAGCTTCTTTGTTAACCTCCAAGTTTCGGCCCCATATGTTAGAACCGGTAGAATGCAATGATTGTACACTTTTCTTTTCAACGACAGTGGTAAGCTCCCAGTCAGGATTTAGCAATGCCGGCTGTATGCACTCGAACCCAATTTTATTCTTCTCTAAATTTCTTACTCATGATCAGGGTCCCCTGTGAGTTACTGACCTAGATAAACGTACTCCTTTACGGACTCTAGAGGCTGACTGGCGATTATGAATTCTTGTTCCCATGCCAGAACTATTGAACATTATCTTTGTCTTCTGCATATCGATCTTCAACCCCACTCTTACACTTTCTCTGTTAATGCCCTCAATCATTTGTTTTAATTCATCCCCATTGTTGCTGAATAGGACAATGTCATCTGCAAACCGAACGTTGCTGAGATATTCGCCAATATATATATATATATATATATATATATATATATATATATTGTACCGGAGCACATCGGCACCAGCTCTGTGCCAGCCAGTGTGGAAGAAGACGTTGACAATCGTGTTGTTCGCGCTAGGTCAGTTTGTGAGCCAGCTTGTTTTAACCGTCAAGCTTCGTCAAGTCTACCTGCCGAATACTCTTGTCACATTTGGTGGAAGTGCGGGGTCGTCCCCTTCAGCGTCCTGGAACTTCGCAGCCGTACGCTACCATCTGCATTCGCTAAGACCGAGGACGCCGGCCCCTCACGAGCTGCCCCTGCTCCCACACCTGTCGTGTGCGCTGGGGTGCTTCGTCAGCGTAATCCTCCAGCCTTCAGTGGCACTGACGGTCACGACGTGGAAGACTGGCTGACCGAGTATGAACGTGTTAGCGCACACAACAAGTGGGATGACCGCGACAAGCTGACTTACGCCATCTTTTATCTTACCGGTGTGGCCAACCTGTGGTTCAAGAACCACGAAGCTGATTTTACAGCCTGGTCAGCACTCAAAGAGACCCTCGTTTCGTTTTTTGGGCGGCCAGCGGTGCGCAAGCTTCGCGCTGAACACAGCCTCCGTGGACGATCTCAACAAATTGGTGAGACGTTCACAAGCTACATTGAGGATATCATCGGCCTCTGTAGGCGGGTGAATGCGTCCATGTCAGAACCTGACAGAATTAAACACATAATGAAAGGCATAGACGATGACGCCTTTCATATGCTTGTGGCCAAAAACCCACAGAGCGTTACTCAGGTTATTGAACTTTGCCAAAGTTTTGACGAGCTGCGTAAACAGCGCATCACCTCACGTCGCCCTGGAATGCAATCGGCTGACCTCTCAGCTTTGGCTTCCAGCAGCGCTTGTATTGACTACACCTCCTTGCTGCCTCAAATTCAGCAATACGTACGCGAGCAAGTTGCACGTCAGCTCTCTCTTGTGGCATTGGTCACCGAGCCTCTCCCCACACTGGGCCAGTCGCTTCGTCGGGTTATCCAGACGCAAGTTGCTGAGGCCCTGCTGTCCCATGTTTCGCCGCCGCAAGTTACGGCACCGCTACAAGTTACGCCTCTGTCGCCGCTGTGGACTCTATTTTCGCGATGGCGCTCCCAACCTTGGCCATGTCCCTCAACAAGCTGCACACCGTCTTACATCTGACGCAATGGACTCCTATTCCCGTTGTCCCACCTTCAATTCACGCCGATCTCCTTCTCCCCGCCGCCGCTCCCTTTCCCCCATGATTCCCCGTTCCAACCATGCCCAGTAGGAAAACTAACAGCCGCAGTTCCTGAGGCAAGAACTGCGCCGTCGTCGAAATTTGCAAGGCCTCTTCTTTCGCCACCCAACGAGATTGTAGTGTTTCTAGACGGTGTCGCGACAAACGCTCTTGTTGACATGGGAGCAGCTGTTGGTGTGATTAGTGAGTTTCTATGCCGCAAACTGAACAAAGTGACGACTCCGCTCTTTGATATTTTGCTACGCACAGCGAGCTCGCAGCACGTCAAGCCTTCGGCCACCTGCACCGCTCGTGTTTTAATTCAAGATGCGCTCTACGTTGTCGAATTTGTCGTCCTTTCTCATGCGTTGCATGACGTTATCCTGGGCTGGGACTTCCTTTCCGCGCATCATGCAGTTGTTGACTGCGCTCGTGCACAACTCGCTTTGTCTCCCTTCTGTACCGCAACCGTCGATGACCCTCGCCCGTCTGCCAAAGTGGTTGTCGCTGCTGACGTTGTCATTCCTGCTTTCTCTGTCGCCTTAGTGTCCGTCACCTGTGACGCGGTCCCCAATTCCACTGCACTTTTTGCACTGTCTGAGTAATGTGCGCGTCGCCGGAACCTTGTCCTACCGTTTGCAGTCGTCGCACTTGATGATGATTCCGGTGCCATTTACGCGTGCAATCTGTTTCCCTGCCCTTCAACTCTATTACATGGTGAATCTGTTGGGCGTCTCGACACTTTTGATGCCATCTTTCCATTTGATGCGCCTTGCGATACGACCCCACTGCCTATCGATGCTGTCACTTCTGCCGCCGCTCCCGCCTCCCCAGCCTCGCCCGACCATGACGTCTTGTTGCGCAGTGTTGATAATGCGGTCCCGCAAACTCAGCGCAATCAGCTCGTTCAACTACTTGACCGTTTTCGGGCTTCTTTCGACCTCGGCCAACAATGTTTGGGGCGCACGTTGGCGGTGGGGAGTGATTGTACCGGAGCACATCGGCACCAGCTCTGTGCCAGCCAGTGTGGAAGAAGACGTTGACGATGGTGTGGTTCGCGCTAGGTCGGTTTGTGAGCCAGCTTGTTTTAACCGTCTAGCTTCGTCAAGTTTACCTGCCGAATACTCTTGTCACAATATATATATATATATATATATATAATGTATACTGCAATTTTCAAGAGGAATTACAGCTGTACCATTTACACAATAATTCGTTTTATGTGGGTTAAAATTTCAACACATACGTGGCCGCATAGCGAGTCAGTGGGTGGCAGTTTAAAGTAGTGTGCACCATTGGATGCATACTGCAGGAAAGGGCAACAGTTGATGTAGCAAATTAATGGATATGATAAACTAATTTTGGCTTCCCCTTGAACTTTGATAGATAATGAGGTTCATACATGCAATAGTTTTTCTTATTAGCTATCGTCTTATTGGGTTCATATTTAATATGGACAATTTTATCAAGCAGCTGCAAAAATAAATTTTTCAGACGGCCTTTCCTCACATGTAGCCTGCACCACAAATTTGGTAAATTTAACTGCAAAGATAGAGTAAGAAATGCCCATAAAGCTTTTCCGCAAATACGGCTCCACGGCAATATGTTTCACTCTACCGTGAAGCCACTTCCATAGGCAACACTTGCATAATAAGTGCACTGTGCATTGCTGTGAAGCCACACCACACTTCATAATGCAGCTGAATTATAACAAAAGAAAAAAAAATTTTCTGTAAGTTGCTTTTTGTGTATGATTGTTCCTGCTTAATTTAGAAATATACGAGTGTTATTGCATGGAATTCTCTGTTGGTCACGCTTGTATGTTTTCGTAAATTTAGTTGACGCTTCAGGCTATATACAGGGGCAGGTTATGTGTGCGGAAATATGGTGTATCAGGTATATAGTAGTAAAACGCAAAAGGTTAGTACATAGTCATATGGGAACTACAGCACATACAGTGACATTTCATTTGTGTTTCTTCACAACATTATGCATAAGTAAAATGAAAGTTGCATGCAAAAGAATACATATTTGAATGTTGAAGCCAACAATTTTCATGTGAGCTGTTTCCAATTTTCCTTCATTCTTTTTGCAGACTGAGTATGCAAGGTTTGAGAATGGCCGTTTCGTGTATAGAATTCATCGATCACCAATGTGTGAATACATGATCAACTTCATTCACAAGTTGAAGCATTTGCCTGAGAAGTACATGATGAACAGTGTCCTCGAGAACTTCACAATCCTACAGGTGAGAAATGAAGAAATTACATATGACTAACAACCTTGGTTGGGCAGAAATTTATTATTACCTTTTCTTTGACAATGGTGACTTATTAGTTGGCTGTGGGAAATGCTGGGAAAACTTGAAATTAAGGTTTTGTGGAAATTAAGGTTTTGTGTGGGCACTCTTACACAGAACTTCATACCTTGTTATAATAGCCATATTACTGGACATCGAAAAGTGTTCGATAATGTGAACAGCATTGACGTACATTGGCATTGGTGGCTGCATCTATGATTATGACAGAACTGTTTACATAACTAAATCTTGACTTGACTAAAGGTGGCTTCACTACACTACACAAAATGTTACTTGGAATACCACAAGGCAGTGTTCTAAAAGCCCCGCACTGTTCACCATGTCTGATTGTTTTGAAGAAATGTGTGCTGCCCTCCATGGGGAGACTTGTAGGCAACGAATTACTTGTAATCGACAAAATATCTTGCAGTTTTTTAATTGATCAATTATTCATTTTACTTGGTAACAGTCATTGTAATTCACTGATTTCTTTCAATAACCAATTACAGTAGACTTCTGTTAATTGGATTTCGGTTAATTAAAATTTTCGGTTAATTCGATCCCAACCGAAGGTCCCGGCCGGCGCCATACATTTCTATGGGCCCAAACTTGTGTTTATTCGTTCTCAAAATTGGCCTTCGCCAGATAATTCGAACTTGACGGTGCAGCTTTGCCACAACACAAGTGTTATGCGGTGAAGCATATCAAGAATAGGAAGGGGCCACTGTCACTGTACGTAGTACGCGTTCCTTAATTGTACACACATCCACGCACCATCTCTGGTCACAGTGCGAGTACCTAGATTCAAAATAAGCACACTAGGAGCCAGTCAGAGCTGTTTCTGAGGTTTCTGTGGCGATTTGAACCCTCGTTTCGCATACCGTGTGTGTCTCGTGTACGAGACTGATAACGCGGCCTAGTACGCATTCGTTAATTATACACACGCACGCACGCCGTGTACCGAGGAGCGGAGGAAAACCATCTGTGTTTTGGGAAAGCTAGCGAAAAGGAAGGTGGTAAGGTGAAAAACTCTCAAGGCCTGCCAGTGATCTTATAGGCGTCTTGGTGCTCGTACTATGACCGGAGATGGCGCACGTGTGTAAAATGTAAGTTAAGGAACACGTGCTAGGTCTTGTAACAGTGGCACTTTCCCCGCTTAGTATGCTTCACCGCATAACACAGTGATGAAGCTAACTGGCGAGGCTAACTTTAAGGCAAATACTGCCATGTGAATCAATGGCGTGTGAATCAATTGATCAATAAATCAATGAAGTGAATCAATCGACATGTAGAGCTATCTAATGATATATCACATCTGTTTTTAAGCCGACCACTAAAGCTACTTTTTTTGCCTTGGAACACGAAGCTTCCTGCAAAAAAATTGAACTCTAAGGGATTTTTTTCAGGCCATCGGCTAAACTTTCAATGCTTTAAATATTTTTCGACTATACTATGTCAACCAGGCTATCATTCTTTGTTTAGTTTGTGGCTTCTGGATTTTCCCGCATTCCGAGAAAAAAATTCTTAGTGTAATTTTACCGGCTTTTGCCGGTGCGAAAAGCACTCAAAGTGTTCAAATAGTTGAAATATTGGTTATTTTGGCAGTCACATCACTTCATTGTTTTGCCATACACCCCATTTGAACGTCTGGATCAGAGAATGTGCCTTTAAAATAAAATTTGGATTGATACCTTCTGGCTTAGCTGGGCAAGAACAATAGATTTTCGCCAAGATGGTAGAATATTTTTGGGAAGAAAAATAGATGGGGGAGAATGAGTTTTAAACTTGTCAAACATGGAATTTTTTCCACTATATCTGTGACGGTCGAAGAAATGCTGGTTGATTTGGCATGGAATGACTCACTGGCAATGTGTGAGAGAACAACACAACAAAACTCAGTGACGCAAATCTCCACAAGCCACAAACGTGTTGAGAAGGAAGCTGATGAGAAACTCGGGCCGTGTGAGGCGAGCAATGCTGGGCAGACAAGGATCATTTTTGGTAAGGAGGTGCCTGGTCACGGCTCCGTAGAGCTGTGCAGGTGCAGCCGTGCTAAACCGCTCTTTCTGAGGGGGGTGTTTGCGGCTCGCCTGGCTGTCACACAGGAAAGCCAACTTCTGGGACAGTATTGCACTGTTTCAAGTAGGATGTATCGGCAATGGCTGCTGTTTTATTTCAGTGTAACCATACTTGGTATATATTTTCATTGTAAGTTTACAGTGTCCAAAATTTGTTCAACATAGGGGACAATTTGATGTAAGCGGGTTTGATATAATCAGGTTCAACTGTATTATACGTGAACCATTTTCTCAGATAATTTACTACTCGAACTGTATTATTGTGTCATTCCTAGCCATGAGTAGTTGACCTTTACTGCAGTTTCTGATGGTCTCAACTGAGAATACGACAAGGCTACGGTTGCAATTGTAGGTTCTAGTAGCACGTTTTTACATTGCATAGCTCACACTTTGACAGTGGCAACAGACTGACAACTCAGGCTTATTAGGCTTATTCGAGAGCATTTTAAAGCATCTGCATACTGGTGTTACATCGTGGGTACATGACAGGCCTAACATTGACAGGGAGACAACAGTGTAGATTAGATAGCAAATTGGTGTAATTAAGCAAACAGCTGAAGAGAGAAAGGTAATGTAATACATAGAGAAGATAAGCGGTGGTGTATCATAATGGTTACCAAAGGAACGAAAACGCAGTCGGTGACAGCAAGGGATTAGGTTGTGTGATAAGATTAAGGAATTTGTGGCCATAGGATGGATTTAGTAGATGCAAGACAGGAGTAATGGGAGATCGCTGGGAGAACCATTTGCCCTGCCTTGGAGGGCTAATGATGATGATGCAAGCTGTGAGCAGACGGAAGGGATATAAGTGCAATGAGGGTGCAAATATTGTTGACACACCACTTCCTTCTTGCCTTCACTCATTGAGCCGTGAAAGTAGCCGTGCCGTTCAATCTCGTATGATTTTATTGCGAAGTCTGCTGTCTTCCTAAAAAAATTGGCCCAATATGTTGCTGTTTTTCATTTGCCATGTTCTCGCCAGCCCAATGCTTTGCTTTTGCAGATGGCTATTTATGTCAATGAGTATTTTATGTTTTAAAGTGCCTTATTTATGAGCATGTGTTGTACACGCATCTGTTGTATGTGTATGTGTTTTGTGCTTCTCTATAGTATTCAAACTACTACTTTTTTCTTTCTTTTTTTGCTGCTTGACTTGTATTTTATTCACCTATTGGATGCCTGCATATATGTCAAATTGCATTACCGTGCATTCATTTTTACATGTCTTCAAGCTAAGAACTAACCGTCAATTCAAGCTAAAAGACATTGCTGACTGTACAGGTCTCTAGGAACGCTCAAGATCTGTGCAACATCCTTGCACCTAGGGGCTCCGAGTTGATGTTGAATACAAACCTTCGCTTTGACTTGACAGTGAAGTTTATGTTTCGACAATCTGCTTACAGGTTGTGACCAATCGAGACACCCAGGAGACGCTTCTCTGCATCGCATACGTGTTTGAAGTCTCCACGAGTGTTCACGGAGCCCAGCATCACATCTATCGTCTCGTCAAAGACTGAGTGCCTCAGCGCACATCCTCGCCAGTTTCTCAGTGCCTCTCATCCACCACAGCCTCCCGCACACAGTTGCCGCGAAAGAGAAGGAAAGGTGCCTGTGTGGTTGGGACGTGAAGAAAAGGAAAAAAAAAGTGCATCATCTGTAAATAGCAGTGCCACCGCGGTGATTCGTCCTCGGTTCTGCCTTCTGCAATCCCTGCTGGTGCTTCTTAGCTCTTTCTTTATTGCTGTGCTCGTGTCGGGCATTTGCAGCCCTTTCTTTCCTCGGCTTTCGACTGCTTTTCTTTCGCTTGCCACTTCCGAGTTACGAGCACAACTGCTGCTCCGTCTTTTTTTTTTTATCCTTCCACGTTTTGGCGAAGTGTTGTATGACATTGTATGACAATGTGACACAATATGACAACAACTTTCTGGGCGAATGTCTTGCAAAGTGTGTTTTTTGTACCATGGTTAATGTGCAGGGAAGTCTGTGTCATTTTGAAAAGTTTGAATGCCGAGGTCATGCAGACAGATGAAAACATGAACGTGAAAAAAAAATGTTCATCCTTTCTACAATATTAAGCAGTGATGGAACAGCCACGCCAATTGCGCCGAGAGTGGTTCTTTGCGCCATCATGCTCCAAAACGGCATTTTTGCGCTAAAATGTGCCAAGTCTGAGCAAAATTAGGTGCAAGAACCAATGCCTCCTTCGGGTGATGCTGCCTCCAGTAGCGCACCCAGGATCTCTGCCAGGGGGGGGTTGACAGTTTGCCAATACCATCTAAACAGCACTAATTTCGATTTATTCACGGGAAATTGTCAAAAAATGCGCTTTTTGCGAGTGTGCAGACGATTGCGCGTATTACATCTTAGTTGCAGTACTCAAATGCGTAAGGAAAGAAAAGGGGTTAAACAAAAGTTAAGTCGGCCTCAGGGGGGGGGTTACAACCCCCGAATCCCCCCCCCCCGTCGGTGCGCCACTGGCTGCCTCCATAGCAAAACCTTAAGCACACCACTGTCATCATTCTGGAAGTCAACAGAGCAGCCACAGCCACAGATATAAGCGAATGCCGATTATTCATTTGCTGTTTTCGTACATTTTTTTCCATTTCTTGCTAGTGAATGTTCTAATGTACTGTTGCTGCATGGTCTTTTTGGTTGCACTGTTTGTGCAGTAGTTTGGCATTCCTTGTCCCAGTACAGCACAGAACAGGTGCAGGATCAAAAACAAGCTTCAGATAATATCTGGTGGCACATTGTCTAGCATAGTTGTTGGTTGGGCTGCTTTAAAAATATACGTGTTATTCAACCACGTGTGTTGACGAGTTACTACTGACTTATAAAACTAATAGCACTAATATGGGACTAAGCAAGACACAAGACAGTGCCCAGTACGCCGACTTGCGTCTTCCTGTTTTGTCCTGTTTTAGCACTGCTTGTGTTCCAAGTCACGTATTCAACTGCTGACATATAATTTACATATGAATAGGAACCTTCCTTGCAACCCTGCCCAGTTATGCAGCACAGATTGTGCACATTTGGAAGAACCTGTGGACATCTTCACTAACTTCATTGTTGTCACGCACATCCTTAAGGCATGCGCTTGTTGAAATGCCCTAGTTTCGCAGATATTATTTGCAAAGAAGATGCTAAGCCGAGTTCTGTAATTATTTTCATGCAGCAAAGGCTGGCAGGCGACTGTGTGATCAATATCAAGTGTAAATGCAATGCAGCATGTACTGGAGCCCCGAATGGGTTTTGAAATGTAATGATGAATGATTATAAAAGTTACCTTGCACATATCTCATTTGAATAGAGAAATTATATGTGTGGCTTTGTTTAATGAGTAATCCACACTTCTTTTTTTCTCATGTCGCTCTCATCTGTAAAGGACTTTTTTTTCTTGCTCACTTGAAATGCGCCGAACTTGCAACGTATTTTGCAAGTCTAAATGTTAGGAGCAGCTTTATACTGCGATGTGCAGAAAAGGAAAGCCATTTTAATAAACATTAACGAAACTAGTTCGGTAATTTTTCGCTTGAATGACCAATTGATGCACATAAAGCTGGCTCCTCTGTATTGGCTATTTCAGTTGAAATAGAGACCATACTAATACATAGATGTATGTTGGACAGTGCGCCAAAAGTGGTTGTCGCTGTGCCAAATCAGATTTGAATGCGATAGCATTATAGGTGGGCTTCACCCGCCTTGGAGGTAGTATCTAACAGAAAACTCAAGGTGTGTTGAGCGTACGCGACTGCGCCACATTGGCACAATATTGCAAGTTTGTAACAGATACGAGGTATAGAAACGTCACTTTGATAAATAAGAGTCCATGGTTGCCCGTGAGGCACCCACGCGGCAGCTGTCGGCCGTCACAATCATCAGCATTCTAAATATACTGTCACATCCTTACGGTTGGTTTTTGCCGGTGCCAAGATCTGGCTCCAAAAGGTGAAATGGCTGTTCCACCACTGTAATAGCGACGGTGAAATCGTTGCTTAACTCACTAAATTGGTAGTGAATGGTGAAAATTTTTCTTACACTGGTGCTTTGTTAGTTTCACGTTGGCGTTTGCGAACTAAAAGACACGGCAGTGGTCAACATTCGCAAAACGCTGTGCTTCACAGAGAAGAGCAAACAAAATACGGTGGTTGCATTTTTGTGGCGACATTATTTTTTATCACGTTTCTGTTGTTTGTAATGCGATAAATACTGGAGACAAGCAATAATATATGTCTTATCATTTATGGCAGAATTTCTCTCTGAACAGCAGTCAGAATGTAAGGTTGCACGTAAGACTGCTGTAGCCATTTTCTTCCAATACGTGGCACCTACAGTTGTCCTTTTTAAAATATATCTTCACTTCATCATAATGAAACAATTTTTATTTATACTTTTTCGTGTAAAAATTGCCTAAACGTTACTCCTAGCATAATCCATGCTGAAAAGTGGAATAGAGGTTTGTGTGTGAGTGGTTCAACATATACAGCATGTGTATTGCAGTGGCACTTTTTATTACTACTTTTATTTGTAGTGGCAATACATCCTTGCAGACTTTGCACTTGGGATTTTTTTTTCATGGTCTGGCTCTACTCTCCGCAGTATATTCATTTTCACTACGAGTGCATTTTATTGTTTTTTTTTCTGAAGCAAAGTGTTGATATTTGTGCTCATTGTTTACGTATTTGTTGTTCCCTTTGTCCCTAGTGTGGTGCAGCATTATTTGATGCAGCAGGGTCACTCGCCGGTGTTTATTCTATGCGGCTGTTGCGTTGCAAGTTAATGCACGACAACACTGTAAAAAACTTGTAATAATATGATCACCCGAGAATGCCCGCACATGAAACTCTTCATCAGTAGACTTTCGCAGCTCACTGGGTGGAACTCCAAGCAGTATTGCTAGTTTATCCATAGATTTTGTTGAACCAGCATTAAAGATATGCCATAATCTGCAGATAATCATGCGAATGCACTAGATACATCCTTATGTAATCCATGGACTAAGATTTTAGCCTCGAACATGGTGTGAAATGTTTAAATGACAAACAAGGTGACATGCAGTAAATGAACACATTAAAATATTGCACTAGTATAAATTTATACATAATAACTGATGCCACTAATACAAGAAATGTGCATTGAAAATGGTGCGACTATTTTCGATGTTAAGAGCAACTGCCAACTATGCTTTTCCAGAGATTCTTCCACAGTGTTAAATGTGCTGAAAGAAATGTGTACACATGCATTTCATTGTTGTATATAAATTAAGAAATTGAGGCACCCAATCAATGTTGCTGTCATTTATGCAAAGTTCGCTCAAACATTTGCAGTCCACTTGAATATGCCTAGTATTTTTGCAAACTTGCTAATTTGAGACAAAATAAAAGAAATATCTGCTAAATGTGCATTTTGCTGCTAAACAATGTGAGAATCCACTGGATATAGCAGAAAATCCGTCATAATGTTAACAGAGACTATTGTTATAAAACAGTAATCTCTGTGTGTTTTGCACTTATGAGGTCGTGTTATGTTACGACCAGAATGTATAAGTTTTACAGGCTTACTGGAGTTTGGCAGTGAGGCAGGATGTGATGGAAGGCATTTGCTGCTGTCAGCTGCTTGATTGCTGTAACCTAACGTGACTCGAATGTGAATTTCACTGAAATGAGAAGGCTGCACAAAAGTTCCATTCATTGAACTGAGAAACTCCAAAAAATATGGGCTTTGTTGCATCAAGGTACGAGTGCTGTGAGTTGCTGCATCATAATGATAATGCTGCACTACCAAAGCAGAGCAGCAGCTTGATATGTTTGTGTAGTTGACATAGAGGAGCAGATTTTGATGTGTAACATTGTATGATCTCAAGTCAAATTTTTTTTCCCATGGTATAGCTTGTTACGTTGCCAAATGGGTGCCCGAAAGCTCAGATGGCTTGCCGCGTCTGCCAATGCCGGCTTGTCTCAGTGCATCTTCGTGATAAACGCCATTTACGGTGACACGGGCACCTTGTAAAGGAGCGCTCGCAATCATCAGTAACACTTTGAGAGTGTGTTGTTTCAACGCATTGGTCTTTTACTTGGGGCACACACCATTTGCCAAAGGGGTGTTCCCAGAGGTAGCTTCCATCACTTCTTTTTTTTTTCTTAAGGTCGCGCGATGTACTTGAGTGCCATTTCTGCAAAAAATATCCCACAAACTCGTTACTCTTTTGTTCTGGACCATTGATCTGCGCGTTTTTCCATCATGCACAGAAAACTGAAGCCAACTCTTGTGACTTCTGTGTGGTGCTTTTCATCAAACAACTTTGCAGCTTATATTCATGTTTTGAACATAGATGATAGTACTCGACTGCTTTTACGGACACTTCATTGTTTTCTATCTGCCGCCAGCCTCAGTAGCACCTATGAGCCGGTTAACTGTGGATAACTACAGTGTGCTCCCATAAATCGAACGCAATCAAAGGCTCTGCACAGCCTTTACACAAGTCTTATCCTTATCTAGTGGAAGCTTGTATGAGCTATGCACATTCTGGGCAAGTGTGACCTTAGCACATTATGCTGGTCAATAGAAAGAGGAGACGCTTCTTGTTTTTTCTGTGTAAATTTTTTTTTAAACAAGGAGACATCTAATTTGCCATGGTTGCAACACACATATTTTCATACTAAAATTGACTTCACTTAAAAGTTATAGTCAAGAATGAACTGAATGTGAGAGACACAGATGCACATTGCACGCAGTATGTAACCATTCAAGTGACGCAAATAATTCTGTAATGACATTCAGTGATGAAGTCATACACAATATGATTTAGACTGGACAAGCATTGAATATCCCTGGCATTGGAACAACATATGTTTAAGGCTTTTGTTTTTTCAACTTCACTAAAAAGCAGTAAATTGACTATAGAGTAATGGGAAGAAATTGCAGACTACAGTCAGTGGTGTGTTTTGCACGAACGTTGTACTTCTTGGCACCCTATTTCACTCGTGCATTCACTTGCCAGTGCACAGTGCTCTGAACAGGGCACACCAACTTAGTATTCAATCTTGCACATTCTAAAGACATTCATACTGAGAATATTGCAGTTTGTATGCTGCATCAGAAAGATGGCAATTGTAAATTCGACAGAGCGGATACCGTCTTGTCTTATCTTAGCAATAAATTGGTGCTGCAATTCTAGTTAGGTGTTTCCTTCAGCAGTGGACCACACAATACTTCAGAACAGCCAGGGTAGCAGTTAATTCTTGATAAGCAGAAATGATGGCGTCATATCACTGGGCAGTATTAATTTCACATGTTTGGGCTTTGAAAATGCAAAAAAAAGCACTGCGCCACATGCAAAATGCCAACAACTTTCTTAGTTAGACATTCACAGAATTAATTATGCTAATATGTTACGAGCTCCTGTCGTATGTTTCTGTGTGTTCTGACCATTGCGGAGCACTCGGGCACGTTTGACAATTTGCCAAAGTCGTACGTTAAGCCCATGTTGTGTACTGCACATAAAACTAACATCCAACCAAAATTGCAAAGTTGTGGCGAAGTGATAGCCAGTTTGGGAAGCAATTTACGAAATCAGTGCAGTACAGTAGCTGAGGTGGGCTGAGATGAGCAGTGTTCAGGACCAAGTGTTGGCTGCATTGGCAAAACAGTGCAACTTGGGTGAACTTTCATGTGCCCACAGAACATGGCCTGGATCTTGAGCACTTGCCACCTGCAACAGCTACACATACAAAAAGCTTCTAGATATGTGAAATTTAAACCGTCAATTTACTTCCAACAAAAACTATTAAAACTTGCATACCCGCAACACTTTGTGCGGACTTGAAATCTTCAGACGGAATTTCATTATTCTCAGGATTGTCTTCTGTGTGATTTCACATTGAGAAGCCTTAGTTGCCCGAGGATAGTTTGATCAGGTTGTGAGTTTAAGCGTACTTATACTTAATGCCGTACTTCTTTTCTTATCTTTTTATGTGTATATATACGTTTGTGCGCAGTGTTGAGGTGCCCCGGGAGCATCCGAAACATGGTAGTACTGAGCTTGAATATTTCATAGCACTTCAGGTATGCTGCTGGCAGAGCAACTTTCTTTTCTTTGGCCTTAGTGATGTTATTAAGCTCCCTATACTAAGCACCGTCCAAGGAGCATATCCTGTTTGTTTTTTCCGTAAGCATAGGAGCCCTTCCGGTCCTTCTAAGCGAGAGTCAACCTCCTCCTCTGATCTCCTCATGGCAATCAGCTTCACGGCCTGTTGAAGAACCACATGACGTTGCATTTAACTTAGGTGTATTAGGCAGCTAATTTGATTGTGTCAAGCTTCAGCTCTTGTGGTAGCTGCAACTCGGTGTGCTTAGCTGTATTAGCTGCAGGGTGTGGCTTGAGCTATGTAATGGTACTCCGACAGTATTTGGAAAGTGGGTTCCAAGTTTCAAAAATTTTGCTGTCACTTGCCTACGTACACTAGCTGCTCAAGTTTTGTTTGGTGCATGGCAGGTATTGTGTGGCCATAGGCTTGATTCAAGTTAAGCGGCAGATCATCATGACCCTGGCTTCCCAAGCTTTTAATTGTAGTGATTTTTATATGCGTGCCTGAAAGTTGCCTCATATTTCACAGTAGTCTCTCATTATCATATTTTGAAAAAATGTCATTGCGCAAGGGAATCGGAAAAGTTTCAATTGCCTTTTTTTTCGTGCTAGATATCTTGTTCGCACCAGAGTGAGAAATACTGCCTTGGCAGTGTTTGTCCATCTTGTGTGTGCTAGCTATCGCTGTAAATGCTGGTGTTAATATCTGCCAGTATTTGGATGGAGCAAAGCCCTTTTTATGAGCCTGTTGCCCAAGACCTTGTCTTATGTAATGAAATCATTCGATGCCACAAACATTTCTTGGACATAGACTAAAGCGACGTGCCTGGTATCGCTACATGGTTTTCGACGAGCAATAAACTCTTCCTCAAGGCTGAAACTCCATCACCCAAAGAGCTTTCTTTTTTTAAGGTTTCATGCCAAATAAAACAGGCAAAGTGCAGAACATAAGGCCTCTTGAATGCTGGTGTGTAGATACAAGTGCCGCATGTCTTGCGTCAGTGAAACATATTATATATGCTTGCCTGTCCTTTTTTTCCCCCCGCTGAGTTGCATTTGTATGCATCCATTTGCCTCATTATATGAAGTGCATTTTTTTGTGGAGTGCTTATTTAATATTAATTAGAGGCGATGAACATGTGGCACATTTGTGATGAAGCAAAGTATTTGCCAATTGTGTTTTATATGTACATATATATAAATATATATACGGTTGTATATAGATTTATATATATGTATGACTGCGTAGGGCGAATAAAAGGAACCCTGCATGTCTTGGCATTGTCTGTTTACTTGCTTGGAACTGGGCCACGGTGGCAGCATGGTTCCAAGAGGAAGCGGGATGCTTATTGCTGAACCCACTCTGAAGAATGAGATATGCTCCAGTAAGACGCTTTAGGAGCCTCGGAGTTAACGGAGTGTGCCAAGTTGAAAGTGGAAACAAGACAGTGAAGTTGCCAGAGATGTTTCACACTTCGTTTCACACATAGCAGGCAATGCTACAAAGACTAGGGAGAATTCTCACTGCTTGCATTTGCGACCAAGGCTTAGTCGCATATATAAAAGAAAAACATAAGTGTGTGTCATTAAGCGATGTGGGATACAAAATGGCGAGACAACATGAATCATTGCTGATGTGCAAGTACTATTCACAATTCTTCAATAGCCCTAGCCCTCACCTGCCAAAGAATACAGCCTATATGAGTTCTCCGCACATGTTTACGCTGTAGTTCAACAAGTTAGTAAGCACATTCTTTTTTTTTGACACTTTTGAGGCACGATAAGGCTGAATGCACTTCACAATCTTGAGGTGAGATTATGCTACCACGCGTGCACCACCACACTGTAGAATTTGATGCTTTTGCACAGCATTTTGTCCGGCGTGCAATTGTGTGAAGTAAATTAGATGTCTGCAAATCAGACTTGCACATAACGAATTACATGTAAATAATTACTAGTAATTTATTAAATGTTCAGGCAATTTTGTAATTGTAACGATTACATTCCTTACCCAGTAACGCTCACTATAATTCAATTACATTTTTCAGGTAACCAGTTACATGAAATTAGTTACTTTTTGCTCACACCATTAAACAATAGGTGACAGAATTTTGGGAACCTGAATTTGATGGGAACTACAGTAGAACACCCGAGATCATGCCACGCAGCAGCCTCGCGAATGCGCATGTTTAGACGGGTAAAACCGGGAGCTGAATATTTGTTTCCTCATGTTGAATTCAGGTGCTTGTATGTATTGATAGCGAAGGCCACTTGGAACGTTAAT
Source organism: Dermacentor silvarum (assembly GCF_013339745.2). Lineage (NCBI taxonomy): Eukaryota > Metazoa > Arthropoda > Arachnida > Ixodida > Ixodidae > Dermacentor > Dermacentor silvarum. Next base: position 123,644,731 of record NC_051162.1, on the reverse strand, counting down.
GCCAGGATATCACCTACGGACAATTTTTTATAGCTTTTCATTGGCCCAATTTGGAGTGTCTTCAAGTTCCGGCAAGAACAAAGCGTTGCACGTTGCAGAGAGACCAGATGCTGAGTAACGACAATCGTGTGTACGCAAGTTGTCCGTACTTTACAACACCTCCCTGCTTCCCAGCCCACACATGTGGAGCGAGTTTTCAGTATCACTGCTGATGACTTCATGACAAAAGCGAGAGATAATGACCGATGAAATTATTGAAAAGTAGTTGCTTGCAAAGATAAGCAATGTGTGAGGCGCCACAGATGAGGACGCACTGAATGTGCTAGGACAGCTCATTCTGTTTAATGTGTATGTACAATGTTATTAAAATTTCAGAGGAAAGTTTAGTAGTTTTATTCGAATACATTTGAATAAATCCTCGGTTATTTTTGTTGAGAAGTAATCGGTAATTGTATTCAATTACATTTTTGAATCAAGTAATTGTAATCTGTTACTTTTTTTTGTAACGTGTACAAGTCTCGTACGAATGAATGAACAAGGCAAGGTATATAATGAAGGCGTATACAGGCATACGTCTAATACACGAAAACTAGACAAGATAACTAATTAAAAAATTTCATAAATTGCAGACCAACATTCGGACATGTCAGAATGTAACAAAAAAAATACGCAGATCCAACACACATTTTAGTCTATGTGAAGCAAAGCTTTAGTGAAGTGGTTAATGCTTCACAACTGATGGTGATGCGTACAATTTTGTTTACTTTCATGTTATGCAAGTAATCTCATGGAATCATGTTACGTTATGTGCAATCTCAGGTGTGTGCACAGAAAACTACGATGTGTAAGATGCAACATTTAGAGTTTCTGTACCTCTCGTGTCGCTATATGTGGGACATGCCGGCTTCATTGTGGAGGATTGCCCAAGATTGGGCACACACTCATTGGCATATAACGAGTGGCTAAATCAAAGAAGTAAATCGGAAGAGTCTGTTAAATATAATGCACCATTCTATTAACAGATCAGTGCGCTTCAGCGAGTGTTTTGTGTTAACATTATATGTTCCGATTTTATGCAGGAAGTTTTTTTTTTTTTTTTGCTACGCAGAGTAGAGGTGCGCATACTTGGTCAGCGTACAAGGGTTATACGAACCTTTTGGCTGGTACTTTTATTCGGCGCACATATAACCTTTGTATGAAGCATCGTGATCAGCCTATATTTCTGTCCAGTGCAGGACGAAGGCATCTCCCTGCGATTTCCAATTACCCCTGTCTTGAGCTAGCTGATTCCAACTTGCGCCTGCAAATTTCCTAACTTCATCACCCCACCTAGTTTTCTGCTGTCCTCGACTGTGCTTTCTTTCTCTTGGTATCCATTCTGTAACCCTGTAATGGTCCACCAGTTATCCACCCTATGCATTACATGACCTGCCCAGCTCCATTTCTTTATATTTTAATTAAAATATCTGCTATCCCTGTTTGTACCAATATACCCGCCAAGATAGCAGCCGACTCAGCATGACCCAGCAGCCAGGCAGTCACGCCGAACCCGGTAAAGTATAGGAAAAGAAAGCTTCACTTTGAAAGGTGCGCAGAAACGATCGATGGTGGTTGTCAGCATAGGCGGAAAGTTTTCATTTTCCCGGGGGGGGGGGGGGGGTGCTCAGGCCCGACCAGCTTACCGAAACCTACCCATGTATATATATATATATATATATATATATATATATATATATACACACACCCTTTGCTAACAATTTTCTATTTCTCGCTGTATGGCGACAGCACTTATATCGACACTCCAGGCAAATTTTCGCGGTTGTCGTCGCCGTAGTGTGCCGTATTAAATCCAAAAGCCATAAAAATGAGCGACCCATACATTGCGGGTGCGGGAAAAATCACGTAACAGGGAGCCGAAAAGAATGGCGGCTTGATGGGCGTTATCTCACCACGCGCTCAATATTCGCGTTAGTTGTAGATCACGTAATCAAACGCGAATGGAAAGGAGAGCATGCGTCTTCTCCTCTAGCCCTGCCGTAGCTGTGAATGACTGTGCGGCTGACGCTTATGCGGCCCGCGTGCCATATCTAATTGTTGGTAATCATTGGTGGGTGCAATGATAAATGGCGAGCAGGGATAGCTGATAACTTCATGCGCATTGTCTTCCTTGCCGGGCTGTCATTCCGCGCCCCTAGTGTTCCAGAGTTAGGAGACAGAGGTCATTGCAGATCACTGACAGAGGCCGTCTGTAGTGGACATAAAAGTAGGCAGATAATGATGATAAATCTAATTTTCGGAGTTGCGGTGAATCGCGCGGCTGTACGAACCGTTCAACACCGCCGCCGGCGTTCTTCATAATGCTTGCGTTGTGAAAGCGAGTGCTCGAGGTCATCCAGTGAGGTATTTACAGGTTTACATGGTCCGTGCATTACACTATGCTTGCTATTTTAATTTTAGATGAATGTTTACTACAATTTATATGGCTACTATAACTAACCTAGAGACTCGTGTAAGGGCCGCACTTTTCTGTTGCGATTTTCACGGACCTTTCATGGGACCGGGCCATTGACCTCATTTCCACTACGAGTATGAAATCCGCCGTAAACCTCCGCGATCGCCTCCTCTCGACATCCAGTAGCGGCGCACTAAAGTACGCTGCGCGCGACAATTCGCTGTTGAGCCCGATCAGAATCAGCGCACGGGACGCGATTGCTTCTCGTTGGATGTCTTTTTTTTTAATACTGGCTGGCAATTGGGGTGCGGCCTTACACCGATTTACACGGTAGATCGTTCCTTGTATCTAACACTCCTCCGTGTACCCGCGCTCTTGCTCGGGGCGGTGCCGCCGCCTATGAGCAGAAAAGAGAAGTACTGCATTATGACACTAAAGCCCGGGATACATGGAGCGAACTTTCTCGACGAACTTCACGCGTCAAGTAACGACGCGGCGACACGACGCAGGATGTTTGCTGTGTTGCAATACATGCGGCGAACGCCGCCGCGCGTTGGCCGCCGTGTTGGCGGCGGTCCCGGCCGCCCGCTTCGAACTGAATTTGGCGTTGTCCTTGTAGAATTCACTTAGTTGGAAGCAAATGACTGCGTAAACGGCTTTCGCTTAGTCTCAGGCCGCTTCGACGACAGAGTATTATGGATAACCTTGAGTAGTTTTCGAGATCGCTTCTCGTTTCGAACGCGTCTAAGCCTAGCGAAAGAAATATCCGATGCCAACGCCATCTATCGGGGAAGTCGGGAGATAGGCATGACGACAGCATGTGGCCTCTGAGATCAGAAGATTTCTGTTGAAGGTTGTTGTAGAGAGCTTGCACTGCTTGTCTGTTTCCTCGCAGATCAGCGGATATGGGATGTACAAATACAACGCGATTCCTGAGAGATCATACTAGGAACTACTCAATCGGTGCAGAGACATGCAGACACGGCAACACCAACGCGATTGCAGACGACGCGAAAAGGCGCGCGCGCGCGAAACACCAGCATGCATTGCGACCGGAACTAGTGCCTCCTGATTGGCTGTCGTCCACCGCTGCGCGCTAGACGCTTCCGGCGGCGGCGTTCGCCCGACGAAAATGTTTGGACAGGCAGATCGGCTGCGGACGGCAAATTTCTTGACGCCGGCCGTCGGACGTTCGCCGCCCGACGAAGTTCTTCGCTCGGACGCCGGTTATTCGCTCCATGTATTCCGGCCTTAACGCGCACCGACAGTGAACGCTTCGGTGGTCTCAGTACTACGACGCCTCGATGCCAGCATTCGAAGGGACGCTGGCATCAAGAAGCACTACCAACGATGTCTTTTTTTTTTTAACTACTGGCTGTCAAATTGGGGGTGCGGCCCTTACACGGATTTACACGGTAAGAATCTTCCTTTGTTTAATTGTCTTCTACATCGCTATCACTAATACTGCTTCGCCTTCCCGGGAAAACTGCAGTTTTTTTTTTTTTAGTACTTTGAGTCCGAGTATAAGCGCTGCTGCGCATGACTTCTACACTTCTATTTATTCTGATTTCGAGTGAATCCGGCTTGCATCATTTCGGCTACTGAGTGACTTCTATATATAAGGTGTTTGACATTCACAATTTTGTTAAGGTTGCCTGTGGCAGATAACATAATTCTAGTTCACGAGCTCGTCTACTCGAAGAGGCGGACATTACTTGCACAAAAAATTGAAATGCATAATCGACTAATTAACAAAATTAACCAACTAAGTTTTTAGCTAATTACCTTATGGCCCCATGTTGCAATTTACAAATTCTAGCCGTGGAGCGCAGATCCATTCTGAACTAAATCTCAGGCTGACACCAGTGTCGAGATATTAATTCTCTAACTTTATGGAGAAATACATTGGCGTGCCAGTGACTTTCTCAACAAAACGTCGTTTTATGCATCAAATCACAAAAGTACGAAAAGAACAAATTATGGGATTTTACGTGCCAAAACCACGATCTGATTATGAGGCACGCCGTAGTGGAGGACTCTGGAATAATTTAGACCACCTGGGGTTCTTTAACGGGCACATAAATCAAACTATACGGGTGTTCTAGCATTTCGCCCCAACGAAATGCAGCCGCCGTGGCCGTGATTTGAACCAGGGACCTCATGCTTAGCAGTCCAACACCATAGCCACTAAACAACCACGGCGGGTAAGCGCAAACTTAACTGGAACGCCAATGCATTTCTCAGCAATGTTCGGGAATTAATATCTCGAAACTGGTGCCATCCTGAGAATTAGTTCCTAGTGCATCCGCCTTGCGAATTCCACGGCTAGAATTTGTAAATTGCAACACGCGCCATAAGTTAATATGTTAAAAACCTAATTGGTGATTTTTAATTAGTCGATTATGCATTTCATTTTTTTGTGCAAGTAATCTCCACCTCGTCGAGTATAGATCAGCTCATGAACTAGAATTGTGCTATCTGCCACAGGCAACATTTGAAAATTTTTTTAAAGTGTTTGCTGAAACACCCCGTATTTATGGCCTCTGCATGCAAGAGGCGATGTTTCCATCCCTAATGCGTAAATGTTGTAAATAATTAGAAGAGCGTTTTTTCTTTTTTTGTCGCCAGTTGTTAGCATTGCCTACTGGAAAGAGAATCAATATTGAGACACATATCACTCACGTGCTTTTCACACGCCGTTGATAGAAGACTCTGCCGAAGGGGTCACTGAAGTCTGCAGGTTTTTGCACGCAAAGTAATTTGAAGTGAGGTGAACATGCATCAACATATTCATTCCCTACGCATAGGCTATCCATTTAGTTGCCTACCTCCTTCTCTTTAAAAAATATAATAAACTTTGTCCTGTGTATATATATTTAAATATATTGTGTTAGTGCATGGTGTTCTCCGCGGAAACTTATTAAAAAAATAAAGTAAGGGAACAAGGATGAAGTAGCCGCCGCTGGTGCTTCTAATGCGCTTGTCCTCCCATTGTCAGTATTTGCTGAAATAAAGTGAAAGTATAAATTATAAGCCGTGCACGTCCGCGCCAACAATGATGCTGTAAGCTTTTAGCCACAACAAAAGTGAAAAGGTAGAGGCAACGCAAAAGAATCCTCAAAATGTGTTGGTAACAGAACTCCGGTAATGACACTTCAGGGGCGGAAGGGGCCGGGGGGGGGGGGGGGGGTGCTACGAATCGCGGAGGAGGGGGGGGTCTCTGCCCCACCGGGAAAACTCCGGAAGGGGCTCGAGCCCCCGAGCCCCCCCGTAGTCGGCGCCTATGGTTGTCAGTGTAAGTGCATAGCTGAACTATCCAGTGTGAGGATGCTTGGGGAGCGTTTGTTGTTAGATCTCGTAAAGAACAGAGCCGTTAACCAGCACCTCTACAGTGGCGGTACTGGTGGCTATACATGCAAGCCGATTCATCATGTCATTCATTAGGCGACTGCTACCGTCCTCGCCCGCATCCGCCACAGGGGCAGAATGTGTGTGGTTGTGAAGAAGCGCTATTTTCTGCAGCCTTTTAGGGAGCGCGACTCAGCGCCTTGGGGAAGGAAGGGGAGGGGAATAGGGGCAGAGGGCGGATGGAGAGGAGGAGCGCTCACTTTCCCGAGCCCTCCACCACGACATCCAAACCTTCAGGCGCCTCAGAGATTTCGGGCAACAGCACGTGTACCTCAAATATCTGTAATGGGTGGTGTCCAAAACCCGACGTCTATGCATGACGTGTTTCCGGCAGTTAAAATTGTTTCCGCCGCATTCAACCAACAGAAGCATAGCCTTTAAGATCAGCATTTTAACTTCAGAGGGCGCTAGCCTGTGGGACATGGATGGAGTTGTCGCCATCCATGTATGGGTGCACCAAGTCAGTCAAGTTGAGCTAGAGCTACTGTATATATATATGGCTTTCTTAATCTAAAGGCTAGGAGCAATCAGTCGAACGCAGGGCTTTCATCTACACAGCCACCTAATGAAGGAAAAGCGAAACAAGTTTGGCCGGCCGAGGCCTTCGAGATTTGGCGACAGCGGACGCGCTGGAAATCTCGGTGGGCCGCAGGCTTGCGACATATGCCGTGTGATGGCGCTGCGCTACTGCATCTACGAGATTTGGAGCAGCCGCCTGTTATTGACAACTTTGTATGGGAAGGGTGCAACAGAATGACCGGGTCAAGGAAAGGCCGAGGCGTAGGCGTACTAATTAGGCGAGGTCTGAAGTGGCGAAGTGTAAACGAGACATGTAAAGAGCATTTATGGATTAGTGGCACATGGCAATGTAAAAAGACGCGGCTGGGAGTAGCTTACCTTTGGACAGGCAGTGATAGCAGAGAAAAAAAATAAGGAATTGGTCGATTGCATTAGAAGCGATATTAATGAGTTCAGTAACTCGGGCCAGGTGATATTAGTGGGAGATATGAACGCGCACATGGACAATTTAGACGGATATACTGATTACAACGGCTCTCTAGTGCTGGATTTGTGTGATGAACAGAACCTTATAGTAGTTAACAGGGAGAATAAGTGTCATGGACAGGTAACGTGGCAATGCGGAAACAGGCAGTCATGTATCGACTACGCCTTAGTCTCAGAAATGGTCTACGAACAACTAGACCAAATGATAATAGACGAAAATGGGAAAAATAGCCTGGGAAGCGATCATAGACGTTTAGCATTAAAGTTTGGGCGAGATACCAGCGCAGAACATGAACCAATAGCCTCAGAGTTTTTAAAAATGAATGACGAGCAAATAACAGAGATGGCAAACAACATAGAGAAGAAAATTGAGGCTTTTCCTACAGCAGTCTGGGAATGTAAGGAACTGGTGGAGGTTATGCAGCATGAAATAAGGCGGACACGGCAAAACAATTGTTGGATTGGAAAGAGGAAACCACGCAAGTGGTGGAACAAGGAAATTAAACAAGCTATAGAAGAGCGTAAAGAGGCATCTAGGGTTCATCGAGAAGCCAAAAAGCTGGGATTACAAGAAGAAGAGGTGCTCCTTAGATGGAATACATACCGAGAAAAGAAAAGGGTTGCGAGTGAGCTCGTGCAAGAAAAAATTAAATGCGCAAGTGAACGTTGGGTGCATAACATTCACAAAAGAGACAAAGGCGCCCCAAAAAGATTCTGGAACCATATAAAAGCACTCGGAGCTCCAACTAGAAACTCGCAAACGGCTATAAGGGATGAAGACGGTAACATCTATGAAGGCGATGATGCGCTGCGGTACATCACAGACGTTATCAGGCATAACTTCGGCACGAGAAAAAGCGTAGCTCAGACAACAGATCCAGCAACAACAGAGAGGCCTGAGAGATCAAAATTTTGCATAGAAAGCTTTTATTGGAAAAAGGCAGCAGGAAATGTCCCTAACAACACGGCAGCAGGACCCGATGAAATCCCAATACAGCTAATCAAAAACCTCGGTCCAAAAAGCAAGGCACTGCTGACTAATGCCATAGAGCAAGTGATTAGAACAAAGAATATTCCCGTTGGATGGCGTGAAAGCAAGATGAATCTCATCTTCAAAGGCAAAGGAGATAAGGATAAGACGAGCTCGTACAGGCCAGTTACAGTAACGTCGGTGATATATAGAATGGCAATGCAAGCCATAAAATTAGAACTGTCGAAGTGGGTGGAGGAAAACGGTGTATTGGGGGAACTACAGAATGGGTTCAGGCCAGACAGACGCTTAGAAGACAATATGTTTGTACTAACTCAGCGCATATAGATTTCAGTAGCTCAGAAAAGACCTTTATGGATAGCATTTCTAGATATTAAAGGAGCTTATGACAACGTAGACAGGGAATTGTTGTGGGATATTCTTTAATACGAAGGCATAGATGACGATTTCGTGGAGCTGCTGAGGGAGATATATCGAGACAACCAAGTACAAGTGGCATGGGAAGGCCGAAAAGGAAATGAAATGGTGGGAATTCACCAAGGATTGAAGCAAGGATGCCCTCTGTCACCATTGTTGTTCACGCTTTACGTCAAGGGCATAGAAAGACGACTGGAAAACAGCGAATTAGGTTTTGATTTATCCTACATGCGTAATGGACAAATGGTGCAACAGAAGGTCCCTGGATTGATGTACGCAGACGACATTGTGCTACTAGCGGACAATAAAAAAGATATACAGATACTTGCGAATATCTGTGGGAACGCAGCGACAAATCTAGGCCTTAAGTTTAGCACAGAGAAATCAGGGATTATGCTCTTTAATGAACACACGAGTAACTTCGTGGTGTCAATTCAACAGCAAGTAATACCCATAGTGAAGCAATATAAGTACCTCGGCGTACACATAAACGAAGGAAAGAATTACTCAAGCAACCACCAAGATAATCTGAAAATAAAGGGGAAGCGGAATGCAGCAATAATGAAACACAGAGCACTGTGGGGCCACAATCAGTATGAGGTGGTGCGTGGAATCTGGAAAGGAGTAATGGTGCCAGCGCTAACATTCGCAAATGCCATTATATGCTTAAAATCGGATATATTGGCGAGTTTGGAAGTTAACCAAAGATCAGTAGGCCGGTTGGCTTTGGGAGCACACGGTAATACAAATGAGGTAGTGCATGGTGACATGGGTTGGGCCTCTTTTGAAGTCAGAGAAGCACAAAGCAAAATTAGTTTTGAAGAAAGGCTCAGGAACATGGATGAAAATAAATGGGCGGCTAAAGTGCACAAGTATCTCTACATGAAAAGCGTGGACACAGAATGGAGGAAGAGGTCAAGGAAGTTGGCAACCAAGTACAGGATAATCGAAACTGTAAATAGACAACCAGGGGTCATCAGAAAGAAAGTGAGAGAAATAGAGACCGTGAATTGGATGCAAAGAATGGAAACGAAAAGGACAATGGAGATTTACAAGAATGAGAAGAAAGAAATTAGAAGGGAAAATCTGTACGATAACACAAAGGGCAGTGCCTTGCTATTTGAGGCTCGAGCCGGTTGCCTAAGGACGAAAACATATCGGAACAAATATTCGGAACTAGATGAGACATGTGTAGGCTGCAGTAAAGATCCAGAGACCACTCAGCACATCCTAATGGAATGCGACGGGATCTGCCCAGCGAGAACCGTAGGTAACGTGCAACTCCCAGAAGCGCTTGGGTTTAAAGTGGGAGGAAACAAACAGATCAGCCGTAGAGATCAGCAAGAGACGATTAGAGTACTGGTGGAAAAAAAGCAGGGAAAAGATGGATACGACCTGATCTCTTAAAATCATAGGCAGCGGTACAAGGTAAATTTTTGAAAAAGAAAAATAATGAGAGGTATACAAAAATGCTAGATAAAGAACATGTATAGTATACCTGATTAAATCAAGCAGGCTAGGTGACTATTTGTCGCCGCCCCGTTTCAAAGGGGATGCCAATAAATCATCATCATCGTCATCGAGAGAGCAGAGGAGAGAGTGAAGTCGGGGAAGCGCACAGGAAAATTAGTTTTGAAAGAAGACTTTGGAACATGGACGAAAATAAATGGGTGGCTAAAGTGCGCAAGTTCCAGTACCTCAAGAACGTGGGCACAGAATGGAGGAAGAGGTCAAGAAAGTTGGCAACCAGTACAGGGTAATTGAAAGTGTGAATAGACAACCAGTAGTCGTCAAAAAGAAAGTGAGAGAAACAGAGAAACACATGATGCAAATGATGCACAAAAAAAAAAAAAGACCATGGAGATTTACAGGAATGGCAAGAAAGAAATTAGAAAGGAAAATATGTGTGATAACACAAAGGGCAGTGGGCCTTGCCATTTGAGACCCGAGTTAGTTGCCTGACAAATATATACCAGAGCATAATAATATTCGCAACAGGATGAGGCATGTGTGACGTGCCTTCTGCAGCAAAAGTCCACCTTACACCTTCCAGAAGAGCTGGGAATTTAAAGCGGATGGAAGCATTAACCGGTCGGCAGTCGAGATGGCTAAGATACGTTTAGAGTATTGGTGGAAAAATAAATGCAGTCAAGAAGTTGATAGAACGGGATCCGTTATATATATATATATATATATATATATATATATATATATATATAGGTGTCAAGTAAGAATGTATAGATTAAGAAGACAGACAAAATGCTAGGTCGATAAATATCTATAGATTACTTCATTAGCTCAAGCAGGCACGGTGAATATTTGTCGCTCCTACCGCTCTATAGTGTACGCGGTTTGTTTGTGCTCATCTCTCTTCCTTTCGCTCTCATCATTCCACTCACTTTCTCTTTTTATCCCCCTACTCCTTCCCCCCGTGCAGGGTAGCCAACCGGAACTACCTCTGGTTAACCTGCCTGCCTTTCTATGCATCCTTTCTCTCACTTTCGTGTCGCCGCCCCGTTTCGAAGTGGACGACAATGAATAATCATCACGATAATCTTCATGAGCAGCATCATCATCTAGAAAGCCCAATAAACTAGAGGTAGCGCCATTCGTCGTCACCTGGCCTCTCTTCTTCCTGGTCTCCTCGGGGCCCACGCATTCCCTCGTAACTCGCTCGGTCAGTTTGATCCAGCGCTCACCAGGCACACTGGAGCCTGGCGACCTGCAATGCTCCATTGCCCGAGACACTGGAGCACTTCCTGTGGTCGTGCCCCGTACATTCTGCACAGCGCTCGACGCTAACTTCCTCGCCTCCAGCGTCTTGCCCTGCCTGCTGCCTCTTCTGCGGACTTGCTCTTCCAAATTTGAAGTTCGTAAATGTCTGTTTTTTTAAGTACGGGATCTTAAGCTATGCTCGCGTATTCTATTTGTGTCCTCACGATATTATTATACGCGAACATTTTTGTTCGAGATGGGGTTTCTGTTGGAGAAACCCAAACTTTATTGAGGCGGACGCATAAATTTGAATAATTTGACTCGACCATGTCAGATGGTTAGTGATAGTAACCCTTATGTATTTATACTGCAGCACTTGGGTTAGTTAACGCTCGCTAAGTTTATAATCAAATGATAGACGATTTTTTCTAATTATAATAGTGACCTTAAGGAAAACAGATTCGATGGCGTTTAACTTCATGGACCGAACCTGGCACCACACTAGAATAGCGTTAAAGTTTGATAGATAGATAGATAGATAGATAGATAGATAGATAGATAGATAGATAGATAGATAGATAGATAGATAGATACTGTCAAAGTAGCCAATGTTCGCCAAGAAATGCTTCGCATTTAATAATTTAAGATGACGCTCGCAGCGCTTCTGAGCTTTAATCTTCGTCATATGGCGGACAGAAAGCTTTTAGCACTGCTAAACTTCCCGTTCCCCCTTCCTTGGCGAAGCTTAGAGCAAGCTCCAAGCTGTAACAAAGACGGACATGAAAAATGCATCGCGTTTTGCCTTGCGGTTTGAAGCCGTGCCGCGAGCGACAAGAGAGCTGCGACGCGCTGTACATGGCGTCCTGTAGTAGTCTTGGGAGATGGTTACACACGCAGCCGTGTGACATGAGTGATGAGACGCGCGGCGGTGTTTGCGCGGCGGTGTGAGTAATGAGTGTCTGTTTCCGGGTGGAAAGCAGGTGGGTGTTCAGCTCTGGTTTAGATACGGCGCAGCCAGCCGACGAGGCCTCTTGAAAGTAACGACCAAGCTCTCGTGCAATGTTGGTGAGCGCGCGGCTTCGGTTTCCGAAGCCATGCAGTGTGGCAGAGGCAGCTTACAAAAACCGACGAGCTACACCGTGTTTACTCGAATCTAGGAGAGGGCATCCGGAAAACTGGATGGAAGGGCAGTTCGGGGGGGGGGGGGGGGTGAAATGCGAAAACACCTGTGTACTTAGATCTTTAGGTGCACGTTAAAGAACCCCAGGGGGTCCAAATTATTGCGGAGTCCCCCACTACAGCGTGCCTCATAATGAGATCGTGGTTTTGGCACGCAAAACCCCATAATGTAATTAAAATTTTTGAAATTTGCCATGAATCGGGGCTTCTTTCTTCTAAGCCCTACTGATTTTTAATAATAATAATAATAAAAAAAGCAACGAGCGCAGCGAACATGACGTTTTTGCAGAGGAGTTCCTAGGCCGGGTGGACATAATTTGCCGCTAATAACGTGGACTTCAGAAGAGGAATTAGCAAAAATTCCTCAATGTTTTATGAGTGCTTGGGGGCAGTTGTCTAAATAGCAAATTTGGTTCAATTCAATCGTGGTTATACCGTCGTCGTCGTCGTCCCAGCGTCGTGGTCATACAGTTGTTGTAATTCTATTCTCCTCGCACCACTGCTGTCAAACTGCTGTCGTTATACGGTCGCCATGATTTCAGAATCGTCGTACCTTCGTCGTTCTGTCAACGCCATTCATTCCTTCTTATTCCATCGTCGTCATCATGCCGTCGTGGCCGACCCTGGCATGCGAGTGTGAGGCAAGTGAGCCGATCCCGTTAGACAGTGTGTGTCGCATATCGCCGAAACAATGCACATACGAGAATGACAACAACAGACGCTAAATAAAGGTGTCTTCAGCAATACGGTTGAATTTGTATTCGAATGTTGCACGTGCCAAAACCGCGATTTGATTGTGAGGCACGCCGCGTAATGGTGAAAAATAATTTTCACCACCAGGGGATCTGTGACGTGCCCCCAATGCACGGAACCCGCGGGCGTTCTTGCATTTCGCCCCCGATGGAAATGCGGCCTGCGCGGCCAGGATTCGAACCCGTGACCTCGTGCTTTTAGCAGCGCAATCCCTATAGCCGCTAAGCCACCGCGGCGGGTCAGCAATACGGCATTTCGCTACATTGCCTGAATGATATTCCCATAAACACCGACATTCGTCGTGAGAAGGGTTCTGCCGCGTATTCTTTCACCTCGAAAGAGAGAGAGAGAGAGAGAAAGAGAGAGAGAAAGAGAGAGGAGGAGAGAATATAAAGTTGTTCTTGTGACAGCTGAGTTTCATTGTTCGAGACCAGTGAACATGATAAAGAGATAAATAGGCAGAAAGATAGCTATATCGACAAATAAAAAGGCAATTGACGAAGAGGTAAACATAGAGTATGATGGATAGATAAACACAGCGATATATAGATAAACAAATACCAGGTAAATATATTGATTCATAGGTAGGGAAAGTGCGTACAGTGGCAGGCTTTCATCGGTGGGTACTTCCTGAAAAACAAAGCGGTGTAGCAACATCTCTGGGATATTTTGCGCGCCGATAAACATAACGCTTTTCCAAACTGCCGGCATCAAAGTAGAAGCCAAACGCGGGAAAAGAAGAACAGATTTTTTTTTGTATTCTCAGCTGAATTCTGGGCAATATCGAGCTTCTCACAAAATTCTCGACGCGGAAACATCGCGCGGTGCCGTAAGAAGTGGCTGTGAAAATGCCATGCGACGCAGGGAGGTTGGACGGCAAAGAGCATAGCAGCCCTCTTACTTATACAGTACGGTATGTGAATTGCGGGATTTTTTTTGTTTCTTTTAAAGCGTGCGTGCAACGAGGTGTTGCTGTTTTATTCACTATGTTTATCGAATACGACGACACGCACTCTTCTGCATCGATCTCTGTCGTCAGTAAACAAAGGACGGATGATTGCAAAGGATCAGTTTTTTACCCAAAACAAAATGGCTTTTTGATATATACTTTCTTGCTCTTTTTTTTTTCTCAAGGAAACTGTTTTGGAGTGTTGAGGTGAGCGTCAGCGCTCGGAACACGGGTATCGGAACGCCAGTGGCCGGCGCCGAAAAGAAAGCGTTCGCGCGGGCTGCTGAAAAACAGCGATTGTAAATGCTCGCCTAGACAAAAGCAGTAAATCCCGTTCAACCAGCGGTAACTGTACCGGAGACAAAGACGATATACAGGCTGTCCCAGCTAACGTTAAGGAAATTGAAAAAAAGAAAAAAAGAAAATGCGGCTCATTCCAGCTTCTGAAGACTTGTCGATGGTAGTTCGCTCAGCACTAAACCAATATAGCGACACAACCTATTCCCACCGTCGCAACGCCTTATGTATGAGGCGTGTACGGCAGCTGGACATCTCTCGGGATTCCCTGAGATTCCCTGGGATTCCCTGGGATCCCCCCGGGATTCCCTCGGGAATTCCGGACAGCGGGATTCCCTACGAACACTGTACGCCATCTGGTGGCACCGCCACGAAGCCTGCGCGTGGCCTGCGAAATTAATGGCGCGTCAGTGCATGCGCCATAGAGTTTCTCACTATAACACCTAGAGGGTAAACTGGCGCCACCGTCTATGCGAGTTTCCTAAAGGGCGCCGTGCCCTCATGGGAATGACGGGATATGTGTCTGCGAGGCTTGTGTTGGCTGGTGTTGAAGGAGGCTTCGTCTAAAACGCGGATATGGCTACACAAATAATGCGTTCTTAAAGTGAAATCTACATAAAAGGCTTTCATTCACCCATAGTACATCTCTCAATAAAGTTTACTCACCTACAACGGAGAATCAAGCGAAGAAAAGATGACGACAAAAGAGACAATGAGTTGTTCCAAAGCGAGCGAGAATCTTGTCTGTCCTCAAACTTTAGCGGCCAGCTGATACTTTTTACATTTCCTATAATTGTACATCTAATAGTAAGTCCTCAAAATTAAACAAAACATGTTTCTGTGTAATAATAAAGCTAAAGCAGTTTTTTTACGTACTGTTTTAGCAGGAAATGAATCATTGTGACAGACGGAACTGTGCTAGCCAGGCGCGTCTTCAAGGCGTTCTGGCTCTCCAAGAACGATGCCAATCCGAAGTCACAATATACCGGCATTCCCATGGATACCGCAGCGCAGCAGCGCCAGTTTTCCCTCTAGGTAATATAGTGAGAAACTCTATGGCATGCGCCGACGCGCCATCATGCGCTGACGGGCTCATCTGTCGCGCTTTTTTTTTTTTTTTTGTACAAGCTACGCCGTCTAGTGGAGCTGTCGAGAAGTCCGCTATTTGAGGCTCGAGCCGGTTGCCTAAGGACGAAAACATATCGGAACAAATATTCGGAATTAGATGAGACATGTGTATGCTGCAGTAAAGATCCAGAGACCACTCAGCACATCCTAATGGAATGCGACGGGATCCACCCAGCGAGAACCGTAGGTAACGTGCAACTCCCAGAAGCGCTTGGGTTTAAAGTGGAAGGAAACATAAACAGATCAGCCGTAGAGATCAGCAAGAGACGATTGGAGTACTGGTGGAGAAAAAGTAGGGAAAAGATGGATGCGACCTGATCTCTTAAAATCATAGGCAGCGGTACAAGGTAAATTTTTGAAAAAGAAAAATAATGATAGGTATACAAAAATGCAAGATAAAGAACATGTGTAGTATACCTGATTAAATCAAGCAGGCTAGGTGACTATTTGTCGCCGCCCCGTTTCAAAGGGGATGCCAATAGATCATCATCATCATCATCGCATTGGCTCTGACACGTGATGCCCGCCGCACGGGTCCACGCGAACGCTGAGAATTGTTCCTTCTCTATCAGCGCATCCAGTGGCACATACTCTGTGAGCCAAGTGGGCGAGAGCTACATCGAAGAGCCGCGGATGCTCAGTGCATTCAAGGCGCAGCTTGCTAAGGCTGCTGAGGCTGCTGTGTGCGAGGAACCCTGCGAAAAGCGGGTTTGATGCCACCTAGCACGGGAGAAATTTCAAAGGCTTTCCAATGGTACAACATGGAAGAGAGCTGGGCTAGTCAGCATAGATTCATGTCTGTGACACCGACATGGGTCACTGGGCATGCGCCGTTCTTCAATGAAACTTTCTGACACTGACTCAGAGCCCTGAGGGCGTGCCACTCTGTCTGTGCTGATTTTCAACGAACCTCTTTGACGGTAACTTGGAGTAAATTGGCATGTGCCACTCCACAACGACAAAAATAGTACTTTAAGTTTCCCCGATGCACGGCAGAATTGAAGCCACGCCATCACTCGCGTACTTTTAAACAGCTCCGCTAGAAGGCGCCGCGTGCGCAGTAACAAGCGCGATAGGGGAGGCAAGGCTGCACACACGTTTCGGCGCTGGCAATAGGGTGTTTCGCTGCTTCGCTTCAATTCTAATCGCATTGATGTCGACATTCACCGCGAGACGGGTTGTGCCGGATTTTTTTCGGTGGACTAATTACCTACATAATTAGTGAATATTATTTCAACAAGTGTTTGCGCTTTGAATGAAGGGCGTGACTTTGACGAGAAAGAAGTAACTGCTCCCGCAAACATCCCACTTATTTGTATTCCGCGCACTATATGTACTGCATATTGTACTACTACACAAACTTATCCCGATTCACTCGCAGCGCGCGATGCACGAAAAGTCTCACGTGGTTACACGCCCACTTGCCGCTGCACCAGTGGCCCCAATTGGCATGTTAAGTAACTAACTCCTCTCATTACCTGCCTCAGCAAGTGGCAAGCTGTCGGTGTCGGTGTTGGGCTCCGCTGATCGCGAGTTGCGTGTGTTTCGGGCAACGGCAGTATCTTACATGCGATGACGAGGCGGTTTCTGAGTCACGTAACGAGAGGAGCTAGTTCCTTAAGACGCGAAAAGAAAGCATTGCGCAGTATATAGCATGCCGAAAACAACTGAACAGGACGTTTTAGGACGCAATATAAGCTTTCCCATCTGAAGTTACGCCCTGAGTTCGAAAACTCGGAAACTTGTCAAACTTTTCTTCGCTTAAAAAGAAAAACGATTCTTGCAGGCACTGCAATGACTTCGCTAGCGTAGACCATATGCTCTGGCGTTGCCCCTCGTTGCGAGGCACGGAACAAATCAATGAGGACAAGTGGCTCTCCGCTATCAAGAGCCCCGATGCCGGGGCGCAACTATGGGCTGTCCAGAGGGCCCACGATGCGGCGGTCGGGCATGGCCTGACTGTCCCGACGTGGGAGCGGCCCGCTGCGCGCTCAGTCGCGTACCTCAGGACTTTCATTAAAGTTTTACATCCATCCATCCATCCATCCCTCCATATTATGGGGTTTTACTTGCCAGAAACACGATATGATTGTGAGGCACGCCGTATAGTGCGGAACGCCGGATTAATTTTGACCCCCTGGGATTTTTTAACGTGCACCCGAAGCATGGCACACGGGCATTCTTGCATTTCGACCTCGTCGAAATGCGGCCTCCGAGGCCGGGATTCGACCTCGCGCCCTCGGGCTTAACAGCGGAACGCCGAAGCCTCTATGCAACCACGGCGGGTATGTATTCTTCTCTAACGTCGTCAACAGTGAAGACGGTAGTACAACGGCATAATTTTTACTTCGGCAACTCGACATGAGTTCACTAAATTCCAATTGTTGGGTTTTACACAGGTACTGGACGGGCGTCAGCGGGAGAAACATGGATTGTGACTTTATCTGCGACTAAGTTTTCTCCAGTCCTACGTATATATGCCCACGTCATGTGGTGCATGTTAAAATGATAGTATTAGCACTCCGGCGAAGAAACAGGATCTCGTTGATACGATTCTCACGGGAACCGGGAAATCAAGTTTTTCATCCGAAAACCGCATTATCCAATTAACGTATCAGCGGCATAAGAAAAAGAAACGTATTATACGGAAAAACGTGTTTCCACGGTACAACGTCGCTCAGCTTCTACGTAGCGTTAGCTGCAATGAGGAAAGGACTGTGGATTGTGGACCAAACCCGAATGCGGTGTTGCCAACCACAGCGTCCATAAGCGCTGGTGGTCAGCAGGGAAGAATGCGAGTAACTGGCGCATGGCGCAAGCGCCAACCGTTTCAAAGGTCTAGTTCACTTTGGTACGTGAGAAGTACATGCGTCATGCCTACGGTGCTCCAAATTTTTGAATGTTACAGGGTCCAGCTGCCCCTGCTTACGTAAGCTGATATATTTTTGTTTAATTCAAGTGGAAACACATCCTATCGAAAGAACATCACTTGTAGAATTGGAAGCATTGTGAAGTCCTAAACAATTTCAAAATAAGTTTCATTTTCAAAAATAACAGAATCGCAAGAAATAAAAAAAAAAAGCTGTGCAAGCACGTGACCTCGCAGCAGAAAGCAGGAATCTGCCGGGCAATGTATCGTTGGCAGGCCATCTAAAACAAAGTTAGGAAAACGAGCACCCTGTACGACAGCGTTTGATGTGCTTGCCACCTCAATTACACAAAATTAAAAAAAAAATATTGTTGCTCAGGAAACACAAGTGCCGCGTGAAGCGATATGAAATGAGGCACATTTGTAGACTTTAGGTCCCCTAGGAGGCATGTTTTACAGAAATTTGACGTGTTATCGCTGTTCTTATATAGTGTTTTGATGATGTCGTTCAAAGTTATATTCAAATTAAGCAAGTTTCTAAATATCTAACGCATACCTTGGAACCTGAAAGTAAACTACAAAGCCATCATTCATTAGTTACCGTCTTTTTTTTCGTCGCAGGCAATTTCGTGCATGTAGGCTTAGTGACAGCCCAATGAGCCCTTATCGGAGTTGCAGGCGTAGTAGGTGAATGTCAAACTTGGAATTGTACTGGACTTCAGACACTAACTTAGATACCGCTGCTGAAGGCTTGTATTTGCAATTACTTTACTGCGCCGCTCACCGTATATCTCATGCAATCCATCTAGAAACGAAACTATTGCGCTGCCTTGTATATGCGTTCGTTGGTTCCCGGGAATCCTTTTCTTTCGGCATGGCGCCCAAGACTCAGGCGACGAGCTCGGCAAGATTAAAACTACGTTGTCGGTGTGGGTGTACATTTTCGCTGGCCTAATGTACGTGCGACTTACACGAGGCCGGTGTACAATTTGCCACTTCACGTATTTCCCGCCAACGCGGGAGATTTGCCTAGAAAGAAGAAATTGCGACCGGGAACGTTTGCCTAAAGTGTATTCGAAGTGAAGCGCCCTATCTACATTTAGCAGGCGCTTTAATTTCTTTGCCTGTCACTTGGTGACTTAACAGAGCCCCCCAAAATGATCCGTGTCTGAAAGGTTGCTACGGAGTTTCTACTGGGGTGCAGTGATTGTAGCAGGATATACTGTGTCATGGTATCATTCGAAATTGTGATTGGCAGCGAGGTTTTCACTTCGTAAGTCTGCTGATGTGCCCCTGAGGTTTTGTGATTCCCGGATGGTATGGGGGAGGTGGGGGGATATGCAGCAGGTTACACAAGAACGCTCTCACTGACTTTGACAATCATCTTCGATGGTTTCTGCAACAATTCTAAATATTAAAATCAAGCAAAGAAGGAATTCGTCAAACTTGACTCTTTATTTATTTCGTACAACACCTTTGCACTTACGGATTTTTGGAGCAGCAGATGTGAAAGGGAATAGATTGAGTGGAATTGGATTGGCTTTTATTTCCTTGAAAGTTTTGAAGATTCAAGAGGAGGCAGAGACTATCTGAAATGCAGCTAAACGGTGCTAAAGGGTGCGCTAAAGGGCTACTTGCGAAAAGCAGATGTATATCATTTCGCGTGTCCCATATACATAGTTTTTAATTTATTATATTGAATGCGCAGAAGGTGCTTGCGATTAGCTACGTTTACACAAAGACATCATTGAGGCCGGGGTCCCGTGCCGAGGCCTACACAAAGACACCGTTGTTGAAATGTCGATTCGATTCCTATCTTTGTTCCCAAATCTTTCTATTGCATTTTTTTCGTTGTTCAATAACAATCGCTCACATCTTTCTCCTAAAAAAGTGAGCATTATGTGGCCGCGAATCTCACAAATAGAAGGGCGAGTCGTCGCCTTTCACAATCATTCTGTTACAAATGGTGAAACTCGAAACTGGAAACCTTGGCAGGAGCATTGATGAAATCGAAGATGGAAACAGATTATCCATTTTATGAAGAGGTTAGGGCCTGGTTAGTGTTACGGTTCTATTCAAATGCTAGTATTTTTAGAGTTCTTCAAGCAGCACTCCGCCCGCTTTATCACCGGGATTCGCCTGTTTCGAATGGTGGATTGGAGAAGACAATAATGAAATCGAGTGAAAGAAATCCTTCCATTATAGCGGCCGAGCTCTGACGTCGTCTATGTAGTAGTCGTTCACTCAAAACGTTGCTGCTTGTATTGGGGCCTTAACCGTCGTTATTACCTGAGCCAAAGTTTACAAGCAAACGTTAGGGGCTGCGAATCGAGGATCATGACATTTGGAGCAGCCTCATCGACACGTCACATTCACTCGGTGTCAGAACGTTATATTGTAGCGAATTGAAGCTGAGACATTGAGGACACCCTACTTGCGGGACCAGCATTGATCACTACACTCATTGCAGAAGCAGAAAGAGCATTTCCCGATAGTTGATTGTCCCAGCTTATGACAGAAAGACCAGAGCTGTAACCCCTTTCTTGATCTCTGTAAAGCGTGCATTGCTGCAATAAGAGTAGTATTGTGGTGAAGCCAAACACTGTCCATCTTTAATTGGTGATTCATGAAAAGTGATAGTGGAGAGGCGTTTTTAATTACTCAAGCCTCTCCAGCAGAAAGGACGTGGGACTACTTGTGTTGTTTGAGAGTGTGCAGTGCATATGACGGGCATGCTTTTTGCCCGAGGCCACCTAAACATTTCCAGCGGAGAGAAACAATTGGCAGAGACAACTCCAATTGAGCGCTACGACGTAGTGTGAAACATTGTTGTTTGGCAGTAGAAGGGTTATTGGAGATCACGGGGCTCCAGTGTGCCAGAGGCCTTCGTCCTGCAGTGGACATAAGTATAGGCTGCTGACGATGATGAATGAACCTTGATAAGTTTCTGAAGCGAGACGTACACCGGAGGTTGTGAAGACGAAATATTTTTATGGCACTGCATTGTTGGAAGTGATGGTTATTTACAATTTTGCATTGTTAGAGTATATGTACAAACATAGACACTTTTCGCGGTGATCCCGTGGGTGCAGCCATGTTTGATCACGTGGTGACGCGTCTATTGCTTGCCTCAGCTGCCTCCATTGCCTCCGTGTTTGCAATGGAAGTACGTGACGCGAAGTGCGGCTCTGGAAACCTCTGTTTCTGGAGATATAGTGATGCTGACTTGGTGGACGACACAAAGCGTTGGCCACAGCTTCAGAGCACATGTAAAAGCGCTGTCGGAGCTTATTAAGCTTTGTCCAAACGGCGCGAGCAGCCTATAGGGTGCTTGCTTAAAAGCGAACCTAAAGATGTATTCCAAGCTATCGAAACTTTTCGCTTATAAATTGAATCAGCATCAATGTGTTTTACTCTTAGTTCTTTTTATGGCAAATACTTTGAAATAGCGGTTTGACACGTCTCTAACTCAATGAATTTCGTCATGGCGGTCACTATCTGATTATTTTCTGCCTAATCGCTCGCGCGTGTGCTCAGTTGCAATAGATTTGTTCTTGCTGCACTCAAGGCATGAAAAGTAGCTGTTCTGTACTTTGTAATAGCTTCTAGCAAAGTTGTATTATCGCTAGTAACTCGCTAACTCCTGTGGACTGTCACGAAACGTTCAGCTTCGGCCATTCGTGTTCTGTCGGTGAAGTCGCTGTCACCCATGTTTTGGCGCGTTGAATAAAGTGTGCGCCCATTCATGTATTCTTAATACTTTGGTGATATAGTGTGCGTAAGTTGCGTGCGATGTGTGTAGATAACGTGCGCGAAACTTAATATGGCAGGAAGCGGTTCTCTATGTTATTGTTTGACGAGCGGTACTCACTGTTGATGACGTTCCGGGGTTGAAGTCTTTTCTTTGGAGGTTAACGACACAATGCGGGCAGATGAGGGAAACTGTTTTATCCACAAGGAAAGTCGTGCATAGAGAAGGGCCGGCAACACAGGCTGTCCATATGTATCAACAGTCCGAGAGCTTGGTAACACATATTCATTCCGTTCCTTAATATGCAAGTCACTATTTTTGCAGCCAACGACTGCACACGTCTTCAATCCACCGCTCCACATTTTGCAGCACGAATGGGTGCACAGTGCGTGAGCGAAAACTCAGTTGCATTTCCGACAGCTGATTACGCAGGAACAGGACAGAAGTGGTATAGTTTCGTATTCGTGCGCTTTCGCTGGGGAAACGTGCGGTGTGCCACCTAAAGCCGCATCTCGTTTCTCAAGAACAAATTGGTCCGCGAAAAGGGTCAATAGATATGATCATAACTTGACATAATTACTCAATGTACATCGATTCACTGATTGTGGTTTTCACGGAATTTTGACCGGTGACATCACTGGTGGTTCCACTGGTGAAATCACCGGTTAGGGTGGAGCAAGCACAAGGTGTGTTACTGCTCCCGTCAATGCTGATACACTTGCTAAGCCCATGTACCTGTTCTCTTTTTTTCTTCCTCTTTCTTTCTTTCTTTTAATGGCGGCGCCATTATTTTACTCCAGGCAGCAGGAATTCTCAATTTACAATGCATCCCGTTTGAAACGGGCTCGTTTTCAAACCTGGAGTGTTTCTCCGAATCAATCGGCTCTGGCGCTTTAGACCACTCCTTGCCGCTGGTGAAGTGCAAAAGCTCTTACCAGCCTAGGGCTCTAGGACACTGGTCCAGACGGGTTTCGACACTCAAGGCCTTAAGGGCTCTGCTGAAGTTCCTAAGGGCTTGTGAATTGTGCGACCGCGTTTGAACGTCGTAGCGTGTAGCATCGCGTTACTATGTGAGCTTTTCTCACTTTAATTTTTTATTTGTTTTTTAAAAAAAAATATTTTGCGGAGTCCCGGGCACCCTGCGCCACATGGTAATGGAGTGCTCGGGGCCCGCGGGACCCCCGCAAAAGCTGAAGATGGCAGATGAACCAACAGCCAATTTATAGAACAAGGAAGAACTGTGTGAGGCCATGCTCTCTTGCCCAGGGCTGGATGACCAGCGAAAGCTGGTGGACCGAGCCAGGGAGGCAGCGAGAGCCCAGGGATTCCTAGAATGAGGAAGCCGCCCATCTGAGGGCGATCGGTTTCTATCACTAGTTCAAAAATAAAAATTTATTCCTCTCTCTCCCCCTTCTATCACCTTTTATTCCCTTTACCCCTTTCCCCAGCACAGGGTAGCCAGCCGGTAGTTACACTGGCTAACCTCCTTGTCTTTCCTTCCCTTTCTGTCTCTTTCTCTCTCTTACAGGCCTTTGGACTGTTGTCTTGGAGGCGGAGCTTTGTCAAGACTACATTCGCTTTTGTTGTCCGGGCCTCACTTTTCACCTTGTAGAGAACAGTATTTTACGGCGCTTGTCAGGGGCAGCCATCTTGTTCTGGAGACGGCGAAAACAGGCGAACCGCCAAGAAAGATACCACTCAGCAAGTTTATGGCACATGCGCCACTCGTGCAGGTAGTGTGGGCCTCGCATGCGGCAAGTTTACGCATGAATTGCAGACTATCTTCTAGGACGCCAACTTTTCATGCGTACCCCGGATGGCCCCATGGTGCTTTATGCCGTCGAGAAGCGAGCGCCACAAGGAGCTGTGTTAAGCCCAGAATTATTTAATTTATTCTTGATCCATCTGAGAAGAAACCTTCCCCGTGGCATCATCATCACACTAGAGTGTACTAGAAGGGGGAGTGGGTCCAGTGGACGCCTTAGCAAGCGGCGAGGGTGAAGCAAAAAACACGGAAAATCTGGCGGCGCGGCCGTCGCCTTCTTCTGAATCTCCGGCCAATAAACGTTGGCTCCGGCTGTTTCGGCAGCGCTGATTGGCTGAGGCGAGCTCGCGGTCTGAGTAGCTGTCGTCTACTCGACGCACCGTCGTTGTTGCGTCGTTTGCGTTCTTTCCGCCGCTCTTTTTCCATTTTATTTACAATAGATCGGTGGGGAATAATCTCAGTGTTACCGCCACCGAGTATCCGCCTGTCAATGCTCAATGCAGCTGCGGTAGGGTCTCCGACGCGACAAGCGTCCGGCCGGCGAGCGGGGCCGCTCATTCGGAAGAAAGTGACGGTAGCGTCACCTGGATTTTCAATAAAAAATGCCTCAGCACAGAGCCCTCATTGGACCCACTCCCCCAATCTAGTACACTCTAATCACACTGTATACGCGGACGACATCTGCATTTGGAGCGCGGGGCGTTCCCGCAGTACCTCCCAACAACGTCTCCTAAGAGCGTGGGCACATATATCGGCCTACCTAAATTCAAGGGGTCTGAAATTGTCCCCCGACAAAAAGCGTATCGAAAAATATCACTAGTGTTGGGTGGTCGCGCTCTTCCATACGTTAAGACACAAAGGTTTCTTGGAGTGATGATCATTAGGAATCTCACATGGCGACCCCAAGTGAAAAAACTGAGTCACAATATTTCCTCGGCATCGCACGTATTCCGATTTTTAGCCGGATCATAGTGGGGCGGCAACTGTCGATCTATGATGCTCCTCCATAAAGGGCCCCTAAACCACCACCAAGAGGTCGAAATTTAGTTGTGGTGTGGCAGTTGTGCACGAGTCTGCAACGAACACGTAGCCGCGAGAATTTTTCGAAATGGTGCCGTAATAGCGGAGTTACCAAGGAGGTTGAAAAAGGAGTTACACGCGTTTGGTGATCAAAACACGGCCCTCGCTCGTTTCGCTCTTTCCTTCGCTACTCTCCTCGTCGGCTGGTATCTTGCCGAGCCCTCCTTGCCGAGCGCTCCTCCAAATGTCACGTGACATACGTCATCGCCAACGCGCTGTTCATTGCTGGTTAAGGCACGCCCATGCTAGCGGCAAATATACCGACGGCGAACCGGCCCCCAGTGGCGTAGAACGTCCAAGGTAAATACACCTGGTAGCGAAGCTTCCATAGAAGCCCATACGTTCAAAAATTGGCGGTTCAACGGCGGTTCATGGGGCTTAGCCCCATCGGTGTGAGGAGGTAACGCTTCCGGCGGAAGAAAAAACGATGTGACGCCATATCCGTTAAAAACAGAAGTGACGTCATTTTGTTCATAAAGACGCGAACTTTGCATGTTTTCGGGGGCCTGTCATTAGAGCTGTATATTCAGATGCCCCGCCATTCAACGTGATGGGCGTTTCGAGTTTTCAGCGCGGAAACCAATGCAAGAAAAGTTCAGCCATACCGGTGTCGAAACCGCACCCTTGCGCAGAACATACTTTGTTTGGAGGCCGACGAACGCTTTAGGCGTATAGAGTGCTCGTCCTTTCGTCGGACGCCAAGCCCGTCGGCCAGCGCTGTCCCACGAAAACAACTAAAGTGAACAATTATCTGGCGGTCGCAACTCATTACTTTTGACTGAACAGGTTAAGAAATAATGAAACTACACGCGTCACCAAATTCAGGGCAAACGTCGACAAGCAAAGCAACACAACATGTGAGGGGGCGTATTGTAACAGGTGAACTTTACGAGTGCCCCGTTCTGCCCACTTCAAGAGCTGCATTGCATTGCTAGTGATAGCGGCGTCAATGCCCACCGCTATCGGTGGGCGCTGAAAAAAGGTATTTTTGATAATGATCAAGTAAAATAGAGTTGTTCTTTTCTCGCCATGCGTATATGAAATTGATTAGGAATTTTATTTTCGTTCAATGACTGTGTATATCTTTAATTAAAAAACGCTTTTTTCTTTAGCAATGTTTGTTCCCTCCAAACATAGTCGCGCTTCAATCGCTGCTCTCATAACCACTCTTGCTGATGTCGGTGACAATTCGTTCTGAACCGCTTTTCGGCCGAAGCTTCGCGACCATTTGGATCGACCTTGGAACGTCTGCCGCGCGAGAACTGTCCAAAGTAGACAGCAGTTCGGCCGGCGCACCGCCCGCAGCACCATCAACGGGCCAATCGACGACCGCGAAGCTGCGCGCCTCCGCCACCGGCGACGAAAACATCGGCTGCAGCTCAGCTGCAGTGCACGGCTACCGACGGGAGACGACCGGCTCGGCTGTGCTCGCATCGCAGCCGACGGCGCCGCTAATATCGGCGTATTTTAAGTGCGAATGCACTTCTTAAGGGCGCGTTCACACTGTCGGCGTCTGCAGCGGCGCGGAACCCAGTTCGGCGGCGGCGAGATCCGCCGGAATAGCCCTTTCCGCGCCGATCGGTCTCGGACCGATTTTTGCGGCAGCTGCCGCCGGATTCCCTCACCGCGGACCAATCGGAGCGCGAGTAAGAATTTCGAAGATGGCGGCCGAGTCGGACGCGCGCGCGTTGTCGCAGTCGTGTCTGTCGCGACGTCGTAAATGCTGATCGAATTGGTCCGAAACTTAATATTTGTTATCACGAATAACAATACATCTGAACTTACTCTCTGTAGTACTCCACGTCGCGATCTCGCAGAAGGGGTAGTAGTTTGGTGTCGTGACCAAGCTTTTCGCGCTTTTGCAAAGCAGCATGAACACACCATCGCCGCTGGCGTTGTCTCTTCTGCGAATGCTTCTGCGCGTCATGCATCGCCAGAAAGGTGCTTGCCAACAAGCCTAGCAGTACTGCCTCTTCTTGATCAGGGTTCATTGTCGTTGCGCAAAAATAAAACCACGCGAACTCTACACGAGCGGAGATAACTGCGCAGTTTCGAGGCTGCGGGCACATCCGGTATATCCGACGCTTGTTTGGAGGTTAGCGCTTTACACCGCAGATGGCGCTGTATCGCGTTCCGGCGGCGCGGTGGGCTAGCAGTGTGACCGGCGCGAATTTCGGCGGCAGGAGAATTCCGTTCGCTGTAGACGCCAGATTCCCCAGTGTGAACGTGCCCTTAAGCGACCCCGAAAACTCCGCCGGCATCCGCGCTCCTCCTCCTCTCCCCTAGCAACGGCGCGAGGAGCGGAGAGGAGCGTCTGTAGCAACGGCGCAGCGACGTCACGCCCCACGTGACTGCGCGCGCTCCGCCCTCCGCTCCGTGGCTGCGCGCGCGCCGCGCCGGCTCCGCACCGCTCTCCGCGCCATGACGTCACGGCGCGTTGTGCAGCTGGCGCGTTGTGCAGCTGGCGCCTCCGCGCCGTGGCTGCGCGCGCCGCGCCGGCTCCTCGCACCCTCTCCGCGCCGTGACGTCACGGCGCCATGCAGCTGGTGTGCCTCTCCCCCCGTTAGGTTTGCACTCACCCTCGGCCGCCGCCTCTCCCCTCGCGCTGACAGCTCCCTCCTCGCCCGGTAACAGCCCCTCGTGTGCGTACTCTCCCCACCGCTCACCCCCTCTCCAACCGCCTGGCGTGTTTCGCTCCGCCGTCACGTGTTGTGTGTGTGGCGCCGGCGCGTCAGTCGTGCTCTCTCGCTGCCGTCTCCTTCGCTCGGCTCTGCAGTTTAGTCGCGCGCGCCCCCTCATAGCATCACCCCGTGCTTCGCACTTCCTCATACTCCCCTTCGGGGAAATGCGTTTTTTTCTTCTCTGTGTAGAATTATTGCGAAGAGCGATGACAACGATAAGAGAATATTGCGGCTTGTGAGCGTCGGTAATTCATTTCCAAGTGCCTTCCGCTTTAGCTTTGAAGGGAACCGGAAAAGGCCTAGCGACCATATCGGCGCCGTATAGAGCGATCAGCGGCGGTGAGGCTGCCGCACAAATGGGTCCTGGTCTCATCCTCTCTATACGTACGGCAAGGAAATCTCGCCGTTCGCGAGCAAAACAGCTGTCGAACGGCGTCCCGCGGATGGAAAACGGCGTGCGGCGAGTTGCCGTGCCGGTAACGTGCTATACCCACGGTGGCTACCCGCTGTGACTGCCGTGCCGGCCCGTGCTCATGCGAAGCGTGCCGCTATGGACCCTGTGTTGCGCGCACGTCTAGAAAGGCCAACACTGTCGCACTCTGTTTGCGCCACTAATCAGACCGTTAAGCATGACTGTGTTGGAACGCGAGCGATTTGGCACTGCGTTGCGGGCTGTAATTACCGATTCGCAAGGGCGCACAAGCGAGCAACACTGCGACGAAGAGCAGGGAGCGCGCGTACCTGCTAGCAGATTAATCGGAAGTCCTAGGTCCTTCTTCGACGAATGGGCATCGTAACAACTGTTGACATCATCAGATGGACCCTGCTGACATCGTGACGACCGCTGGGGATAGCGGAAAGGCCAGGAGAGGAGGACGGCATTGTTTTGTTTTTGATTTTGTGGCGCGCCCGCGGCGCGTAGCGCTGCAGCGTTTGGCATCGTTGATCGTGACGGCATTCTGAACTCGATGGGCGTGTTAACTTGTAATGTTAAAAAAATATATGAGGTGCTTTAGGGGCCCTATATAAGGCCTACGTCGACGAAACACTGCGATATTACCTCCCGATCCTGCACAAAATGTCTCCCACAAGCAAGAAGAGAAAACTTGAGGCAGCACGAAACAACTGTCTTCGAGTATGTCTTGGCCTTCCAAAGGGGTCGTCCCGCTCAGGAACTGTAGCAGAAACTGGATGCCTGCGCCTCTTGAAGTGCCATCTTCGCAGGAGTTACTTCAGATTCACATCAGACACGTCATTCATACGAAGACCCACTTTTTGAAGGATATTTCCGGAACCCGTGCTACATGTAGCTTTGGGCATGCCGTTGGAAGCATATCTATTTTGATTCCTGCTCAGGCGTCACATATTATGCCATATTATGATTTTCTCTCCTGCTTCGCCTAACACCTCCCTCCCAGAAGAGTTTGCAGCTCGACTCGCGCATTGCCGTGAAATTGCTCGTCGCAACACCGCCGCTACCCAAGAAGAAAGAAAACGTCGCTGCGACAGTAAACGCCGCGACATCGCCTTCCATCCTGGAGACCAAGTCCTCCTATGGACGCCGGTTCGAACCGCTGGACTTTGCGAGAAATTCCTTCACCGGTACATTGGGCCCTACACAGTCCTACAACAAACTTCTGCATTAAAACGGATAGGCGGGCTAGTTGGTTTGGCATCATAATGAAACTTTTGCGCACACAACACGAAACCACAACGAAGAAGTACACAAGGACTAGCGCAGACTAACAACTGACCTTTATTCACTAAGAAAACACATATATATGGTCGCGACACGCACCTCACAATCACTGCACATGAGCACAAGGGCATTTTGTAATCTATTACATAAAAAATAAAACCTTTAACAAAACCATTGCGCTATCACATCTTATTCATCAGGTCAATTTCCTTGTCATTCAATGCTATTGAAGGATGACTGACACATGTGCTTTGTAGTTTAGATATATGCCAAGCTTCCACAATCTCTCTTGTTGTCTGATTAGGATGAACATACAAAATATCAGTTTGATTACACACAGGACTACACATATTCATTGAACACCGTGCACAATGTAATGCCAAATGTGTCAGCTGCCTTCCTTTCATATTCGCCAAGTGCTCTTTTAACCTAACGTTCACGCATCGCCCAGTCTGCCCTACGTAACACTTGCCACATTTAAACGGGATCTTATACACTACATTTCTTTTGCACTCAACAACCTGGTGATCAGAACGCTTGGAACATTCATTACTGACACTAATAGGCCTGTCTTTATACAATTTGTTTACAGCCGGACACACGCCCCCTACTTTGTTTTTTGCCGAGAAAACTATCTTGACACCATATTTAGCGGCCACCTTCTTAATTTTATGGGAAAAACCATGCATATAGAGGATTACCGATATTTTCTTAGCTTCCTGGCTTTTTTGCACCTCTTTCTCAACGAATTTCATTTTCTTCAATAGCATTTCGCTTACAGTCAGAAGAATCGAGGTAGGGTAACCAGCCTTTTCCAGCCGAAACTTTTGCTCTAGGAAAGATTCATTTAACCTGTGCGTGCAGGGATGTTTTCATTCAGCTCTAACAAAAACCTGCACGCACAGGTTAAATGAATCTTTCCTAGAGCAAAGTTTCGGCTGGAAAAGGCTGGTTACCCTACCTGGATTCTTCTGACTGTAAGCGAAAGGCTATTGAAGAAAATGAAATTCGTTGAGAAAGAGGTGCAAAAAAGCCAGGAAGCTAAGAAAATATCGGTAATCCCCTATATGCATGGTTTTTCCCATAAAATTAAGAAGGTGGCCGCTAAATATGGTGTCAAGATAGTTTTCTCGGCAAAAAACAAAGTAGGGGGCGTGTGTCCGGCTGTAAACAAATTATATAAAGACAGGCCTATTAGTGTCAGTAATGAATGTTCCAAGCGTTCTGATCACCAGGTTGTTGAGTGCAAAGAAATGTAGTGTATAAGATCCCGTTTAAATGTGGCAAGTGTTACGTAGGGCAGACTGGGCGATGCGTGAACGTTAGGTTAAAAGAGCACTTGGCGAATATGAAAGGAAGGCAGCTGACACATTTGGCATTACATTGTGCACGGTGTTCAATGAATATGTGTAGTCCTGTGTGTAATCAAACTGATATTTTGTATGTTCATCCTAATCAGACAACAAGAGAGATTGTGGAAGCTTGGCATATATCTAAACTACAAAGCACATGTGTCAGTCATCCTTCAATAGCATTGAATGACAAGGAAATTGACCTGATGAATAAGATGTGATAGCGCAATGGTTTTGTTAAAGGTTTTATTTTTTATGTAATAGATTACAAAATGCCCTTGTGCTCATGTGCAGTGATTGTGAGGTGCGTGTCGCGACCATATATATGTGTTTTCTTAGTGAATAAAGGTCAGTTGTTAGTCTGCGCTAGTCCTTGTGTACTTCTTCGTTGTGGTTTCGTGTTGTGTGCGCAAAAGTTTCATTATGAAACTTCTGCAGTGAACTATCTAGTCACTCCGCTTCACTCCGTCGAGGACCGCCGTCGTCGTAGTGCAGAAATTGTTCACGTCTCCCGCATGAAGCACTTTATTCCCCGTTCAGCCGATCTTTAGATTGCGGCCAGGTTGGCCGCTTCCACGAGGGGGGGAAATTAGTGTAAGCACATTTCACGTACTTCATCGTTCTCATTTGTATATAGCCATCATCATACCTGTTTCTCTTCTTCTTCGTGTTTGAGCCTCGGCCGTGCCGGTGGAATAAACGGGTCTGCCAGTGCTGCCTGTCCTGGTCGTCTTCCGTCTTTCAATATCTTCTTCTTCTTTCTGGGGTTTGACGTGCCAAAACCAGCTCTGATTATGAGGCACGCCGTAGTGGAGGGCTCCGGATTAATTTTTACCACCTGGGGTTCTTTAACGTGCACTAGAACGCAAGCACACGGGCGTTTTTGCATTTCGCCTCCATCGAAATGCTGCCGCCGCGGCCGGGATTCGATCCCGCGATCTCGTGCTCAGCAGCGCAACGCCTTAGCTGACTGAGCCACCGCGGCGGGTACCACGAAACATATCACGCTCGACACTGTCACCCCTGCAAATCATGTCATATATCCCTGGAATCGGTGCAAAGGAGAAAATGCATCAAGCAGCGACCCATCCGATAGTTTCGGAATATATGCACAAAGAATACGCAGCCGCAATGCACATTTTCACAGGTGGATCTACAACTCAATTGTCGCTCATCGTGCTGACGTTTTGTGCCCTCTACAGGGCAACGATTCTCGTGTCGTCTTGAGC
Source organism: Dermacentor silvarum (assembly GCF_013339745.2). Classification (NCBI taxonomy): domain Eukaryota; kingdom Metazoa; phylum Arthropoda; class Arachnida; order Ixodida; family Ixodidae; genus Dermacentor; species Dermacentor silvarum. Next base: position 123,613,011 of record NC_051162.1, on the reverse strand, counting down.
GAGTGACATCATTTACGTCAGCTGAGCTATATGGCATTAAGGAGGTCCTTGTGTATGTATTTCGACAGCAGCCACCAAAGACATGGGCGATATTCACGGATTCCAAAGCAGCCCTACAAAGTATGTGGAGCAGGCACATTGCAGAAGCGATGTAATAACCAACCTGCAGCATTTGACATTCCCTATTTTCACCACAAGGCTAAGATTGCTGGGCATTGCATCACGTTCCAGTGGATACCTGGCCATTGCCGGTATTTCTGGAAACGGAAAAGCGGATGAAGCTGCCCGAAATGGACTCCAATACCGAAATTTCAGAAGAATATTTTTCAACAAAGCCGACGCTTCGAACATAGCAAAATGATATGCCTATCGAGAATAAGACCGCCTCTGGAATCTGCAACTTCACCAAGATGTGAGATCGAAAATTTCACGAGCACTTCCTCGACACTTAAATACATTGTACCATCGTCTTCGACTGAACGTGGCAATATGAAAAATCATCTCTACTGCATAGGGCGTACCACTAATCCCTACTGTGATAACTGTGGCAGCTTAGAGACAGTAGAACACATATTACTTGAATGCCCCGCGGATCGCGACGAGAGACAATTTTTTGAGCGACAAATGTGCATGATTTGCCACAATCCGTTAAAATTACACAGCATCTTAGGTATAATGTCCGGCCCTTCAATACAGCGACATGGTTTGCATTTATTGTTCCAATACTTGTCAGAAATTGGTCTAATCGGAAAGCTTTAAAGATTCACCATTTCATATAGAAAAGCCTACGTTTACCCGCCTTCTCACCTGTAAATATTAGTATCAGGTCCACTTGCGCATTTCATAATTACTTTTATTATTTTTTTCACTCTCTGGAATTCTCTAGTCCCATTCCCATTCCTATACAGAGTAGCATGCCAGCGGTTGTATACGCGACGGCAAAAATTTGTTTTCATAAAGATGAAGGGCCTCTCTCTCCTCTCATTGGTGGTCACTTGGTACAGCAGTCCCCAGAACAAGGCGGCTGCCCCTACAAGCGCTGCAAAATTCTTTTATGTAGCTACTGGGGAAAATACCAGATCAATCGATTGATTGATGGGTCGAATTATTTTTGACGGTGTCGGAGAGAGAGATATGTCTTGCTCTGGATTTCGGGTCTGCGTGTCAGATGCAGACGTACCCTTCGTTCGGAATTAACACTTGCGTTGGTCTTGAGCCTTTGCCCGAGTTCGCCATATCACTTTTGCTGTCATAGAGCGTGAACAATTTCTTACGCTAACGTAAGAAAAATTGTGCCGAATCTTTGAATTTCTTACGCTAACGTAGTTAGCGTAAGAAATTCAAAGATTCGGCACAATGAAAAAAAAAAAAGATGTCGCCGTTTCGCCAAGAAAGCCGTAGCATTGATAGCGATAGCAAAGTGTTAAACAACTACACGAAGTGAATGCTTGTAGCTTTATCGGTCATATAAGTTCCAGTAAACATTCACTTACTACTTAACTTAACAAGCGTAGTGTCACATGCACACAGGCAAACATTGTATTCCAAGCCAATCTGGGAAGTCTACAAAGCCCCAACCAACCAATCGGTGAAACACACGAACTTCCAAAGAACCAATCGGTGAGGACACACGAGTCCCAAGAAAGTAGAAAAGGGCGAAGCGCGTTGTGCAACGCGGAGGAGTCCCGGGAAGTGGCGCAGGGAGAAGGCCGGCCACCGAATCGGGCTCTGAAGACGGGCGTTCGGGTTCCGGACCCGAGCCACCACGACTTCGACCATCGGGGCTATAAGTAAGAGCCGGCCTATGCCTGCTGCACTTCGTGACTTCACCGGGCCACAGAATTCTACCCCGAGACCTGTGGACACCTGCCTCCGTAGTCGTCGTGAGCGGTCGGGCTACGGGCCCGAGCTCGCGTACAGCCGCCTGGCCGGGACGTCCCGGTTTAGGACGTCGTGTGCCACTTCCTCCTGACGGTTTCCGGTACGGCGCTTCCCTCTCATCAGCGGGCTGGACTATAGATTAAATGTTGTGTGCATCAGTGTCAACAAATAATTTTGTCCTTAATTGGGCACTTTTAAGTGCCCAATTAAGCTTCAGAGTCCACAGAGCATCAGAGCCTCAGAGTCTACAGCGGGTCTCTGAGGCAGCCGCAGAAACGTAAAAAAAAATAATCTTTGTCATCACACACCCACACCATACTGCGCGCAGGGCTCTGTGTTATCGCACGACGGCGAAGGCAAAAAGTTGCCTGGAGTGTTCCTATAAGTGTCATGGCAGAAGAAAAAGGCCAGCATGGTTAGCGAGGAACACAGGGTGAGCGCAGTTTTATAATTTGTAGGTTTCACAATAATGCAGCAAACATTGCCCCTACAACCCGCCCGATCCTGTATAACGATTTCCGACATCCCTACAAATCCTGTTTGAGTAAGTTCTCCCAGTTTACTGAGAGAAGCGTCGATACTTCACGTTGAACATCATTTTCTTTGTGTTTTCGCAGAGTCATCTGATCGGAGAAGTCTCGCGATGCCCGGATCTCATCAGTAGAGGCCGGATATTTAGGCATTAAAAAAGCGCGTTTTAGGCGCCAAAAATAGGCAGGCAAAACAACGTTTTAGGCCTACAACGTCGTAAATATAGGCACAATAAATTTTTACATAAATGCAAATAATTTCAAACGAAGACGTGCGCGGCCTATATCTACGATAGGAAAACAAGAAATGTTATTGTCTATGATGGCACAAAGGCGCCAACAGTTGGACATAGCCGTGCAATTGTCCCATAAAACTGCTGGACTAATGACGATCAATTGGCTTCATTCAATAAGCACACTGTTCATATTCATGTTCAATGGCCACTGTACTCGAGCGTGGCATATATTGAAACAGGCATGAAAAAGAATACTTGAAAGCTGAGAATACTGATAAAAAAAACCGATACTTTTATGTCTGCCTGACGCAATTAAATTAAGACACAACAAAAACAGACAAATAACAAATGCGAGAGACTACGATTTATTAAGAAATTAGCATGTTCTTACATGAGGACTGTTAGGTACAACTCTTCGCAATTTTCTTATATACAATGACATTATCCGAGTTGTACAGGCCAGACGTCCCAACACTGCCAATTACACTTCCGCCTATTTGAAGTGCACGTGTTTGAAGAAATATGTTTGGAGAGCACGCGGAACGTAGTCGAAGAATCACTGTGAAGATTGTGAAAACAATAGCAAACTACCACCATCTCCAGATTTTCAGATTCAAAATTGTGCCTCTTGTCACTGAGAATGATCTCGTACGCTGAGAACGAGCGCCCGACGGCGGTGAACACCTTAAAAAGTAAATTACAAGCAAAACAAAAGCCGCGTGCACATCCCATTTTTCTTTCTTCTTTTGCTCTTCACTCTCCTTTCCCCTGACGGCTTTCCGCGGTTTCGCATTCGCCAACCGCTCGTGCAATGTCAGTCAGCGCGTCGGCGTATGCTGGCCGGCGCGTCTCATTTCAATGCTGCTAGTAGTTGTTTTCTGGGAGTTGGTTGAACTGAAAGGACTAGGTTTGAACCCCATAGAGTTCCGAACAGTCAATGTTGCCCGGTAACATGAATAACGGTCTCTAACTGCACTCGAAAGCGAAGCTTGAGGCTAAATAGTGTTCATCTAGGCGCCCATATTGAAAATAGGCATTTATAGGCATTTATAGGCATTTAGACACAAACGCGAAAATAGGCATTTATAGGCTCCATAAAAACACTATAAAAGCCCTTCTTAAGCTCTAATTCATGCTCATATATCAAAGTGGGGCGATAGGAGCGCAAGGAACAAAAAAGGCATTTGCCTAAAATCCGGTCTCTACTCATCAGACGTGATCGCATGGCGCTTCCCAACGACTCTCTCGGTACGCCTACACGTACGTTGACTCTGCAAACAGGCGTTGTATATCTTCCAGGTACACTAACGAAAAATCCCGGCCTGACGCTTCAGGTGATGTTGCACCGACCGTTGAGTTGCGATAAGCGTAGGACACTGTTCGAACTTTCCTGGGTGTCAGTAACACCTTTCTGCTTTCGGCGCACCCCCGGAAGCTCACACCGAGCGACTTGCACACTGCGTGTTTGACATTCAGATTGGCAGCCACGCTCTACGTCGCACAATTGTTTTTGTTTAGCCATTCACGACTGCCGCAGTAGTTTGTCGCAGTTTACCTCAAACACCAATGATGTTTGCTGGCCGCAAGGCCAGTCTCGAGAGCAGGTTTTATTAGTTTGCGAAAGGTTGCAGGGATTCACTTGAGCGTCATGGTAAAGTTCGACGCTTGTTTGTCTTGTCAAGACATGCCGAAAAAATCGCCGAAAAAAGTTAGCTGTCAATAGAAGCAGCGCTTCGTTTTGTGAGTAGGTTTATATCGATACTTACACGCTCAACTTTATGGACTACCTGCTACGGTAGCTAAGTGGCTATGACGTTGAGCTACTCAGCACGAAAGTTCTATTCCCTGCCCGGCGCTTGCATTCTGATGGAGGGGGAATGCCAAAACGTCCGTGTACTAGCTGTGCTTTCGGGACACGTGTATTGGGGCTACGCCATAAAACAAAATTGGCCACTCTCTGCGCAGTTCGCTGGCAACGAGGTTCAAGCATGTGAGCGTGGTGCTGCGATGGCAGTATACTATACGGCACAGCCGTCAGCGGCGATGACATAGTAGCGTAGTTCTGGTCATCCACTGCAGGCGGCCATATTCGCAGACACAGCTTGACAAGTTTACTTATCTAAAGTCGAGACAAATTAACTAAAAAAAAAGATAAATTTATTGAGCTCGTTTTCCTCCAGGTGTTGTAAACTCTCTTCAACAAATATGTCTCGTCGACAGAAATACAACGTTCTCGACTGGGCAGACACTTAGCATCTGCAATCGTCTGTTATGTGCCGAGTCTTTATAGGTGGTGTTGTGCTTGGCCAAAGTGCGTTGTCTTTCTTCTGCAAGCACATTAGAATACTACACGTTATCTGCCGTGCGTATAGTTTACGCAAGCGTCTTCCCCTGGCCGGCAAGATTCGGAGAGGCAGCCAAAGACGAGCTTAGAGAATTAGTTAATTACAACCGCCGCCTTACTCCGACTTGATCACGAATGACTCACTAAAACTGCCGCTGTTTTTGGTAGGACAGTCGAAAATAATTATGTTATTCAGCCTTTTCCGTGAAAACTCGAGACACCATCGTTTTGATGCAAGACAATTATCCGACGGGAATTCAGAACTGCATATCAGAATTGGAAATTTTTCTTACACACTCACGGCGTCCAATGAGGTGCAATCATCTTTCCAGCTGACATTAAAAAAAAAAGAAAAAAAAAAAGCTGCGTAAGCGGATGACCCAATATATTTGGTAATCTGGCATGTCGATTCAACGACGTGTTTTTTGCTATCTACCAGTTCTACAAACAAACAAACAAACAAACAAACAAACAACAAACAACAAACAAACAAACAACAAAAACAAACAAACAAACAAACAAAACAAACAACAAACAACAAACAAACAAACAAACAAACAACAACAAACAACAAACAACAACAAACAACAACAAACAAACGAACGAACGAACAACAACGAACGAACGAACGAACGAACGAACGAACGAACGAACGAACGAACGAACGAAAACGAACGAACGAACCGAACGAAACGAACGAACGAACGAACGAACGAACGAACGAACGAACGAACGAACGAACGAACGAACGAACGAACGAACGAACGAACGAACGAACGAACGAACGAACGAACGAACGAACGAACGAACGAACGAACGAACGAACGAACGAACGAACGAACGAACGAACGAACGAACGAACGAACGAACGAACGAACGAACGAACGAACGAACGACGAACGAACGAACGAACGAACGAACGAACGAACGAACGAACGAACGAACGAACGAACGAACGAACGAACGAACGAACGAACGAACGAACGAACGAACGAACGAACGAACGAACGAACGAACGAACGAACGAACGAACGAACGAACGAACGACGGACAGAGAAAGCATCAAAAAATGCACAATAAACGTTTTTATTATTATCAATATTATCCTCGTGCAAACATCGCTCGCGCTACCGATGCTATAAAAATGGTAAATCCCGGGATTCTGGTTCACGAGGTAATGTTGGTGAGCGCAAGTCTATAGGTAACTAAGGAATAAATGACGACGCAATACCTGTATATATCCGACTGAAATGGGGCTAACGCCTGCCAGCACTTCAGAATGCAGGGGCTAGAAAAGGAAGGAGGAAGAGAGGGCGATGATGCGAAGCAGGCAGCAACCAATGCGGGGGGCTGGACCGGGATGAGCTCAGATGTAGAGGCAGAAGAGTCCGTCACCCTAGGGCTCACTACCATCCCCAATCCTTTAGTATGATTGCCTTCAAGGCACTTTGGCTAGTTGCCCGATTCAATATAGCAATATCCCACGTCCTTGCAAATCAGATTTGAGCAACAACTCGCCCCTTGGTGACAGAAGCGTGTGTGCTTCCTTTCAGTCTATGTTTGCAGACGGATGTTGTGCTCAGTTTTCTATTTATCCCTCACAGCATTATTTTGTCTGAGAGGTCTCGTTACAGTGGGTTCAAACAGACGCGACCATTTGTTGCTCTTTCTAATGGCTCTCTCGTTAGGTTCGTATTGCGGCAACCCAGGAAACAGGCATTATATCCCTTTCAAGTGCGTTCAGAGCGCCTCCGGCATGACGCAGTCAGTTGATATTGGGCTTATGATCAAGTTGCGTTACGCGTAATGCGCTGTTCCAGTTTCCCTGGGGAAATATCGCATCTGTCTCTCTGTTTATGCAGCAATCGGGAAACAACGGCTCGTTTGACAGCCTGATTGCACTTATATCTCTTCCGGGTGCACTCACAGCACTTCCCAGGTAGTATTGCATCTACGATCGAGTTGCGTTAGGGGTATAGACTGTTCTGGCTTCCCTGAGGATATATCGCATCTGTCTCTCTGCTTATGTTGTAACCTGGAAACTCGTATTCAGCGCCTTGAACACGGCTTGTATGACAGCCAGGGGAAGTATTCTGAAACGTTCCACTTCGGCAGTAGTTCACCTTTCGCCTTCAGGCGCGCCCTTATTGTCTGTTTTAGCAAAATTGGATGAGCTGATTGGCTGGTTAAGCCCGACGTCAGTCAATTTTTTCTCAACCAGCCAATCAGCGAGCGCCTGAAGGCGAAAGGCGAACTATCGCCGAAGTGGAACGTTTCAGAATACGTTCCCAGATTGCACCTATGGTCCTATGCTCATCCCATGCGAATGAATCTTTGTACGTGACGTTAATTACGGTAATCAGCTATTTTTTCGTTGCATTTGTTTTGTTGCGTCATTTCTGGCTGCCAAAATAGGAGGTTGAAATTATGTTTAAGGACCGTTGATATTCCACAGTTTCTCAAAGCAGGTGTCGAGGGCAGTTACCATTACTTACGTGAAGGTAGCAGGGCTCACTTCCGCGGTAATTGTTGAAGGCCGATGCTTGTTTGTCGTTTGGCACACGAAAGTTCTTAGCAAGAGTTGTGGAACTGTTATATGAGAAGAAAATTCATCGCTTTAACCGAGAAGTGCGATGCATCAGTTCTAGCTTCACTTGATATTTTTGTTCAGCGCGTATTCAGGCTAAGTAAACACACAAGAGTTTTCGTTTTTCATCTGCACATTGGAGCTCTTGGATCAAGTTAGCAGACACGATAATTAGTAGTGGAAAGTACCACTCTTAGCCTGCATAAGGCGCAGACGGACTTTTATGAGAAGGCATGACTCCTCAGGGCCATTGTTTTTTTTTCTTCAGATTGAATCATTTGTTTACACGAACTAAGGATCTTAATGGTACGCTAAAAGGAAGCACCAAATCTCTGAAGAATGATACATCAAATTCGCCGTATCAATCTGCTGTCATAGAGCGTGAACAATTTCTTACGCTAACGTAGTTGGTGGACATCCACCCTCACAGACTCGGCACAATGAAAAACAAGTCGTCGTTTCGTCCGAAAGGCGAAGCAGGGATAGCGATAGCAGAGTGTTAAACAAAGAGAGGGAAAGAGAAAACATCAACAGAAGAGCTGCCGTTTTATTTCTTTTTATTTCCTTTTTTTTGTTTACTATCTTTACAAATCTGCAATCGTCCAGCAAGACGTGTTCATTTCGGAGGACGCATTGTACATGCACGATCAGAAAAACAAAAACAAAAAAGAAGCAGGAACGATGTTTGTGTAATCTAGACCCAGGCGGCACTGCTTCAATCCGAGACGCTTCGCGGAAATGCGCAGAAGGCTGTTCGAAGAAGGCGTCCCGCCGCGTCGGCCACATGCAAATGCGCGGAAATCGGCTTATTGGGTTTGCTATAGTCGTTTGATTCGGGAGTGAAATAAGGAAATCCTGTCGTCCGGTGGTTCCAGACGGTGCTGTCGCTTGTATGCTTCATTACAATACAAAGGGAGCATTAGGAACATCTCAGCCGATGTTTGCAAACTCGGATAGGCTAGGCCTTTCGGTCCCAACGTGGGAGCGGCCCTCTTCGGGCTAGGACAATATATATATATATATATATATATATATATATATATAATGGCGCGAGCGGACATGCGTGTTGGCGACGGCAACCGGCACCTTTTCGCTTGTTCCAATTATAGAGGCAGGTGGTGTCACTATTGTATAAAGTATGTTGCAATGAAACATATTTAGTCCGATGAGAGGGCACATGTGATGCATCTATAAATAGTACAAAACAACACTCACTGCCTAATTCCGCGTCTCAACACCATTTTATTGCGAGTGATTGCAATTATCCGGGAAAATCTGGCTGACTGAGCGTGCTCTAGTGTGTTATGTCCACTGTGGAGGGCACGAAAAATATAGAATTTCTTGCTTCAATTTCAAGTTTGGTCGTATATTGTCGACAACACGAAGTAAAGTATTAAGAAAAATATTCGTATTTTCACATAGCGACTATTCGATTCGAGGACCAAATCGAACGATTTAGCAATGCCTGAAAAGTGTTAGCCGCGCTGTCATTCTCATCCGAGCTATGCTGAATAACGAAACATAAACAAAAACCTTCACAGAAAAGCATCTATTCATTGCGAAGGGCTGTCGCATGTTCCCATGGGTGATGAATGCCTGCAGGGCGAAATATTTTTTCGAACAGCTCCCGAAGCATTCGCACAACGATTGTTGATTGTTTTTTCCCATGAAATGACCATACGCTGCGACCTAAAACCCACCGCATGGTGCAAATACATAGATAACGTTTATACCGTATTCATGACAAAAAAAAATCGCATTAACATCGTTAAAATCGCGTTAATCACGCTTGTTCGACTTTTCTGTCCAGCTTTCCTTGTTGATTTTCCAGCTTTCAACCGTTAACCAAGCTAAAATTCAGGGGTGAGTGAAATATATCGCACTTTATTAAAGCTAAGCTTTATATGTCTAGGTGAAATCGTATATTGCTAGGCAAAATTGCCTGTACACAGAAAACTATCAACATCGGCATTGGCTCGAGCGTCGTCGTCTTCTTCCACAGGTGGCTGCGTTGCCACTCGTCATTCCAGTGTAGAATTTCACTTCTCTTCTGTCGTCGTAATGGGGAGACCGCGTTTACGGTGATATGAGCCATTGCTTAAGGGGTTATGAGCCGTTCATTGTCTTACGTAACGAACAGATTTGATTTTGAAGCTATTTAATTTCGAAGAATCACAAGCGGCAATGGGCGGGCGAATGCTGCTAACCACGCCACCGGCGTACTCCGTCGCAGCCAAACGTGCAATCTCATAATTGAGAAATACTTTAATGAATGCTCGGGATTAACCCAGTGATAAAACACCGGCGCCGCACGTTTCAGCTTCGCTGGTTAAGCATCTTCACGGAGTGGAAGGGCCGACGAATTTTAAATTAATTTTAGTAGCAGAATAGTTAGCGTTGCAATTGTTAAATAATCACTGATGTCGTTAGACAAACTTCAGTAATGATAAAAAAAAAACACACATGTGGTAGTTTTCACTGCGATAAACGAAAATATCGCGTGCGAACATACCTGCGCACGTGCATCCAATCGTCGAATTTCCGTGCGATCGCAGCATTGGGACGACATTGGCTGCTGTTTTACAGATGGCGCACATCAGCACGAACACGCTTTATAGCTTCTAAAAAAACGAGCTCGGAGAGTTCCATAGCCACGACCGCACACAATTGCATCACGGGAAAATACGACGTCTGTAAAGATTTCTGTGTTTGCAGTTTGCCCAGGACAGGTAGCTTGGCAGTTACCAAAAAATTTTATTTTTGTTTTCAGGGCACTCGCAGAAATGTCCAGGAGGGCACCCGCATTGGGCTTCATTTGAGCATCGGCGACCAAACTGCGTGGAGCGGGCATGACACTACCATGTGTCTTTGTGCCCAATATAGCGCAAAAGCAGTTTGTAGGGAATGCTTGTTGGATATACGGTGTCTTGTGAAGTCACTTCCGGTTCGAGACGCTGGGCCATCGGATACACGTTGCTGCCTGTGCCGTCACTTCCTCCGTTGCCCGTCAGCAGTCCCGATTGCTTTACTCGCAAATTTATTGCATGACGCATTGAGTGCTGGACAGCTGAGCCGGATAACCAATGCCATTACCGCTGGACAGTTTTGGAAGATCTGAGATGTAATTCCTTCATTAAAATTGTATGCGCCTCCAGACTAGTGAATGTTGTTTCGCCGCTGAGAACTCGTTTATGACTCGTGTTCTCTGCTGTAAAAATAACTTGTCGCATGTCACACCATCATGTCAATGTCACGACATCCAATTTACTGCATGTAAATCTGTATTTTTTCATGCTTAGAACTCGTAAAACGATTTATTTACTTTTGTATTAGGCACCCTTCCTAAACCTTAAAGAAATGCCCTGGTACAGGTAAACGAAGTGAGTATAATTTTTATGAATGTGGATCTGAATAAGGCTGGTCGTTCTTTTTTTTTTTTTTTTAACGCCTCTGATTGATTTACCTGAGTGCTCGTTCCCTCGCTCCACTCAAACTTAATACTTGGCCGCAGCGCAAAACTGCTCGCACAACATAAATTTTCCTTTCTCGTTCCGTGCAAGGGCATCGGTAGTTTACGCTTAAATGTCTGATGTAATGCAAAGACGCCATGCCGGGCCACTCGTGCAGTGAATCCATGCCGCTCCGCGTCCCACTAGCGACCTCGGTAACCGAGCGGATGGTTATTTTCGATGCTCTGTCCCGGCGGCTGCATATATTGAAAACCTAGAAGGCTCAGCCTGAGCCTTACCAACCGCGGCTGAACGCGATTGGCTGAAACACCACCGGCGATGCTCGACGCCTCTTTGCAACCGCTGTGAGAGTACGCCGCGCCACCGAACGCCTTTTAAGCTAGCCTAACGTAATCTAACCTGACCTAACCTAACCTAACCTATCGTGGGCAACACGCAAAGGCAATAATCTTCACGGCGTGACGTCAGAACGTCGCCGGCGGCGTTTTAGCCAATCAAACCGCGGTTGCTAAAGGTGCTATGCCTTCTAGATTTTCAATATGCGCGCCCGGCGCAACATTCTCCATAGATTTTACAGTGACAAAATGTCGCTTTTTGCATTGAAGCACAAAATTAACTGGAACGCCAATGCATTTCTCCGCAAAGTTCGGAAATTAATATCTCGAAACTGGTGTCATCCTGAGAATTATTTCCAAGTAGATCCGCCTTGCGAACTCCACGGCTACAATTTGTGAATTGCAATAAGGGCCATTAGGTAATTAGCTAAAAACTTAATTAGTGATTTTTTGTTAATTCGTCGATTATGCGCTTCAATTTTGTGTGCAAGTAACGTCCGCCTCTTCTAGTAGGCCAGTTCATTAACTAGAATTGGGCTATCTGCCACAGACAACCTTAAATAAATTTTGAAAGTGTTCGCTGAAACACCCTGTATATCGTTGCTACAAATTGCTTCCCTGTTCCACGTTGCCTATAGCAACGTCCGGTTAAGGTTTCTTAGTTTCAAAGTAGTTGTTACAAGTTGCTCTACAAGGAACGCTCTAAGGCACCTTCCTCGAAAATGTAATTAGGGAACATGTACCGCTGTGCTATTCATTACTCCTTCGTTCTCAGGAACGAAAAAAAAAAAAATACCGCACTGAGCAAGTTGTTTTCTCCTATGCGAAGAAAGAGGATAACATGAAATGAAGCTTTCGTACTTTGCGCGCGTCATAAGTAAATGTGACTAGCCAAATGACAACGAGGCATAAAGAGCTCACCTACAGAAAAAAATGACAGAAGTTGTCAAAAGTTATAAAACGGATGACCCTAAGGACGATGTGACATCGGCCATGAAAGTGATCAAATTACAACGCGTTATTCGAGCACGGGTATCTTAGGAAATCAACCAGAGAAAAATTAAAGAATGTGATTCAAGCAAAGATTGAAAAGATGAAGCTCATGGGTCCTCTTCGGAAAAACTTGAAGATGATTAACGAGGAGCGGGAGTTCAAAGAAAACGATGAAAAAAGATGCACGAATAAAGGAAAAAAAACAATAGAAACTTAGATGGATTGGCTCTGCCAAGCGCAGCCCAAGGAAGGATATCAAACTGAACACTATGCAAAGAAAGAATTGATACCTTATTGAGTAATCTGAAATTTACAATGAGATATCTTTTCAGGCTTTGTCAGGAAGCAAAAGCTGAGCTGGCGTTCTTCTACATTCTTTTGATGGCAGCATGGGCGGGCTCTGGCGATCTCTTTTATCAAGGAACCCGTACGGGTCCCGAAACGTCCCTGTGTTATCTTCACCTTGACTTGGTCAGTGAGCGCAATTTCTTCATCATCTTATATTCCAGTTAGCATGATATTCCAGATAGCACGTGGTTACTTGGTCTGTTCACCGCACGCCATGGCAACAGCACTAACACCTTACTGTTACCAGTATTGAAGCACAAAGAACGACTACGCTTTGTTGGATAAGCACCACACATTTACGGACGCATGCTTCTGCAAGGTAATTAAAAAAATTGACAGTCACTTAAGCATACTCCAAAGAGGGTGAAGGTGAAAGCCTGCGCGCTCAAGAGACACTCATTGCATTAATTGACGTTCTCATTAGAATGCGTTGTTAGTTCTTATTACCTGTTTTTTTTCCAAACAAAGGTCGCAGATTCGAGTGCCTTAATTGACGCTACCTTAATTACCTGCGCCTTAATTTGGCCGCAATTAACGCCAAAGGTCGTGAATTCGACTTCCACCAAAGGTTGAGGGTACGATTCCCATCAAAGGATCGTGGGTTAGAGTGCTTTAATTAACTCTTTATTAATTAACTGTGCCTTAATTAACTTCGCCTTAACGCCCGAAGATGGTGGATTCGACTCCTACATAAGCTTGAGTGTTCGACTCCCACCGAAGGTCGTGGGTTCGCGTGCCTCAATTAACTCTATCTTAATTTACGCGATGACGACGGTGACCAGCGCACCATCAAAATCGTTGCGCGAGCGTTCGCATATAGGGAATACACGATGCCGGGTCGGTGTAGTAAGTGAATTACTACACCGAGTCATCATCGTGTACGATTTCGCTTCGACGACACGGTTTTCGCTCAAGGACGCTGAAGGTCAACTGAACAATGAGACATATAAAAATATGTATATAAAGCGTATTCGCCTTAATAAATCGCACACACACGCACCTACATGCATGCACACACAGACACGCACGCACGCAGCAAGCACATAACGTACAAACGCACACAAACGTATTAACACGCGAGCGAACCAGGGCATTTCTGAAATAAAAAAAACTTCAGCACATCAAAAGCAACCTCTTTGTTATCACGCACTTCGTAAACATACTTTCTTTCTGGAAAACCTGAGTCTGCAGAAATCTGAACTTTTCCAGCAACCGGTAAGCACTGTGGCCACTGCACTAACTGGTCTTATTATACAACTTCGCGCGGTAATGAGCGGTTATTCACAGACGTTGAATTATCTGGCGGGAAACGATGCAGCAATGGTGAAAGCATTTGAATGATTAGGCAGGTAACTGCGGAATAATCTGTGAATCGCATTATTTTCATTCAAGCCGCTACGTAGGAAGGTAGGAATTCCGCATGAATTCATATCTTGTTACGACGATGCTATACAACGGCAATAGGCAAGAAGTTTTGCTGCCGTAGTGCAACTATGACCTGTCGGTTCAACAAGTCGGAAGAAGCAGAAAATCTGGCAGTAAATGCATTCAGGAGAACTTTCGATTTTATTTCACGCAGCTGGCGAATATCGGCAGAATTCGTAACGCGGAAGAACGCGCACAAAAAAAAAAAAAAGAAAATGTTCTGCACTTATCTGAATTACCGGACGCACCGGCTCTTGATCGAGGTCGCCTTTAAACCTAACTTCTCTAACTTTGTTTTAGCAGAACGGAGAGTTGGACGAGTTGGTACAACTTTATTTTCTTGCATAATTCAGCGTGCACAAGTGCCCAGTGTTAACCATCCGTCGCTGGCATTCTTTGACAAAGAATAAGAATTTGCGAACACCTGACTAGCTTTTACTGACTCATGTTTATCACCACCGACAGGCGCTTGATAAAATGCTATTTGTTGCTTGTCGTATGCAGCTTCCTTTTTTATTTCTTCGCGATTACGCTTATTTATTTGTGATTTACTCAAAGCGACGCCAATTTTCTGCGAGTCTGCGCTACCTTCCTTTTGGGCTCTCATCGCTTGTGCGCGTCTGAAATATGCAAAAAAAAATAATATATAAAAAACGAATCTGTGCTACACTTCTCGGAATTGCCGGAAGTACCGGCTCTTGATCGAGGACACCCTTCAACCTAACTTGACTATAACCGCTTCGTCTGAGGGCGGGCACAGAAGCGGGAGGCATTGCGATGTACGCGGGCTTCAACTGGAAGAACACACCCGTGAGATGAACAAACAGTGGGCCGACATTTCTGCGCCGTGCCAACAACTCGCTTCGAATGAGGAACTCATCTAACTGCGCAATCTTCCAAATACCGCGTTCCTGATTGCCCAAACATTCGCGGATAGAAGCCGATAACGAGAGAACCCGACTAAACAAACTCTGATGATGAATAACGCCGGAGAGTGTCGAGGCTTACGCGGAAATAAGGTGGCGTTAGTTTGACTATTTGGTTAGGTTCGTAAACCTTCGCGTGTCGGAAATTAAAAGGCACGAGAAACAATATCGTAAAACAGACGGAACTAAATAAGACAACCACACTGGCTGAGCGCTAGCTCGCACGTGACAGGTTTATTCAAGAGCGTCCTTCGGTTCTTGAAAAAGTGCCTGCGTGGTGACCTTTTATAATTCGGTTTAGCTGCTTTCGGGATAGTTGCGTTTAGTAAGGTCTTATAAAGCAGGGACCGAGAAATATTCCAGGAAATACATAACAGACATTGGAAAGCAAGAAGCGAAACTTTTTCACTTCGCGACTTAGTTTCAAAGCGTGAATTGGGGAAGACTTTTGCGAATCTACGTGTTAACTTTATATAGACTTAACATTTTTCCAAGCATGCGTTTATAGTAATGAATGAGGAACTCATCTAACTGTGCAATCTCCCGAAGACCGCGTTCATGATTGCCCTAACATACGCGGATAGAAGCCATGTCGGAGCTTCAATTCCGAGAGAACCCGACTAAACAAAATTTGATGATGAATAATGCCGGAGAGTGTCGAGGTTTACGCGGAAATAAGGAGGAGTTAGTTTGACCAATTGGTTAGTTTCGTAAAGCTTTACACATCGTAACTGAAAAAGGACGAGAAATAAAAACGCGAGACAGACGTAACGAAAGAACACAATCACACAGGGTGAGAGATTGCTCGCACATAACAAATTTATTGAAGAGCGTCCCTTGGCTCTTGTAAAAAATTAGCAGTGGCTTAGCTCGGCTATGCCAGGATATACGTATCGTGAGCTAAGTCGGCCACATCGTTCAGAACCGGTAATCCTGGTGGCATGGGCGGGTAACGATACCCATTGGTAACGATAAATAGTGGAATCTTCTGCTTCACGAGAAAGCTCTGGCACGTTGTACAAACCCGCGCCACGGTTTCACCCCCCTCAGGCGGTGCCGCTAAACTCAACGTTTCACGCATGGCACTACTTACCGGCGTCAAGTCTTTCATGTGCCACAGTCTTTCACACACGTCGCACACAATATCCAAACGGATTGTTTACGAAGTCCGTCTCGAAGGTCCGAGTCGCACTGGCGCGTTCGCTAGGTTTCATCGTATAGTCAGTCAATCGGCGAGCCTTGACGTCATCGACGGCGTCTTGTTGTTGCTGCTGCTGAGATGGTCGGGCACGTCGCTCAGCCTCCTGGCGACGCCTCTTTGCTAGACGTTCCTCCCTCCGCTCCGGTGTCTCCGCAGCACGTTTAGCCTTCTTCTGTTCATTCTTCCTACGCTCCACCACTAATTGCCAGGCAACTACTTCGGGATCCGATGAGTTAAGCTTCTCCGCTCTTCTGCGCCGCTGAGCAGCAATTTCGCTCTCCTTCTCCATGGCTATACCACACTGGCAAACGCCCTGCGCAAACGAGCAAACGCCCAGCGCAAACGCCGGGCAAACGCCCGGCGCGCCATCTGTGCGCCGTGTGACGTCACTGATCCTCGCGCATGCGCAGCACGGCTCTCCAGGAGCCACGCCAAACTGCTCAACCTCGGCCAGTGTAGCTCACGTTACAAAAGTGCTGCGCCGTGCCGTTTAGTTTGCATTTTATTGCGATAGCAATTATATGGACACTCCAAAGCAGATTTATGCCGTCGGCGTCGCCGTCGCCGTTGCCGTCGCCGTCGCCGTGAGGTTCCGTATGACGTCAATGGAGATGAAACCGTCGCCGCGCGCCGCCGAACGCTGTATGTGCGAGTGAAAGGGCGCGAGGGACGCGCGCTTTCACGGCGGAGAACAAACGCGCGTTCTGTGCTGTGCTCCCTTAAGGGCTGCAGAAGTAGGCGTCTCTTTCCTCCTTTACAATCACCATATACGTATGTAGAGCAAACGCGCCTTCTTCTGACGCACGAAAGGCCGTGGGAGGGGGGGGGGGGCAGGGAAGGGAGGCGAAGTTTAGCTGCGGCACCAAGTGCCTATTTATATCAGAGGCTCCGGCAACAGTCACCAACGCCGCACGCATTTTGTGCGAACGCGGGCAAAACGCCGACGGTGTCGACAACAGTGCTGTGTGTTAACGGTGCTGCTGCATGTCCAAGTTTGTACAGCGAATAAAACTACTATTCTTACTCCGTATAGCTATCTACTAAGTTGCTATCGCAATTGATGCTTCGCCTTTCGGGTGAAACTGCGACAACTTTTTTATGTTTTGGTTTAGCTGCTTTCAGGATAGTTGCGTTTAGTGAGGTCTTAGAACGCGGAGACCGAGAAATATTCCTGGAGATGCATAACAGACATTGGAAGATCAAGAAGCGAAACTTTTTCACTTCGGGACTTAGTTTCAAAGCGTGAATTGGGGAAGACTTTTGCGAATCTACGTGCTAACCAGATACTTAACAGTTTTCTAAGCACACGTTCATGGTAATGTACACGCGATCTTCTTGGAAATGTTACTTGGACTAACTTCTCACTAGGCTTAAACAGAGAAGGCAGGATATTGTTGCTGCTTATACCACGGTCAGTTTGAGATGAACAGTTTGGAACCAATATACATCGAAGCTTTCTAGAAGCGCACTAGGACAAAAAGAAAAAAAGGAAAATGCAAGGACGTGGGTGATAATTCAAACAAACTTTTTTTCAGTGAAGCTTCTTGTGCCTTTTCCACTGGGTTCAGCGCTCGTCGTTTTCTCTGCTGGATATTCTATGTATAGCGTTACGAGATCGTAATTTTTTTAAAAGTTTTACGGAACTTTTAGAAAATTGCCTGTTGCAGATAACATAATTGTAGTATTTGAGCAGGATAATTCAGAGAGGCCGACATTAGTTCCAAGATAAATCTAAACACATTTTCAAGTAATGAACAAAAATTCACTAAATAAATTCTTAAATGATCACTTTAAGGCACTTACGGCAATTTACGAATTCCAGTCGGTGAGTTCGCAAGGCGTATCCGCTTGGAATGCATTTCCTGAACGACACCTGCGGTTACTGAAATATTATAAAACTAATTGCCCGTTTTATCAGTGGCTCAACAGATTCGAAGCAGTTGCTGAAGGAAGCCGTCGCCGCACCAGGCTGGCGATTCTCAAACGGTTCCAATGAGAACTACTATCGTTTTTATCCGAGGAACTGCATGTCCCTGAAAAAAAAAAGCGTTTTCGGCAGTGGTCATGCCGCTTCCTGCCGGTGGCTGATGGACGTGTACAGCTTGTTGTCCGGCCAGGCCGGGGGTTCTCTTAGCAAGTTTATCAAAATACTCGTTGGTCATTTTCTACCGTGTTCCAACGCGCGACCAAGCTCTGCGGTGCTGCACGAACACTGAGGTGTTCGTGCAGCACTGTCTTATACCTCTAGTCGGGTGTTTTCTTGCACAGCGGGCAAAATCTTGCGCTGCGCGAAACAAGACAAACACAAGAGGTCTCGCTCGAGGCCGTGACCGAGAGTGCGCCGCACAGTAAAAAAGCGAAAAAAAAAAAAGAGGCCGGGCCACTGACGGATGTGTCAGGCGATCCTCCGGCTCCGGCATGGGAGAACGTAGGGAAGGAATTTCGCTTGCCGAGGTTAGACGGGGAAAGTGGAAAGAATGTCTCGGCAGTTCCGCTCACCTTCTGAAATAATGGGTTCGCGGCAATCTATCTCGGCTATTAATGAAGCAGTTTGAAAAAAAATTCTTGCAGTAGAACGCTCCCTAGCGGGCACGTCACAACTTTCAGCGTATAACCATAATTTGCTATGTGGCCTCGGGAGGGGCCCTTTAAGATATATTAATTCTGAATGAATTGCAGGATTCAGGACTCGCTAATGCTCAAAGAGCAACACAAGGGTTCTTGAGTGTTCAGCTGCAGACTTCGGCAGCCAAATCTTTATTCCAAGCTTTCACACTAATTACGGCACACTAGTACAAAAATTTATGTAGAAAAGAACAAAGAAAAAGCCTTATTCTGCAACGTGACCACGTTTGCGTATAGCAAGTGGCCGTATAGTATCGTCAAGAGACCACACTACACTCTTAATCACGTTCAACGTAAGCTCCACCAAGCAAGTGAAATGTTTTTGAATATATTCTTCACTTTGTGAAAATTATGTGGGATGAAATTAAGAAGGCTATACAATAACAATGGGGCTAGAAGCACCACCGAAGGAACAACTGACGGCCAAGGATATTCGTTCTGCATAGTTATAATTACTATATGGAACCTTTCTGCAAAATATATGTTCGAGTTAATTGATGAAACCTAGGTGCAACGATATTAAGACTACACGAAGGACAAACTTGTTTATGACATGCTCTATATAGTCAGCTATATAAGTAGGGAAATGTGTGGATTAGTGGCTATGGGCAGCAACTGTGTAGAAATGTTTTCTCAGGAGGCATTTCTGGAATGTCGTTTTAGTCCTTCAATGAAGCACTGCGGCACTTCAGCACGGGCGTTTAGGGTCGCCCGTGCTGCTTCTGCATTTTAACGCGATGGCTTTAAGGGCCTGGTGTCGCAGAAAATGCGGCGTCGGCGTCGCCGTCGGTGTTGGCGTCGGTGTTGGCGTCGGTGTTGGCATCGGCGCCGGCGTCCGCAGCCGAGAAAATAATTCCCAACGATGCAGGCCCTCCGAGTATATTTAGGCATATGTATGTGCCGCGCCTTCTTATATGACGTGCGGTACATGCGGGTTATACTGCCACACCATTCTTTCACTAATGTTGCTCATACCTTGTCTTACATTCTTGATAAAGCTATTCCTCGGAATTTTGAGAATGACTACCCACAAACAAATGTCATGAAACAAAGCACCCAGAGCGCACGCCTTTTATGTTAAATATTCTCAGACTGAAATATTCAAAGTGCGAAACAACGGAAACCTGAAAATGATGTAATTTTTTGGCGCGGTTGTGCACAATCTTCGGGACCGGCACACGCAAGAGGCCACGCGCTTCTACCAGAAAGCTCGCCTTCGTGCATAACGACGCCAGCGTTTCCCGGTAACCATTAATGTTGGATAAGCTGCAGTTGCCGGGAAGCGTAAGAAGTAGTCGGGGATCTCTGAATGCTATCGCGTTCCAATCTTGAAAGCGAAGCTTAAGCGTCCTCCAAATGTTTGCTCTGAGTGCAACAAGGTGATCGGTACTGATTGTTTGCATTTTCGTCTTGCCTTATTCTTTTACGAATGGCGCATGCCGGATTCACGGATAGCTGCCTTAAAAAGGCACCCCTTCCATTTTTTTCTATGCTTTGTCAAAGGAATAACTAAAGACGCATGGTGTCCTGTTCGTCACCGATTAAGGCACCAGTATCGCAACTTCGTTTGACTCAAGTCTGATGGAATTTCTATTTCTGGCATGCTTGCCCCATCGATTGAAGAACCCTACAATTACGCTAGTTGTCCAGATGCCTGAAATTGAAGAATGTTTCCTAACGACAGGAAATCTCTCGTCCGGGAAGTGGAGCTTAAAAGGATGGCGTAAGCTCTACGCTCACTGAACGGGCGAATCGCAAGCTGCGGTTGCTTGTCCTTGTGTCTTAAGATAAAGCGCCATAGAGCGGCAGATTCATTTAGAATACATGGGAGCATAGGAACTGTTTTGCTCCGCATACGGAACTCCGAATTTAGTGAGGTTTGTTGCGTGCAAAAGAACAGCTTGAAATATAATGACTGTGGGAAGCAGACTTTTTTAGTTAGATCATCAATGCTCTTACAAATGCTTTCAAAAGTGGAAATATTGAAGAAAACTTGAATACCAAGTTTCTAGATCTGAAACTCGGCAATAAATAATGCCATCGCAATTCTGCAAACAGCACCTATTCTGACATCTAAAACGACATCTAAAACATTTTATACGAGTCTCAATCATACCACTACTCATCGAATAGCATTTTTTGCAGCACACTCGACAGCGCTGTAAAAGCTTTACGTAAGATGTAAACTAATATATAAAGCTTGTTCAGATGCTTTAACAGATTCTGCTTACAGAATTGCGATATCTCTTTTTGGTGCACAGTTATGAATATTTAAACTTCGTGGCTCAGTTTTTGTGGTATCACCGATTTCCAGTAATTTTGTGAAAAAGTATGTGGTCCTCAATCAAAATAATGCCTCTTGCAGTAGCTACAATGTCCCGTTCTCCCTGAAAAACAACAAGCCTTTGAAAGTAGTCGAGAAGTTGCTTTATGATAACATTTTTGGGTTCTTTATTTATTTGCATAGAGAACATGGAGGGGGCCGCGAGGTAAAGTTCCCTCTTACGCCCAGTCTTTCACCGTAATCTCTTTCTCTATTGGATTTTGGCTATTGGCTTTGCAAATATTTCTGTGTCCACCAGTGCCTAGTAAAATAAATCAACCGGTGTTATTTGTAGCCGTACCATCTATTACAAAACAAGATCAAACTTTAATAATGACTGCACGAATAAACCGTTTATTTCAAACCAGGACGGCTCATAGGCCTAAGTTGGTAATGGGTAGAAAAAAAAACAACAACAGCAAAGACGTCAAATGATTGGGACAAAGCCGGCCTCTCTTGTAAATAATTCAGGGTCAGGAGACAATCCCGAGTGTCAACCTGTGGATTACCGTTGGTAATGGTGGCTGTCTACCTCTGGCGGACCACTGTTGAATGCAGAGCAGAAGCATAGCAGATGAGGTATGCTTGGTCTGGTTAGCGCTTTGTAGTGAAGGCACTCAAGCACAGTTGTAGGCACCGGATTAGTACAACCGTCGTCTTCCCAGGGCTTCCTTCGTCTCTGCGCTTGTCAGCGGCCTTTGACATCTGGAGTGAGGGCATAAACAGTGCGTCCTTTGCGCACTAGACTTAGCACCTCCACGGCAAGTCTGAGGGCAGATGATAAGGATTCACGCGTATGCTATCCTTCAAGTACTTTTGCAGTTGTGAGAATCGTATTCTCAGTCTACGGTGAAAACGTGGAAGGTAGCTTAATAGAATGTAAAGATGTCAGCCCCAATTCATGCGGGACTTGCTAGAGAGATTGCTGAAATGAAGACAGCCGAGATATTCAAAGGAAAGCAAGAAAGTGCACGCGCAGACGAAGAGCCTCAAGGAAGATGACATCACACATATATCTTTGTTTAGTTCTGCTGCACATCGTTTCCATAAAGCGGTTTCTAGAAATTCTGAGCAAGCAGGCAATCATTGTTTTTCTAAAGGACACCCATGATGTTGTTTAACTTTGCTGGGTGGCTTCGGGAACCCTATGATAAGTAAGGGTAGTCTGATTGCATAACAATAACCCAGCGAAACCTCTTTTGGGCATGCTACAGGGAGGGGCGTATGTAGTACTTAAAATTGCTATAAAAATATATTGCACTTGCTGCTGCTCTTTTCTTACTGAAATGTTACAGAAAGATTCCATATAACTCTCCGGAACATTAATTTAACACTTGGAACGGTTACTTGCCTGTTTTAAAGCGAAGCTTTATATGGCTAGGCGAAACGAAAAAGCGTCTGTCCGTCGCCTGTGTATAGAAAACTATCATCATCAGCATTCGCTCGAGCGTCGTCGTCTTCTTCCGCAGCTGGCTCTTTGGCGCCTCTCGGGTGGCGCTCATGCCACTGCTCCCACGTTCGTCGTCGTCGTCTGCTTCCACAGCTGGCTGCGTTGCCGCTCATCACTCCAGCGTAGAATTTCACTTTTTCTCTTCTGTCGCCGTAATAGGGAGGCCGCGTTTACGGGGGTATGAGCCATTGCTTAAGGAAGTAGGAGCCATTCATTGTCTTACGTGACGCAGAGATTTAATCTTGAAGCAATATAATTTCCAAGAATCGCAAGCGGCAACGGCGGGCGAATGCTGCTGTCCACGCTGCCGAGCAATGTCGAGACATCGAACGCAAGCGACAACGGTGAACTGCGGGCATACCGTCAGTGACGTCGTTCTCACCGTCGCAACCGAACGTGTGCGTAACCTCATTAATAAACACAAAGACGTAACCAATAATTGAGAAATAATTTAATGAACCGTCGGGATTGAGGCAGTCATAAACACCGGGGCCACACGTTTCAGCTTCGCTGGTTAACCATCTGTACGGAGTGCTTGGGTGGTGATATTTTAAAAACAAAAGTGGGAAGTTGTCTTTGTTGATAGCGAAGGTAGCCGCTGTGAAGGAAGACCATTCGGGGTATGTTGCCACGTGTTGCCCACTCCTCTGGAACACACGGCAACCCTTTCGGAACGCCAGCTTCCACCAGGCGTCGACAGGCGGCGACACAAGTTCGTGCTAGCGGAGGAACATGGAAAGGTCGATGTTCTGGTGACCTTTCGCGGAATCCGAAACGTGATGCAGCTGAGAAGTTCGCGGCACATGAGGATACCGTACATGGGAAACCGTCACATGAGAAACGGAACGCCTGCACGATTACGTCGGCAGCGAAGTAAGGCCAATGACAATAATCCACCAGTGCTAGAGCAAGGTCCAGCGTCCGTGTTAGCAAAGCGGTGATGATATATGCTTGGAAACGTTTTCTGAACCCGATCTATAATGTCACTGCTGGATCTAGAAATGCCGTTCCAGACGACCGAGTTGAGTATTCGAGTTGAGGAAGACAGATTTTAGTGTACAATTTGCGGAACGGTGTAGGTGAATTGAATTATCGGGATAGTCTGCAAGCAGAACCAAGAGAGCGCAAACCCCGCATTGCATCGCATTTAGTGTTAGAAGAAAAGTGTAAGGTTGTATTAAAATGCACACCGAGATCATTCATCTCACAAACCTTACACAGTGGCACGGAATCTCCAGAATAAGAAAAATCAATACTTCCTGCTTTGCGTGTGAAGATCATGACTTTGGTCTTAGCAGTATTCAAGGTGAGGCTATTATATATGCACAATTTAGAAAAAGTAAGCAGTTCAGACTGCAGGGTGCGACAGTCATCAACAGTATGAATTGCCTTAAAAATCTTGATTTCATTGACATATAGAAGTCAATATTCCGATCATCATCATCATCATATATTCCGATATGCTGATTAATTCCTCGCATTCCAGCAAATTATGCAATTTTCAGCTCAGCAAAGAGTGAGACAAAGGTTGGGAAACTACTTCGCTCAGGAACGAGATTCCCTCTAGCGCGTCGAGAAAGAGGCGACGCCGACCGGCCATGCCGCCGCCAAGGTCACCCAGTGGGGCACAAGAGGAGAAAAAATAAAATAGTTGTTGCAATAGCGTTACCGGCACAGTGTGCAGATCAGCGTGCAACATTGTCCCCTCTTTGAGCGCGCGCAGTGTAGAGTGCAAAGAGCGCACATAGTGTAGCCACCGGTTCCGCGGCTTCCAAGAAACACAAGTATGTCACTTCTTTCCTCCACTGAATTAGACTCTACGTGATGGTGACAGCCGACTCTTCTCCGGTTTCGAACTGTTACGAATGCAAAGCTTAGTTCCAAATAAAGAAAGAAAAGGAAAGAAAAGAAGATCGTTGGCGAACCTTTTTGCACATCGGCTTGTGACGCCAGCCTATCCCGCCGGGCGTCTTCTCACCTATACTATTACGTTATTCTTGTCGACCATACGTTTACTTTTCGACGCGGCTTTCTCGCCCTTATTGACATTTCACTCAATTCACGGTGGTGACGATACCGAAACTTTGCTAACTCCCAGATTCCTGAGTAGGAAAATTTACTTACCCTCTTCCCCCAGTCGATTGCGACGCGCCCTATATTAGGCCAGTAAACACCCCCATATCAACAAGAGCTGTCAAAATAGACGCTCTGACGTCTTCTCGCAGATTGCGTTGCGTTCCGCGAAGTGCGGATTGCAGAGACACTGCTTCTTTGCTTTCTTGCTGCCACATCTTACGCTGATGGGAACCAGGGCTGACGTCGTGACGTTGCGTGAATCGCTGGGCTCTCTCCCCACATGCTGCCGTTTAGTTCTATTCACACAGCATTGCCTTTGTGGCTTTTCTGGAATCAAGCAGGTGGCGCGTCTACCTAGTTCACATTTCACGGAGCTGCTCCTTATTGTTTCCTTTTCAAGGAATCATTATTTCTGAAGCTTTCTTGCATTCATGCGAGTGAGAAAGATAAGCTGGAAGTTTCTTAAGGACGACGTTTGAACTGCGTGGCGAAGCCATTAGTGCTAAATGAGCTGTAACGCTGTAAACGTCGAAACAATTTTTTTTAGTTCTTTCTCGCATGCAGACAACGCAGATTTAAAGCAGTTTTCAGAAGATAAGATGGTTCAAACTTTTCAAGAGGAAAAATACCGCACTTACTGGGCTGTAGAGAGAGATATCTTTAAGGAATCTTGGAGAAGTTTGCCATGCATAACTTGCCTGGCATGTTACTATAGATAGGCATGGTGAAAAATGAAGTGATAGCGCAGTGGATGTAACCGACACACAACATGCACAGAACGCCACTCCAACAAGCAACGAACTAAAGTACGAGCGACTCCGAGGAATGCGCAGGCAGAGGTGACTGGGCGTGTTAAAAGATACTAAGGCAGTGAGCATTGTGCCCTGTTATTAACAGAAAGCTTAAGCTCGGAGAGAACTCAGATGTCTCTATTCACATTCTAAGCGAAATGCACATACAAGTTCTCTTGTTAGACAATCGCTGAACCAGCATGAACAAGTTATCTTACAAATGAAAGAGAAAAAAGATTTTGCAGAGCCTGTGGGAATTGATATTATGGAAAGCATTCCGCAGGAAGTTGTCTATCCAGCATCGTTCGGGCTTTTGCAAAGGGTTGCCAACTGGACCGCCGTATTCGCGTAGGACGAGCACTTGTGTGTATGACGCGAGCGTGTCTTTGACGACAGCAGGCGGACGGCAACGATGATAGCGTGACTGCGACGGCGTGGCGACAGATATTTTTTTTTTATACTCTGGAGAAGAAACTGTAACTACCTTTTCCGTCACGACCAGTGCCTATCACAAAGAGGGTACGATGTCCCACAGCACCTACGGAGAGTTAACTATTATGACGAAAGTATAGTGGGGAATGCGGCCTGGGGCCGAAGGTCTCGCCTTTGTAAGCACTGACAGGCGATGCGATGCCATGCACGCAAAACAGATGCGCTGCGAAGTGTTTGGCCGAATGGAAACTGGTGCTTGCACCTATGCTGTCACTCGTGTTGTGTCACGTGACGATCGCGGCAGTAGTCTCAAAGGGCTATAATATAGGTGGCGCAGGTATGATAGAAATATGCGTGCGATCGTGGCCTAAACTATTCGGATGCATCGCAACAATTAATAATGAGCACCAAAATGTCTCATAAACGTAGCATATACTTACAGGCAAGGTTGTACAGAATGTAATTTCTAAAAGAACGTTTTTGAGAATGGAGACAGAGCCATCTCACGCGAATGATCTTGTATATCTTGTATTGGCAGGCCGATGTACCTTCCGCGGTAAAGTAAACATTGTTTTATAAGCTGCAGAGATACCGTTCTATTTCGGCATGTACTTCAACGAACTCTTCAAGAAGACTGATCTAAATCTTCATTCTGTGCGATATCTATTTCGAAGCCCGGAAACCGTGACGGCGCACTTGTAACTATAATTTTGCGCACTCGTCTTGTTCTGTAGATAGGCGCGCACGGAACGTGTGTTCTTTTTGTTCCCTGCAGCAATAGAAACAAACTTTGCGCAGGCTATGTCCATCTAATGCGTTTTGGCGGATCCGTACGGCTAGCATATGGTGTTGTGGATTACGTAAATCATTTTTGCTTGACGTGTCAGTGCGCAGATAATTTAACGGGAGATCTCAACGGTACCACGCCAGTGACCTGCTCTTCAAGAAGACAGTCATGCCCTTCACGAATGATCAGAAGGCGCTTGAGCAGCGGCGCGCGAACGCGCATCTATTTCACATTTTGCGTATTTCGCAGGCTTTTGTTATTTCTTGGAAAAACAACCAGGCACCCTTCAGCACGAAATAAATGCTTGATTCGGAGGTTATTTGAGGTGCCCTACAACTTTGTAATTGACATGTTTGCGATTCAGGAAATAATTAAAAAGTTCACTAATTAAAAGCAAATGTTTAATGAATACTTTGCGATGAAAAAAATATTGGCTGTAAGCACACACGACTGCCGCTCTAGAGCTCTTGGATTAAAAAAAAATATTGGTCCAAGTTAACTGGGACGCCCGGCATATGATCAGATTGAATTCCGTCCAGAGCGGTATTTTATATTGGTAAGGTGTTTATGCCTACTATCATTTTAGTATTTGCCCTTAAGCATCTGAAGCTCAATAAATGAAATGAAATGAAATCATTGCTGCCGGACCAGCACGTCCCGAGGATGAATAGGAATTTCATGGGGCCCTTTGTATCTGTCTACTTCATTGTGTTTTTGGTGGAAACTCATTGGCTCTTTTGTCTGTTTGTTACCCCTTAGAGTGCTTTGCGCCTTGCAAAATATTTAATTAAAAAAGGAAAGAAAAAAAAGGTCGTTAACTAATGGTTCGAGCACCCGACTGTTGTGCTGGGAGAGCGGGAATTTGATCCCACCACCCAACTCATAACCATTTGCAGAAGGACATGTTGCTGGGCTATTTAGTGCTTACTTAATGACGAGGGCGCAGCCACAAAGAGACGCACAGAACACGTGATGTCTCGTGTGTGTGTCTTCTTTGTGGTTTTGCCCATGCGCTACATCATGTCATTAAGCTTAACCTAATAATTTTTGTGTGTTGCTGTTGTTGAAGAGGTCCGAAAAGATACGAGCAAGAAATTTACCGCAAAGTTTACTTAATGGGCCAAAGAATACTCCACATTAAAAGAGTCCAGTTCTCATGAGTGCTGGGGACAAATTGTTTCTTTAGTGTGCCCGTGAGTCTGTGTAACGCGGTCGCCGATGGGACACAATGGAATCTTTGATTCACGCCTATTTCTATCACGAGGCGTACATTTGTTCCTGGATGCACCAGGCTCGCACCGCATTATTCTGCGTCGTCTTTGAGAATAACTGGCCACATTCACTCGGATGCGACCGTATGGTGTCGCATTCTTTAGCGCATGAGGCAATTACTATGCGACAGCGTTTACATGCGGTGCATTTCCATTGGTCCGGCACAAAATGGGACCTGTTTCCGAACATTTCAGTTCCGATGGTGAGTGCGCAGAGCAGACGGCCGCAGCCGTCTCTCTCCGTCATACGGCACGCAAACGTTTACTTGCACCATGCAAGACGACTTACCCCAACTATCCTCGCCGGTCGCATCAATGCGGTTCGCCTTCCCAGCGCATTGCCACTGCTTACGTGAAACGTGATTCGCTATAAACGCGATATAGCGTGCCAGTTGCCGAAATAATGCAAACGCCGCTAATGCTAGCCCGAACTCCGGATCGATAACGTAGCCAATGGCTTAGTGTCGGTGCCAGTGTGCCTTATACAGATCAAGCAATTTCGGTGGCGCCGAATGCGTTTCTTCGCAGCCCACTGCACCCAGCATCGGCCCGTTTCACTGTACTATTGCTTGGCCTTACGTCATCGCGGCCGCCATCTCTGGTACTAACACGTAGAGAAGCCGCGTAAACGACAAACGTGGCCCCGCGGCAGGCCCGTCTTGCACCGCGAGCTACAGATCGATAATAGCAACAACCCGGCGACAACGGTCACCCTCAATATGGAGAACAATAATGTACGGTCATATTATAGCGCACTGACGTCATCGTTGCCGCCACGTTTGGTTACCAGGACGCTGAGAAGGCAACGCACACCTTATACTAACCTTATACTATGTCATCATCATCATCAGCTTATATTTATGCACACTGCAGGACGAAGGCCTCTCCCAGCGATCTCCAATAACCCCTGTCTTGCGCTAGCTGATTCCAACTTGCGCCTGCAAATTTCCGAACTTCATCACCCCACCTATAGTCTTCTGTCGTCCTCGACTGCGCTTCTGTTCTCTTGGCACCCATTCCGTAACCCTAATGGTCCACCGGTTATCCATCCTACGCATTACATGGCCTGCCCAGCTCCATTTCTTTCTCTTAATGTCAGCTAGAATATCAGCTATCCCCGTTAATTGTTCTCTGATCCACACCGCTCTCTTCCTGTCTCTTAACGTTAAGCGTAACTATATATACACACCTTAATCTACCTTATAGAAAACGAAGCTCTGTCACTGACCCCCTTAATGACTCGTAGAGGTATTATCCGAAAATCGTAGGAAGAAAGGTATAAGACCAAGCACTTCCACGGTATGAGGCACGACTGCAACGCCTTGGATGGCAGACGCTCCAGCAGCGGCGCACTGTCGCCCGGATAGGCTTTCTCTGCCGCTGCCTCGATGGATCCCTTGACGACTCCTACATCAGCTCAGTCGTCCGCTACAGCAAGCGAACGGGTCAGCCCGAACCAATGTACGCGAGGACAGTCCACCACCAGAATTCACTCATTCCGGCTGCAGTGCGGGACTTTCTTTCTGCCCCACGACATGTGCGAACACCCCTCCCTTCGGACCGTGCGTCATCTAGGGAGCTGTGCAGAACAGTGGCAAGAAGCCTCCGTGACCGGGCCTAGATACTGAATTAGCTGGTCATTAATTTGCCTTTTGTCTACCATCCTCCACAGTGTTTTCATCCTCCTCCCCCCTCCCCTGGGTGGATGGCTGGCAGGCGCTCCGCGTACGGGTTTGTACCTATCTGCCACGCCTAGCACGACACCCAGGGCGATCCCCCTCTTTCTCTTTACTCCTCTCCCCCCCTCCCCTTTTGTTTTTTTCAAGTGCAAATAAAGATTATTATTATTATTATTATGTCGGAGGACAAATTTGGAACCATATATGTTAGGCGTACCACGTAGGGGCATCGGCAATGTAAATAATTTGCAAATAGCATCAAAAAGGAGTATTTTTCTGCATGCAAATTTAAATTACGGGCATTAGCTTCCCCAAAACTGCACAGTGGGCTAGGGGCGGGGAGGGGGGGGGGACGCCGTAGTGAAACACTCCGTATTAGTTTTCACCGTAGGACTGCAATCTCACTCATGAGTCGACTCCCTTGCCCACAGACCGACCCATAAATCCGAATGAGCCCGGCTGCCTGAAATTTTGGTAGCGTCTGCCTCTCCTTGCTCTCTATTGAGTCCGAATGAGCCCTAACCAATAATATAATTTGCGAGTGCGTCTGAGTGGGTTCCGCTCATTTTGCCGACCTGTGATTGTGGCCACCAGGTTTTGTAGCGTGAACCGAAATATAAGTATACGAGCATTCCTTCGCTTCGCCTCCGTCCAAATGCGGCCGCCGCAGCCGGGACTCGAACCCGATACTTCAGCAGCAGAGTGCCAGAGCCATGAATTGAGCCACTTCGATGTTACAGTGAAAGGTGTGCGAGGAATATCATAGTCACCGCGATAGAACATACCTGCGGGCAGTTAACTTTTGCCGTGCCTCCCCGCCTCCCCCCCCCCCCCCCAAAAAAAAAAAAATAAATAAAAAAAATAAAAGAAAGTGGAAAAAAGAAACGAAAGGAAACAATCTCTGTAAAGTTCGTTGCCGCAGTTTGAAAGCACGGTATATTGTAATGAGGGACTTGGCATGCAGAATGGAGTGCATACGATAGTGAGGTGGGACTGTTTGCTTACTTTGCATTAGATGAGTTGGTTCTTTCTAATCTGACTCTCTCTGCGCAAACACGGTTAAAGTGTCATGTTCTCAGCTTTGGCGTAAGTCCACAAAGGTTCTCAGCATATGCGTGGATGGCGGCAGGATCACACTGCTAGAAAAAAAAAAAGAAAAAGGCGCATAATTCGAGCTCTTTGTTGTCGCCTGACCTTTCTGTGAAGCTCACCCGTTTTTCATTTTACTTTCTGAAAAAGTATAAACTCTTCCGACGAACGCGATTTTGCTCGTTTTGTAGCTGCCGTCCTTGTTTGCACGCTTTTTCTCGTGTCCGAAGAGGCGGCTCAAAAAAACTTGCTGTAATATGTATCGAGTAGGGGGCATCATGACTATGCAAACATGTCCATGAACTGCTTGCGCAAACGCCGGTCCTATCATGTGCTTCGTTTTTAGTAGTTAAAAAAGAGACATTTGCAGCTGTTAGCCAGTTCATAGTATACTTATCTATACCTTATAACGTCGTTTACAGGGTTTTAGGAACTTAAAGAAACACTTTCACGGAAACTTTTCAGACACTGTGCAGAAGACGGTTATATTCCGACGAGCGACGATGAGTGCGAAAAAAAAAAGCACCTAAAGAGCCGCACTGAATGCAAATGTCAAAATGACGGGAAGACTACGTAACGTACGTCAGAGGGATGTGAAACAGCGTGTCAAGCTAGCGGCGTACAAACTCGTAAACTGTTAATGATAATTTGCAACAGAAATTAGCAGTTTCGACCATTGTTTACTGACTGCAAACTTCAGCTACACACGTGGTATGAGACGGGGGGTGAGCGTTTAACGGATCGATATTTGACTGTTGTTCAGGTTGTGCATAGCAGGACTGTGCAATCGGTTGTCCTTCTTAATTTACTGTACTTGTAGCTCAGAAAACACGCAGGTACCTCGCCTCTCCCTCTCGCTTTGAAGCATTTCCGGATAGAATGGTACACTATAAGTCACCGTGTATTTCATGCCGTCGTCGGACCTTCTCCATTTTTATGTTGTCATGATGCAGTGATGATGCACAGACCGTAAACAAGCAGAAAGAGTGAACGGAGGTATATGATCTCTCAAACCTGTGCCTTGAAGGCCGGATAACAGGTATAGTGTGGGGCGGCTAAGAATACAGTGACTAGTACTGGCACACTGCCGTCCAGCGCGAAGCGAATTCTTATGGACACGCCAGTCAGTAACGTTGCCTCTTAGAGCAATAGAGCAGACGTACGTACTTTGCAAAACGTGTCGGTGTCCTTAGAGAATTCCAGGCTTACTTGGAGAATGAAATTACATGATGCACTTGGCTTTAATCGAAGCCTATGATGTAATTTTTTTTAGAATTTAAAGTTACTTAAAAAAACACTAGTCGATATAATAATCTGTTAAATTTGTACCATTACAGAAAGTACATTCAATAGTGTACTGTGAATAGGAATTCATAACTGTCACAACAGCAGTCAAAAACACCTCCTTCGAATGTCCAAAGCTTAATTTCATATTGTCCCTGTATGCGCCGTACTACAGATCTCAATCGGAAACTTTGCACAATTTCCAAAAATTGCCTTTGTTGTGTAGTCTATCAATATTAGTTTGAGCGGCCTTTTAAATGGAGGGCGTTTCACTTTGTAGATTTGGGCATCACAGAGGTGGCTGCTTAGAACCAAGAAGTCAAGTGATCCTCCAGTTGCCGGACTTCTCACAACCCACAGTTCTGCGAGAGGCCGGATTGATTGACTCGTGGTGACATACTTCTCCCGGAAGGAAACGCTCAGGCGGAGAACCAGTTTTGCTAGAAAACTGGTTCTCTGCCTGTACCAGCGTCATCGCTACCACCACCACCTCCAGGCGCTGAAACCGCGTCGTATCACGTGACAGTGACGAAACTCCTTCCGGTAAGGTGTCCTTCAGTGTAACCGAAAGGGGCTTATCTCAAACAGCTTTAGTTCGCCCGCGGGTCAATGATGTTATTAAAGTTCTTGTGCGCATTGTGAAGTATTCATCGACCCGTAGGACAGCATCACTAAGTAATCTTTTGGAAACTGCAAACATACGTGAAAATGCGCCGCAATTGCCGTGAAACAACGCGTGTTACTATATAACGTTTTCACAAAGTTTTACCTAATGTCTTGCTCCGCAGACAATATTGGACACAGATTAGGAAATGTCGTTGTTTGGACTTCTCGTTTTACATGAGTACGCATCTTATTTAAATGGACACTCCAAGGGAAATTTGGCCATCGCTGTCACCGTCGCCCTGAGGTTCCGTATATATTTACGTATATGTACGCTAGATGCCATGCCACGTATATGGCATGCGGTACATGCGGGTTGCATTGCTACACTATTCTATCACTACAGTTTCTCATACCAGATCTTATATTTTTGGCAGAATTATTCCTCAGAACTTTTAGAATGGCAGCCCACAAACAGACGTCATGAAACATAACACCGACAGCGCACGCCTTTCATCTTAACTCTACTCAGACTTAAATATTAAAAGCGTGAAGCAATAACCGAGCTGAAACCTTAAAATAACATAATGTTATAGGCGCGGCTGTGCGCTACCTCCAGCATCGGCCCAGGAAAGACATTTGAAACATACCAGATACCGAAAAGTGGTCGTAAAGTCGAAAGAAAGACGTCTATCGATGAAATAGACAAAGTAATATCATCGTCAAAGACAAAGGAAAAAAAAAAGCTCATGAACTTTCAGAAGCATTCCACATACAAGAGGTGCGCGATTATTGCGTTTCGGAGCCGTCTATCATAACAGTGTAACCTGTCGTTGAGTCGGAGTCTTTGAGTGTTTTATTTGCTTCAGATCCGAGCATGTGCGACAACAGATGGCCGAGAAGCTGGGAAAATAACGTCCACTGTATCGCGGCTTCACAAAGCTCCAATCTCCCGGAAGTACATCAGGCGGTGGCATGCAGACAAATGATCGACTGGGCAAGTATATCGCGAGAAATACTTTCAGCTATTGAAATAATACTAGAGCGAAATATGAAACTAACCATAACTCCAACAACTTTGGAACTGCAGAATGAAATCACAACAATATTTCCTTAAGGTTTTTATAAGATTTTTAATAGACGAATCGTTTAAGCTATGATTATTTAGTGTTGAAGGAAGAACATATTTCGATGCTTGCATTCAATAATTTATGCGCGGCCGTGGGACACACCAGAATTCGTGGTGTTGTGTTGTGTAGGGAAATGGGTTCCTCTGTAAGTTTGCAGTTTCACATAAAAAAGTAATTCTGCGTTGAATGTGCCACCTATATAGGCAGCAAATACGCATGGGATAAAGACCAGTTACTTTCTTAACACGTAAAATTGAGTATAGGGGTACAGAGGGAGCTAAAGAGGTACATTAGAAATAGGTCATAACACGCCATTTTGCAATGTCATTAATTTGTTCATATTTCTTTACGTTGAAGTACCCCACACACAATGTGGCACTGTTCTATGCATGATTAAAATAGAGCAAAATATATTTGCTTTTTCGCTTTCTGAGGCAATGTGTTTTGAAATCATCTTAAAATACTTAAAGTCCGGGATAGGTTGCCTGTCAAGTTTTAGATGTGCGTATCCCAGAACATAAACTCGTCAAAGTGATCCCAAATGTTTTAGCTTCATCAGTTCTATCGATAACATTGCTGCCAAAAATAAGAGTCTGGCTCCTGAAATAAAGTTCTATCATCTGCGCAAATGACGTATTCGACTTCACTGTCTATGTGCATTAAATAATGAACGTAAATATTAAATAATAAAGGCTCTAAAATCTATCCTAGGGTACGCCATACCTGTTGTACATTATATAATACGATTTTGAATTACCGATTGCAACATATATACCAAACGCGATCGCTGATATAGCAAGTGATCAAATCATATGCCGCACCTCTTACTCCGTATGTAGAAAACTTTTGAATTAGTGTCCTGTGATCTATCCTGTCGAATACCTTGGAGAAACCTACATAAATACCTAGCGTAACCCTTTTGCTTTCTATGTCGCTTATAATTATTTCTTTTAGTCGTAATAGTGTCAGCTCTGTAGAGATTTGCCGCCTAAAGCGAAATTGCGTCTTTCCATAAAACTGAAAAATGCACAGAAAAATTTTTTTCGACGCCACAGCGAAAATGGGTAAGAGCGACAAATGTCCATATTAGGTCGTTTTTGGAGCATCCTTTAAGTTTAACAACATTTTCCTTCATCATGTCCTGCGGAAACACTCCCGAGTTTAAATACAGATTATGTATCCATCAATTACATATCCATCAATTACACATCCATTCATACATACATCCATACATCCGTCCGTCCGTCTGTCACCTACGTCTTGGTCGTTTCGTTAACTTGGTGTGTACCAACATTGGCAGAGTATCACAAGAGTGTATGATGAACATAAGTTATAGGTCATGATATGAATGCCATGACATGCGTGTCATGCCATGCGTGTCATATGAAACAGCCGCCTACGGCTTGGCGCTTTCATGGTCGTTTCGGTAACTTGGTAAGCTCCACTCACACTGCTTAGCATAACATCGATTCCCACAGGGCATGGGATCTGCCGTTTTTTTTTTCTTCTGCGTAATCTTTGGCATCAATACGTTATCCGGGTCTGCATACGTGATGCGCGTTGTATAGCCTGGACGACCCTGGCGAATAGCACCGGTTATCATGGCTGCATAAAAACATCGCAGCGACCAGACGACCCAGGCCACTGGCTTCGATCCGACATCACGCTTGCTACTTGCTATCCACCACTACAATAGACAATTGACAAGAACTTTATTGAAGAAATAAATAAATAGTAAATTCAGCCATCACCGAGTTTCGTATTAAGCTGAAGAGAAAACATCCCCCTCGTCTTCTCATAACAGAGAAAAGCTGTTTCCTTTGTCCCTGTTAGGCTTACACAGCCGGCGCCGAGCCGGAATAGTGGTTTCATTTCCACCAAACAGATGGTGCCGCAACATTAGCGTTGGTGACGCGATGGTGATGCGGAATGTTCTAAAAGCCTAATTCTTCAATGCACCTTTAATTTAATACTACGCTTTAACATGGTACACGATCACGGAATGATTAGGCGGCGAATAATTAAGAATGACTGGGGTCGATTACGAAAACTTTTGTCGGTGTAAAGGCACGGCCGCTGGATAAAAAAAAAAAAAAAAGGTGACCTTTTTTTTTTTTCATCCAGTGGCCGTGGTAAAGGAATGAATTGATAAACGGACGCGCAAACCAAACCCAGTTTGTATCGAGCTTCACTGCTGCTGTCGCTTTAAATGAAGGCATAGGAAAGCATTAACGGATTAAAGCTGGGAATTTATTACAAGCACTTAAAAGCTGCAGCGTAATGCGCTTAGCTCAGCAAGAATAATATCTGTTTGGCAACTGAAGCTCGCTTCGGTATGCAATGAAACTAGAGTAAAGAAAGGTTGGGCCGGCTTTCATTTTCTCGCAATACAAACCCATATCGCGCGTGCTGAAGGATAATAAGAACTCGTCAGATTCGCTCTTCTCTCTCTCTCTCTCTTTTTTTTTTGAATGGATCGTTGTGTTCGTATTAACGGTGCGGAATTCAAGATTGATTAGATTCTGCAGGGAATTCCGCATTCATGGAAGTAGTGAAATGTTTCGGGTGCAGAGCGAAAATCTGTCAGAGCAATTACCGCATTTATTCGTGTATAGCCCGCACTGCTTTCTTTTTCGAATTATTTCCTGGGAGCAGGCCTTACACGAGGCAGGCTTATGGCTACTCACTGAAGCCTCAAAATGCGCTGAGACTTCTACGCTAAAACACAACCACTGGCGGTCTACTAAGGGCACAGTAATATCGCCGACCAATTTTTCTGACACGGGCGGAAATATTCAAATAATCGGGCAGTCCGAAAAATAAAAGAACCAGAAAGAAACAAACGATTTGGAAGGGTAAACTTGATTTCGTTGTTTCTTAGAGTCCCAGCACAACGGAAGATTTGTTTACAGGCATTTGATGAGTGTTCTGCTCCATTAAAATAAAATTTGCTTAATAACGGCCGAGGCCACGGGTGCGTTTCGCGTTCACCCATCGCGCAGCTCCATGTGCGTATATGTGAGTCATCGTGCAGCACCCCGCACGCAGGCATGTGTTCGCGACACTGCCATTTCCAGCGGACTGGGAGCCGAGCAGGGTCGCTTCTCAGTCCTCCCGAGTGGGGTTGGGGTGAGGTGGAATAGCTGGGTTGGGCGAGCAGGCCCACACCATGTGGTAGATGTGCGAAGGCTTCTCCGCACAGTGCGGATAACTACCTGTGAAGGAGGGATCAAAATGTTTGAGTGCTGCCGGGCACAGCGGAGTGTTGGTATAGAGACGAAGTAGAAGCCGCTCCTCCGTCTTAGATAAACCTTTACTCGGGCGGGGGTAAAGGCTATGGCAAGATTGATAACGAAGGACAATGTGAGGTTCCGTATGACGTCAATGGAGATGAAATCGTCGCCGATGATGATAAGTGGTTCTTGAGGGAAAGGGAAAGGTTGGCGCTATCTTCTGCAGCCCTTGAGGGAGCACGGCTCAGCGCCAACGGGGAGGGGTAAGTGGGAGCGAAAGAAGGGATAGAGTGGAGTCGCCATGGCTGGGCGAAGCAAAACCGCAGGCATAGGCGAAACTACCCCTACTAGGTGCAGACAAGCACTCTTGATTTGGGTACATACCTAAAGCCAATGAAAGGCTTTCCATTTGGGATCAACAGCACTTGAAGCTGGCACATCTCGCACTCTGGCAAGTGAGCCCTTGCCCCAACCTGCTCCAGTCACTAGAGCACGGCTCAGCGAGGAATACGTCGCCAACATTTGCATGCGAATCTGGGGAATCATAACGTTTGATACGGGAGACTACGAAATTGAACGGGACCTATGGCATGCTTTCGGTGAGCCACATGGCCAAGTCGCCGGTATGTCGTCACTGTCGGCATAAGGAAGAAGCCAACAACCACTCTGCGTTGCCTGCCAGGCAGCGGGGCAGCCCCCAACTGCCCCACTAGATAGGCGCTCGCAAGAAATCTTCGTATCAGGAACATCATTATTAGTTAATTGTACAGGCACTCCTCTCAAGACATCGTCGCAGGAGATGGAAGGCCTTGGTGTGCTCCAGAGTCTCTGGAGCAGGGGTGTTGTGCCAGGCCGGTCAGGCCCGGGGTGGGGTGGGGGCCGTGAGGCCTTCCCGCTTGTAGAAATGTCCTTAGAGGCGTGCGGAGAGCCCTGACGAGTCAAGGAACTCCACGACGCCTCGAAGTGCAGAAAGGTGGTGTCGGCCGGGGAAGAGGAGATCTTCCTCCTTGCCAGAGGGGAGGCCCAGGCGGCGGAACTCCTGCAGGAACGTCGCGCGCCGAACGCTGTATGTGCGAGTGAAAGGGCGCGAAGGGCGCGCGCTTTCACGGGGAGTGAACGCACGGCGGAGAACAAACGCGCGTTCAGCGCCGTGCTTCCTTAAGGGCTGCAGAAGTAGGCGTCTCTTTCCTCCTTTACAACCACCATATATGTAGAGCAAACGCGTCTTCTTCCGACGCGCGAAAGGCTTTGGGGGGTGGGGGGAGGCGGGTAGGGGGAGGGAAGAGAGGCGACGTTTAGCTGCGGCACCAAGTGCCTATTTATATCAGAGGCTCCGGCAACAGTCACCAACGCCGCACGTATTTTGAGCGAACGCGGGCAAAACGCCGACGGCGTCGACAACAGTTCTGCGTGTTGCCGGTGCTGCTGCATGTCCAAGTTTATACAGCTGATAAATCTAATATCATTGCTCTGTATAGCTCTCTACAAATTTGCTATCGCAATTGATGCTTCGCCTTTTAGGTGAAACTACGACAACTTTTTATTTATCTCGCTCTCCTTCGCTCGAAACTGCGAACATCATCACTCCGTAGGGATCAACCTCAACCTTAAACAGCTACGCTTTTAAAAGGTGCTCACAAACAATAATACTTTAACGACGAGGTGCATTACAGTGGATATTTGGCAGCCGCATCGCTGAATCAGTTTGTTGGCCATCTAAAACGTCGCTGCGATGGGCCAAACCCATCATCGTAGTTCCAATTCCCCCCTGGGAGATAACAGTAAACAGCAAGGGACGAGTCGGTTTCCGTTCATTCGTCATTCACAAAATCTCACTCTCAAGTGAAGTTTGTTAGGGAAAATCACGTGATGTACCGTAGAAATGCCGTAGCGCTTAGCATCACCCGCGTGTTATTCTAACATGTACGTATATAAATATACCCTGATTTCTCTCATAAACTTCAGTCGTGACTCAGTGCTCATCTTGTTTGCTATCTCGCCCTGGTTCTCTCACTCTTTCCTTCTTTTTTTTGCACCTTGTACTTTCCTCTAAAGAGGGTGTCCGCCGCTGCTGTCTGCCCTATAGAATGTGTACAATGTTGTTCTTCACTGTAGAGAGGATGTTCAATACTGCGTTCTCCGGGCACAAACTCCTCTAGAGAGGATGTTACATTGATTCTCTACCACTTTGCGAACGGGGACGAAAGGAGTGACAGGTCGCAACGGCCTGTACGTCTACTGAACACAATGAAACGCCAATAAGCCAGCGCTGCCACTTTAGAGAACTACAGAGAAGGTATACGTTGCAGCTATACACTCTGCAGCGGATATTACAATGCGTCACGAACTTCTCCCAGCAGTTTGTCACGCATTCACTTACCTTGCCTCGAGGAAGCGCGAATCGTCGAGGGCACCGCTCTTTGCTATAAGGGTGGTATTTTCTGGCTGACTTGAGGCGGGCTTATCCACGCGAAATTAAAGCGCTTTATCTAAGCCCGCCACGTGCCGGAGATAAATTGCGTTGCATATTTTTTACAAGAAAGATCCGCAGTGCGTAATTTGGTCACAATGCCTCATATGAATATTTCGCTCGAGAGCATGGCATTTATTTTTAAGCGGCTTCTCAGAGGCAGCCTTTGTTTTCCCATTTCAGAAAGACATTTCCTAAGACCGAGGCTGATGTTATATACCTGTAAGTCTGCCTGGCAGCGGACTTAAGCAGTTTCGTTTCTTCGAGAAATATATATTTCTTTTTTTATCGAGGTTCAGTGGTTGTGCTATATCAGCATTGCTTCTGTATTAATAAAATACAGAATTTACTTGTGTAAGGACAGCCCGCGTTTAAAGCCGGCACCGCCACTTTGAAGTGCTGAAATTTTCAAGAAAAGATAAAGAGGAAATACTGATGTGCACAAATTAGGAGCACGCTATAAGCGCGGAAATGAAGTTATGCTCATGCAACGCACATCTTGGAATCTGTGTGAAGATGAAGTATTCGTGAAGCCATAAGAAAATGCCGTAAATGTGCACATTTTATTCGTGTGTCTTTGGCGCGAAGTAAACTGGCGCACGCATGCGCTATTGCACTCTCGTGCTACTCAGTGCGAAAAAATTTTATATTGGCTTGTTTGTCTTCATTTCTTCTTACTTTTCAAAAGCACCGGCCGCCTATTAGTCAATACCGCGTTGCGGGTGTGTGCGATGGTATGGAAATCATAATAATCATCAACACGTGGCTTGGCCCATCCGCCGTTGTGGCTATGTGCCTTAGTATGGAAATCGTCATGAATATCAACGCGTGGACAAGTTTCTTTGTCAATCCTCCATCGTGGGTTTGTCATCAACACGCGGCAATCATTTGAAGAGCTAGTGGGCGCTGGCACGATATGTACTGGTCACTTTTAGCCAATCTCCAGACGTGAGTTTGTGCTAAAGTACGGAAATCATCGCAATCAACGCGTGGTGACATTCTGAAAGATATTTTAGTGTTCGACAGAGAGAAGTATGCGTGCGACCTGTGACCTGAGGAGAAAGACGAAGACGCCATCTACGCGGCTGCGTTTTTGGTGTTATTCTTCACAAATGATCAATCGGCCTCAAGTCAAGGCGCTGCTCTGGTTTCTGTTAGCAGTAATGATTACCTCGTCGTCCTGCCTCATCTGCCCTCCGTTAAGCTCATCGCCGTCTCTGTTTTTCTGCATGGAGACCTCGCTGATCATCCGTACTAGGCCCAAGAGTTCAGAGATGCTCTCAGAGAAGCTCATGGACATAAGCTTGATTGGACAATTTCAAATGTCACATGTGTGTATGGTGCCTTGCAAGATACCGCTAGCTAAAAGCAAGATAGTCATTTGTGGTGAAATTATGGTTCGAGGCCCATGCTGTATTGCGATAGGCTCTGAGCCGACAAAAGATGAAACAGCTATGACTGC
This sequence comes from Dermacentor silvarum, assembly GCF_013339745.2. NCBI lineage: Eukaryota > Metazoa > Arthropoda > Arachnida > Ixodida > Ixodidae > Dermacentor > Dermacentor silvarum. The sequence continues at coordinate 123,572,030 of NC_051162.1, read as the reverse complement.
CAGAATGCATGGACGTGAGTACGTGAATCGCTTCAGTCATTTGGGAAAAATAAATCAATATCTGCAGAAACTTGGAGGGTGTCAGATATGGGACAGATTCGCGCACTTAACCGAGACCTGGCAGTGTGACTTGCCTAAGCACTTCGCATCAGCGATATTCACATCTACAGAGCGTTTGTGGCGTACAAAGCCTAGTAGTAATTTCTGGAAGGCTGCCGTTATGTCTACAGGGCCACAGAGTCTGGCACTATTCGTCGACACTGCCGGATGTTTCACTGCGAGCATCGTCACTGGTTTGGGCACTTGGCAGAAGAATGTAGAGTGACGAACGCCGGTAAACTACGGCATCGAACAATATCACCTGGTGATGCTTTGCAAGGCCATATCATGGATTCCACAGAAGTCTTGGATGCAACGGACGATCTTCCAGGTGCTGTGGTGTCAGAAGCCAACGCTGTCGACAAGGCATCGGGCGGAGAGTGCATCGTTGCGGTCACACCCGAAACCACGCAGGAAGTGCAAATGTGATGTTCCCGTGAAAAAAACCAAACGCGCCCTATCCCTGAATCAAATGCGAGTGAGCAGAACCTCAGCCGGGCAGCTCCCGCAGAAACTTCGTGGGTGAAACCTTCTAGTACGCAGCAGCTTCCAGTACCCACTGCATCTGCACCAATATACATATAACTAAGTGCGCTACATCCTGCAATACTGTGACGAGTGAGGAAAGCGACTCAAGAAGCGGCTCTAGACAATCACGTCGTCGGAGACCACCAATGCATGCGGGCAAGTGCCGACACTCAAGATAAAAGAGGCCTGGCGTTGCCAGTCGCCCTCATGTTCTCCGCCAAATCGCCGCATGCAGCTATGAGACAAAGCTTCTCGTAGTCGCCATCGCGTTATCCTAGCAAATTAACTTTGCAACGGCTAATTTATGGGGCCTCCGGTTCCGTCAGAACCTCCTGTCGCTGTTCAGCAGACACTTTGACTTCATACCTGTGTAAGAAACGAAGATTGATTGCGATGAAGAGGATCGGAGGGCCTTGAGGCCATTTCTCTCTGTCTTTAATGTATTTCTATCACACGCTATCGGCCTTTGTGGGCTGTTTTTTTTTCTCAGGAAGAATTTACCATATTGTGGTGTAGCTTATAAATTAATGTTGACAGCGACGGGTGCTTTATGCAATACGATTTTGTGTTGCATGGTGCGCCATGGCGCCTAATCCATGTATGGCTTTAATGATGCACCGTGACGCATCATATTTTTGAGAGCATAGCTAGCTTACTAGATTGTGACCGTAGCGTCGTATACATGGGCGATTTCATTTGTGGGTGCAATCCAAGTGACCGCACTGCGTTTAGCCATAGTAATGGAGTGCTGAAGTGCTCTCTCTTATAGTTGAAAACGCTGCGCTTATTGACGCAAGGACATTGACTAGCCTCTCCTCTTACACACATACGCAAGGTAGTACTCACACACGACCTGATTGCCTTCATGTTTCATCAGATAGTATGTCCCTTAAACTGTGTTGTAAAACATAACCTCTTTGTTTTTCGGGTCACTGCACTGTTATCGCGCAGATTCGCAAAAACATACGCGTACGTCCAAATTTGAGACCGAAGTGGGCGCTCTAGAAACTAACTTCTTCACTTGTGAATGATGGAACTTAACTACCCGTGTGCGCTTGGCACTTAAAACATGTTTGGCTGATTATATGCCTTTCGTTGCCGCTTGGGAACCTTTTCAAAGAAGCAGTTTGAACAATTGTCATAGAAATTGGATCTGTGAGGGCGTGCTATAGAAAAATAGAAGAAATGGCTTTTCTGAAAAGTCTTCATAACCTCTTCCTTTTAGAATGTGAGCGAACATTACTAATGTGGGCGAAAATACTAATAATAAATGCGCCCTCCAGAAACATGACACAGTACGTCGTACGATACAGAGGTGCTTGTATTGAATTGCGCAATAATCGTACTTTGCATTCTGAGCAACCCATACGTCATACTTTACTTGATGAATACCGCAATGAAAAATGCAGGTTTATGCCGGATATTTATTCGGAAGGCTCATTGGTCTCTAATACAAATAAAATTAAACTTGAATTTGAGGCATACTACGTATACCATGGTTTAACATCCCTTCTTATGAACAAAATGATGATAAGGTGGCACGTTTTGTGTCCTTTGTGACCCACGTAAGAATAGCGTGCTGTCAGTAGTGGCTGTTTCACTCTTCAAGAAAGAACCAGCTATTGACTAAAGCGATATAAAAGACGCTGGGTCCTGATAAAATTTCAGGCGAATTTTGCAAAGCATTTATATCCCTGCTTTGCCTCATACTACTCGACATTTTCAGAGTTGGCTTTCATTTGGATACCTTTTCCAGTGCCTTATGTTGAGTACAGCAGTTTTTCAAAGGTATTATCAAACAGACTACAATTTGCAATGACGATTATTATTGGTTCTCTCCAGACTTGCGGTCTGAAAGGTCGCTCAATAAGAACAAACATACACATCGCCTGTACAGTACTAAAACATTGTTTCAGCTGTCAATGCTCCAAGTGGCCTTAGCTAAGGTCCGTCATTATTTTTTTTGTTTGCTTCTCGAACCTGCTAACGTCGGCTCCATTATATAAAAATGTGTGCAAATGTGATATAATCATTGTTCAACTCGTTCCATTGGTAATGATCAACTTTCAAAGCCTATGTCCATTCGATCCTCTATGAAGCAATGTTGTGCGTTGAACGTCTTTACTCTATGCATACTACTGAGCACCACTGTGCTTAAGCGTAATCCACTCTAGCAATATACATGGTTTTAGTGCTTCTGGGAGTACTGGTATATGCGGACGACCTCGCTTTCTTTTGTACGGACAAGTCCGGTACCAAAACTGGGGTGTGCATGATAGAGGAATGCGGAACCATCCCTGGTGCACGAATGAACTGGGCTAAACGGTTGTAACTGTTGTTCAGATCACAGATCTTTAGGTCGACACAGTTCGCTCGTATTGAATGGTCTTGTGAGTCACTAAAATACCTTCTGCGTTTTGTTCGATGCATATAAGTAAAGTGCACATTACTGAAGAGGACGTGTACGAAACCTGAATTGTAATGCCCGAACCTTTTTTTCCCATACCCTCTCAATATTTGGCAGAGCTAAAGCATGCCATTTAGTTTTGGTAACAAAACTCTTCTATGTGCTGCAAATACTTTATTGCCTGAGGGTTTACATTCAGTGGTTTCACTGAAAATTTGCAACCTTTATTCGGTCATAATCTTTCGATCCAATGAGGCGTGACAACATTCTCCGACCAGTTAATGAAGTAGCAGTTGGATTCGTTCACTTTTATGCTAGATGACTTGTGTTTCGTTTCTTATTTATTCGCAACTATTCTCATCCGTCACTCCGAACTTTCATGCAAGTTAATCGAGTTACCGTTTTAACAAATTTAGTAGTTTCAACATATGTTTCACGTGCCTATTTCCAAAGATTCATGCTTGACCTCTCAGTACACTTTATGGCATTTGGGCTCCAAAACGAATACTTACTCTATATCTCATGGGAAACATTTCTATAAAGATCTGATCTATAAAGATGTTTTTTCTCACTATAAATCCGCTCAACTGGGCATTACGTGCTTGCACGAGTCCGTAAAATGCCTATTTTTCCTCACTCGGAAACATTCTTCTACGAAGTGCACACTTAAATGCTACTTGTTAAATCCCGGTGACATAGGAAGGAGATCTTTGTGTCTTCGATTAACTGTCGTCTCTGTGATGTACCAGAAACTATCGAACATTGTATTTTGAGATGAAAGGTCGCCATCCTATTTTGAGACGTTATTCAAAGGTACTTTAATAAAGGATCTTGATGTAACTCCTTATACCATATGACATATTGTGCCACCTAAATGAATGTGAAGATGCGCTTTTTTCACACGCCGCTACTTACGGGTTTGCACAGTCCAATGGAAGACTCGCATGTTAGATTGTAATGCAGAACAAATTAAACCTTTGCAGTCACATTTCATTTAGATGGTTTATCAGCTGAAATACATTTATGATCAAAGACAGTTCCCACCCGACTGGTATTCATTGTTGATGAAGTGCATCATTTTGCCTCCCCGATAGAAAAACTTTTCCTGCTTTTTTTGGTTGTGTTCTTGTAGACGCGGATATGGCTCTTTTGACAGTTATGTATATAAATTATGCACGTACGTTCTATATTTGCAATAGACACCACGACAGAAAAATAAATAAATTGTTGCCTAATGGTTGCAGAATTGGGCTGCTGCGCGAGGGTCAAGGTTCGAATCCCGCTCGAGATGCACTTGATTTTCTAATAGCCGTTCTGGTTGGCGATGTATGTTGTCCACCACCGCCGGTGTTCTCAGCTATCAGGAGGAATTAGAAAAAAGAAAACAGTTCTCGCCGGGATCGAACTCGGGACCTCAGCGCGGGAGTCAGCTACACTACCACTGCGCCACGCCAGCGCCTCCTACCCACTGCGGCACCATGCCCTATACACGCGTCCTAGCGAGCGAGGTGTCACGCGATGTAAGATGCGCGCCACTTTGCGTTGATACGTGCGCACTTTGCACTACCGTCGCCTATTATTGCACAAGGTGGCACGCCATATTGCAGCTGCCTAGGTAGCGGAACAAGGTAGATTGAGAAATTTTGAGGAAGAAAAACAAGGTTTAAGATGTATACAAAATGCTAGAATAAAAACATGTAAAGCATACCTGATTGAATCAAACAGGCTAGGTGACTTTATCACCGCCCCGTTTAAAAGGGGATGCCAGTAAATAATTATCAGCATCGTATCGTGCCACTTGTCACTGCGATGTGAGATGCGCACCTCGTAGCGTCGATACGTGCAAACTTTGCACTGGAGTGGCGTCGTATTTCCACCAGGTGTCACGTAATGTAGCACTCGCGTCGTATCGTGCCACGCGTCAAGGGATGTGAGATTTGCGCCCTGTAGTCTCGATACCAGTGCTTACTCTTCGGTACAGATTATGGCGTCTCCTCGCAAGGTACGAACGGCTGCTGAAGAAGCGAATCGTAGAGCTCAGCAGACCACTGTGCAGAGAACAGCACAAGTCGCAGCTCGCCGTAGACGCCGGGCGGACACTTCAATTCAGTTCGGTCTCATGAAAACGATGCAAAGGCACTTTGCCATAAGACCCTCTAGTGCATGATGCCGAAAATAGAGTTTCTATGCAGCCACTCTTCCACTTTGCTGCTTGTGGCGCGCAGACCTGTGCCTGTTTTAAGGAGCAATCTACTAGGTGAGAATCCGACACGTGACCGACCGACCAACGATGGACAGACTGACTGAACCAGAGGAAACCATGCGGTGGTAACCAAAAAAGGGAGAGAGAGAGGTTTAATGATACGAAATGCAGAGAGGTTGGCCTGAGGTATATTCCTTCTAGCTAGCTACTCGGCGTTGGAGGAAGAGGGAAAGAAAGAGGGAAGAAAGAGGCACATGATGGGTGACGATGACGAGAGGAGGAGAATGTAAAACATATGGCAAGCAACTTGGCATGCTCAAAGTCTACAGTCCAGGCCCGTACTCTTTAAAAAGTTCAGTATCGCCTGGATGGCCTTGAAACTCGATTGAGCATCTGGCCAAGGGCCTGAAATAACGTCCTCCGACATCGGTGTGCTGTCGAAACGCGTAAGGTCATTTTTCAACTTTTGATGCTTTTCCACGGACTAGGGCAGTCACAAAGCATATGACCTATAGTCTCGTTCACATTGCGCAAATCACAGTCTGGAGACTCGGTGCGTCGCATAAGGTGCACGTATCCGCGCGTAAACGCTACCCCTAGCCATAGTCTGTGCAGAAGACTGGCAAAGCTGGGTAGAATTTTCGGTGGTAGCCTAAATTTCATGGTAGGGTCCAATCTCTGCAGTCGTCTGGGTCGATTATCCGGAATGTACCTGTGCTTGTCTGTCGATTTTCGGATGACACTGGAGAGAAGGCAGTTGGCATCCACTCTTGAAAAAGGAATTGCAAACAGTGACTCTGGTTCTTCGAGTGCTTCTTTCGCTTCGGTATCGGCTAGTTCGTTGCCGTGTATACCACAGTGACTGGGAATCTCCTGAAATGTGATGTGGTGGCCGTTTCCTTGTGCTAAAGTGGATAGCTCGGCAGTTTGAAGAGCCAACACTCTGTAAGCGCTTTCTTTCAACACCACTCTAAGTTGTTGAAGAGCCGATTTTGTGTCACTGAAGACTGTCCATACTTGAGGAGGCTGTCGCGAAATATATTGAACTGTCTCTCTAATGGCCACTAGTTCCGTAGATGTTGTAGTCGTTAAAAAAGCTTCTCTTACACACATCCCATCGTAACAGATCTGGTGGAGGTGTGCGGTAACGCAGCGGTGCCCCCGTTTAAAGACGCAGAATCGACCACGGAGGCGCAGTCCGTGGAGCTGATCCGAAGTCGCCGAATCGCTGGTCTGCCATTAGAGACGACTTCCGATGGCGACAACCCGCCACCTTCGTCCAGCACCATCGTAGCACCTTTACATCAAGCCACGAACCTTTGCTGAAAAGGCCGGGGAAGACGTGAACGGATGGCTCAACGTCTACCAATGAGTTGGCTGTTTTAACGGTGGTGATGCCGTCGCCCAGTAGAATAACGTTGCCTTCGTCTTCTAGGGAGGAAAAAGACAACGCTTCTTTGTGGCATGGAAACCACGAAGGCAGTCTGACAACATGGATGAAATTCGTGGATTAAATAAAGAAAATCACATATTCGCCATAAGGGTGAAGCAACAAATGCTATAGCGACATGTTAGGTTATTACACGAAGTGTAAGGCTCGTCGCTGCAGTGGCAGTATGGATTGCAGTAAACGTAAGCTAACTAAACACACATGGTGTGGCGTGTGTAGACACATGAATAGAGAAAACTCGATGTTCGCGAGCAGCATAGGTTAGAACTACAGGGTCTTGTCGGCGTTGTCGCTTTGTGTTGACCGTGCGTTCCCGTACTGCGACATTCTCACGGCTGGCACGATGCGTGCGTCCGCTTCGCGCTTTTCAACTGCGGGGTTTTGTCGACGTTGTCACGTCCCTGCGCACAGCTGCGCCTCGCTTCACCTTGCAATAGCCAATCGATAGCCAATCAATAGCTAATCGATTATCGATCAATAATCAATAAATTCCGGAAAATGCTGGAGATGACTTGGTAGTGCTTAGCCTAGCCCAAATACGTGGCCAATACCTTGCGATAGCCAATCAATAGCTAATCGATAATCGATAAATTATCAAGAAATTCCTGAAAATGCTGGGGAGCACTTCGTAGTGCTTAGCCTAGCCCAAATACATGGCCAATACCTTGCGATAGCCAATCGATAGCCAATAAATAGGTAATAAATATTTGATCAATAATCAATATATTCTGGAAAAGCATAACCCGTAAGGCCAGGACCAGCTAGGTGCCGATCAGCTCCGCTGTTTCTTTAGCCTTGTGCGACTACGCTAATTTTTTATGCTTATTACAGCGAAGCCGTATACCTCTACCAGCCAAGGAAATTTTCGTGTCGTTGGCGTAAGAAATGCCAGGCAAAACATTGAATACAAACCGCACATCTCCTTTGAAATCAGGCATACAGCATACGGCTCAGCACTCGTTTTCAAAAGAAAAACTACAAAACAAGAATCAAAACCACATTATGGATGATATGGCGCATGTGAACAATGGGAACACCCTCCGATGCGTTGCAGTAAAGATTGGGCTCACAGCTGCTTCAAAAGGGGTTGACGTCATTCAAAACCCTCGTGTGAAGTTGAAAGCATATAATTTATGCTAACGACGTCTGCGAATAATGCGAAGCGCGTTCCTTCCCCCGCGTGTGTTTTCCGGTAAAGATAACGATTGCATAAGCTACTCCGAGTGGAAAAGTACACAAATGCATAGAAATCACGTAGTGACTTCACCACGGTCTAGCAACTCATTCAGTTAATTCCAGGATACCATGGGTGAACCAAGGAAAGTAAAGACGCCAGAACAGCGTGAATATAATGTCGTTGTGAAGTAATAAAGGGTGTGGTTAAGTACATTTCACTTGCCTCTGGTTTCACTCTTTGTAGAACATCTGTATGAATTCAAGTGACGTCACAGTGGGGAATCGTTGTGGGTGTCGTTTACAGCTTCGTTGTCCAACCACCTTCCAGCTTGGATTGGAGCCACAGTTTTTTTATATTGATAATGGTGAAACTTCTCGTGGAGTGTTCTTAAAGCGTGCCAAACGTCTCAACTGCGCTGGCCTGCACCGGGAAAATTCTTAAGGATGTTCTTTTCCGCTTACTGAGGCATGCTCCTGTGGCCTAATGGTTAGAGGATTGACTTGTGCTTAGGGGTCCTCTGTTCGAATCCTGTGATCGGACAATCTCATTTATGTTTATTTATTAAAGACAACATCTTTCTCAGCGACTCACCACAACTTTTCCATATCGGGTATGTTTCAAACCTCTTTCGTTGGCCGATACCGGAGGTAGTGCACCTCAAGCTGCGCAAGTATTATTACAGCGCTTCCTGGTTCCAGCTCTGATACTGTTTCGCACTTTCAATATTTATTGTCTGAGAAGATTTAAGATAAAAGGCATGCACTGTCAGTGTTATGTTCCATGACATTTGTTTGTGGGCCGCCATTCCCATAATTCTGAGGAATAATTTTGTGAAGAATGTACGACTTGGTATGAGGAACTTTAGTGATAGAATAATGTGGAAATATAACTCGCATATGCAGTGCATTATAGAGCAAGGCCTGGCATATAGCATACCTGGACCAAATATATGCAGCGCCTCAAGACAATGCCAATGACGAAAATGCGCTTGGGGTGTCCATATAATTGCTATAGCAATGAAAAGTGATTTGGGCATTTGGCCGCTAAAAAAAAAAAAAAAAAAAAAAAAAAAAAAAAAAAAAAAAAAAAAAAAAAAAAAACGTGCGAAGAGCTAATGCGCCAAGCTAAAGTTCCCGGCGTAACTTGCGCGACATATATCAAGGAAGTGCTCAAGTTGAGCAAGGCCCTGGATCCTGAGGTGACGGAAAAGGACTAGGTTGGTGACCTTTTATAGGGGATGGCAGAAGCCATGCGGCTGTGCTGGGGAAAAAAAGAAAAAAGAACCGGAAAGCTCGCCTTCGCGCGTAGAGTCCGCCGCAAGCATTTCCCGGTAAAGATTATGGATGTATAAGCTGCAGTTGCCGGGAAGCGGCAGCTATAGCATACGAAGCAAGGAGTGATGTAAGTACACTTTCTTATGTAAAAAGATAAACTTGCCTAGCAACTGATTTAATTTGTGTTGGGATAGCGCTATGGAAAGGCCACGCATAGTTAGGACGACTGAAAAGCAGTGCGAATACGATGAGGAACGAAAGGGACAGCAACATCCATATGCACAACGGAGTCAGGCTCAGGCTCGGCAGGACCCAGTTCAAGGCTATATCACATTGGTCTATCGGATCAGGTGATTCCACAGCTTGGCTGGCCAACCACCTTCACAGCGTGGATTGTTTCTTTGTGCTGCTTCGGCGAGACGTCCACCAGCGCCGCGGCCGTTGACACCTACAACTTCGCGCCTCATCCACGAGTCTGAACCCACTCTGTTGACGCTCATCCTTGTTACCAGATCTGTGACGGTTACTCGTGGACCACCAGCCCTTTCTCAAGAGCAGGACGGGCACGCGAGTTATCTTTTTGACAGTTTCAGTGCACTCCGAGAGCGCCACATTTGCTTTCCATGTGGCATTCGCGGTCACGTCACTCGACTTCGCCCACAAGCCCCACCACGTCGTCTAGCGTCACCACCGCCGTGAAACTAGACAGCGCGACCGATGGAGGTGAGATCGCTAGCACGGCCGCTCGATGAAACGCACAAGGTGCGGCTTGCAACGTTACGCGGCGAAGTATGGGCGGAGCAGTGAAAAGAAAGCTGACATTTTCCGCGGCTCTTTTTGTAGTGGCGCCCCTGCTACGGGTCTACTCTCCCTCCGGGAAAGCGCCGCGGGAGAGATTTCGCTTCTCGCTTGTTAGCCTTTCGTCCGCACACGTGGTAGTTCAACAGTGTCGAGGTCCTTGTTGTGTTGCATGTGGCGCTATTGGGTGCGAGCTCCACCACTGGAGATGCTGGCGCCACCGTCGGCGTGACGTGTTATGAGGGATCACGTGGACACAGCGGCCACATCGTCTGATTCGGAAACGTCAAAGCGAGCTGAAAACGGAAGTTTAGTCTCACCTGCGCTGCAGTTCTGATTAAGTGGGGATGTTGTCCCGCTCCGGGTGTCTACTTAGCAACACTTGAAAGCTATATAATAGGTAGTGGCGGCCTTTGAAGGCGTCCGACATGGTAGGTTCATGCTCGGTACCGCAGTGCCGGACGCGTACGCAACGGAGCCCGGTGTCAGCCTTCACACGTCCCCGCAGGCCAAGAAGCTGCGTGTAGCTTGGATTGCGAAACTTAGAACCGGCAAGCAGCCATCGACTACAACTCGGATGTGCAGTGAGGAAGATTTCTGCTACGGCGTTGGGGCTGCGATGTTCGGCGAGTAGCAGAAAGCGCGCACTGAGGAGCTCGCCCGCTCGTGCTGCCCGGTTAATGTCGTGAAAATTTTGTCTATGAACTTGTTGTTGCTAGATACTGCCAAGTTCACCAGAATGGAAAGGGAGCAGTAGGAACCACATTAAAAAAAGGCATGATATATGCTCATGTTTGTGTTAGCACCAAACAATGAATGTACTGGTTTAACAAAAAGCAGCAGCGGGAAATTCCTTGCTGAGAAAACCGTTAAACATACAGTGCGACGCAGCTTGAGAAATAACGATATTGCAACGTCCAATTATTTAGAAGTAAAGAAAGAAAAACTGTCAGCCCTTCCACTGGGGTGGAGATGGAAGGCCAGCGAAGCTGTACTATGGTGGGAATTAGGTATTTCCAATTAAGACTATATGGATGGGATGGTGTAATTGGGTATTTGAACTAATAATGAATGATAATATATATGATCCGGTGGTTTTCATTTATTTAGTGCCCACAGGGACCATGGCCTTATGGTCTCTACGGTACACCGCCATAGGGTGTACGTAAGGCAAAGGTTGGCACCTTCTCCATAAACACCTCACCAACGCCGCGCGCCTTCGGTGCGGACGTGGGCAAAATGCCGTCGCCGTCGACAATAGTTGTACGCATTGTGTTTGTGACCTCACACAACCGCTGTCGATACGCTGGCTACGTGACGGAATGGCTAAATGCCGTTGTCGACACTGTTGGGGTAGAGGCGGGCGAGAGCCCAGGGAGAGTCTGCGGCACAGGCGGCTGAGCCGTGCTCCCTCAAGGGCTGCAGAAGATAGTGCCAACCTTTCCTTTCTCAAACGAACCGCTTAGTAGTGGTACAGGCCGGCAGGGCTACGCGCATGCGCCGCTGTGGGAGACCAGGCACACACACGCACAGTCTAGGGTGCCTCGATGCCCTCCTCGCCCACTACTCCCCTTCCATTGGGAAGTCGCGTTTGCTCTCCGCCGTGCGTTCGCTCCCGGTGAAGCGCGCGTCCCTCGCCCTCGCGCGCTTTCACTCGCACATAAGTCGCGTTTGCTCTACGCCGTGCATTCGCTCCCCGTGAAGCGCGCGTCCCTCGCGCTCGCGCGCTTTCACTCGAACATACAGCATACGGCTAATGAGAGTTTTTTTTTTCTATTGCCGGACCATCGAAAGGTGAGCCCTTAACAGCTTCACTGCAAAATTATTGAATCACCGTGATGGCACATCACGAGTCGCCGTATAGCGTCGAAGTCCCTAATTATAAGGAAATTATTTTTGAACAGCTCTGATAGCGTCTACGCAAGAATGGTTGCTTGTGTACTGTCAAATGTTCACATGCTGCGGCCTAAAGCTCACGGCACGGTGCGAAAACGCGCTCGCAGCAAAAGCGAAACATTGTGCGCGGACATGCACGCAGAAGCGCAGTCGGTCGCTGCGAACCCGTGCGATCGCTGCATTGAGGCTTCATTATGTTATGCTCCATTTGGTTATACAGACAGCACACTATATAAGAGCATATGTCACATAGCTCTCAGCGAGTGCCTACCTTTCACGCCAGAAGCTGGTTCGGGGGCTTCCATCGCGGCGAACGCGCGCAATGGGCGTTCACTACACATATGTCGTAGAGAGATAGCGCGTGTAAACTATTCTGCGCTTTCTGTTTGCCCAAGATTGTTAATTTTACAGTAAGAAACTTCCCTCGTTTGGAGGGTACTTTAGAAATGGCCAGGAAGGCTCCCGCGTCATGTTTTCAATGAGCGCCGATAGCCAAACCTATGAGGAGCGCGCCGCGTTATCCCCCATACTACGGAAGCGAGGTGCTTCCGACAGATGGCGACTCCGTAAGTCCTCGCCCCAAATACCGCGCAACTGTTGCGTGCCGCTTTGTGCTACTAACGCAAGAAAAGATCCATTAATGCGGCATAATTAATTTCCGTGCGACGTAGAAGGTCGCAAAGCGTGGCTGCAAATTAATTCGCGACAGGGAAGAAGTGGCAAAGGAAGCATTTGGGAGCCGTGTGACAGGTTTTTAATTGGTGTGTTCGCTTCACTTCACCGACGGCCACACCGAGGTACTGTGTAAGGAGTTTCTGAGCAAACTGTTACGGCTGTTACGAGCGGCCGTGTCATTAGTCACCTTCAGCTACAGACCAATATGCCTCCACCCGTCACCATATCTCATACCAAGCTCCGCGTTTCTGTGGAAAATGTTGCTACGATGGCCTTAGCGAACACATGAGCGAGTGTCTCTGTTATCAGCCTCGACTTTAAAAGCGTTCTAGGCAGTAAAGTGATATTTCGTTGGAATCAATCAACTACATTTCGTGTTGTGAGTTGAGAGTTGTTGCGACCTACGGGTGTGTGCACCACAAACGTTTCTTTCTTTAACAAAGTGATGCAGAATTTGTGGCGCTTACTCACTCCATGCACAGCGTAATCCTTGGTCTCGACTGTCAACAAGAGTGGGTCGCCAATGTTGCCTGCGGTGCTGGTGACGTTTTGCTATATCTCATCCTGCTGACCAACTCTCAACCTGCTGAGAAACTCTGCCCGCCCCTGAAGATGCCGTTTTACCGGCACACTCCATATCTAGAGTACGAGTAGCTGCCAGTGGTACCTGCGCCGATACATTCGAGACCATCGTTAAGCCGGCGCCTTCAATTGTAACGAAAAGTGTGCTCATGCCTTGACGCGTCCTTTCTGTGGCCAGCGGAAAAACTGCAATTTCCGTGTAAAATTTATCTTCCCAGTCAGATGTGCTACCTAGTGATATGCTCATGGTTGTTTGGAAGCGCAAACACACACAGTGAAGAAGAACGAGACACAACGAGCACAGTTGTGTATCGTTCTTCTTCGTTGTGTGTGTTGGCGATTTCAAACAATCATGCATATAGCAACTGGCCCGGTTAACCACTTTCCTGCTAGTGGTATGTGGCTTGCCTTTCTAAGACGCATACTAGTTTTTACATAGATGCTATAACCGATGCCACGGCCCAGAAAGCCAGAGCGCTCAACGCTATCCCATGTGTCCCTGGCGCTCCTGAAGACTCGAGGCCGTTTATCAGCTTTATCAACAAATCCCTGTCTTCAGAGAAGTGTCAAACCTTGGTCAACGTCCTTAACATGTATGCTTTATTGTATGATTTCACCCAAAACGATGACAACGTTTGCGTGCCAACTACGCGGGCTCGTCACAGGATCGACACGGGATTCCCATAATCTATAAGGGAAAAGCCTTGCCGCATTTTCACATCGAAACCCAAGATTATCCCTGAACAAGTCAACGAAATACTGAGCAAGGGCGTCAGTCGAGATTCTCCTAACCCCAGGGCCACACCGATCATCCACGTGTAGAAGAAAGACCGGTCCTGGAGGTATCGCGTAGACTTTACTCTGTGGCGAAAAAGGATGTGTATCCAGTTCCCAGAATCCATGACTTTATCGACTGCCTCAATTATTCATCTTACTTTTCACCCATGAATCTCTGATCAGGAAAATGGCAGATATCCATGCATTCAACCTACAAAGAGAAAACCACTTTTGTGACACTACACGGATTGTTTGAATTCCACGTCAGGACATTTGTTTTGCGTAACGCGCCTGCGACGTTATAGAGGGTCGTGGACATGGCCCTGCATGACTTAAAAATGAGAGATTTGTCTATGCTACTTGCCGACGCTGTGATTTTTGATCGAACATTTGAAGTGCTCAATAATCGACTTGACCTTATTTTGACGTGTCTTCAACAAACTTCCTTTACCCTTAACTCGAAGAACTATCACTTTGGCCAACGAGATGCGCTAGTGCTCGGACAAGCATGGTCTGAGACCAGGCAGACAGTAGATCGCTGCAGTTAGTCACTTTAAACAGCCGCAATTACAACGTGAGCTGGCAAATTTCCTGTGGCTTTGCTCATGCTTTCGACGTTTAGTGTCCAACTTTGCTGACATGGGCTAGCCTCTGATTTCACTGCGGTGCCTTCCACCTGGACAGCGGAATGCGATTCCAAATTTTGTCATCTGAAGTTCCCGCTTTCTTACGGACCAATACTTACCCCTATAACAAAACCATCACCTCCTTTCAGAACAGTTGAAGTTTATCTTCTCGGCGCGTTCCTGCGCTCAACCTACGACAACCATTGGCATATACTCTACGTCTATCACCTGACGTGCTATGCTGAAACCGAAGCGATGCCAATGGCCACGGCTACCGATGTTTTGTGCTTCCTTCTGTCGTCCGCTAATTTGCGCCGCGGACCATCCTGCCTTAATATGAGTGATCACGGCCGCCAGTTCTGGGCCAACATGGTCGAACAGCTCTTGCGTCTCGGCGCTTGCCAGTTTCGGCATGGGACCCCGTATTATGCGCAGACGAATGACCTCGTCGAGCACATCAACCGAACTCTGATGAACATGCTTTCGATGTACGTCGATTCCAAGCACAAAAACTGTGATGAAATCTTTCCACATTAACGTACGCCTGTATCACCGCAAACAATAAAACCACCGGTTACAGCTCCTTCTATCATCGTTAAGGTCGGCCGTGCCGCAGTTTTATGTACAGTATTCTGCCTTTTACTTCTCGTGTGGGCTCATCCCTCACCCAGGCTCTTTGTCGCGATGAGGAAGCCCATCGCATATAGCTCAGCTCCACACGTTGCCGTCCCAACACCATTCCAAAGTCAGCTACGATTCACGGTATCAGGATGTGTCGTACGACAAGGCTTTGGACACCCCTTCGCAAGCGCCGTCCGTGCTAGAAGTTTCTCGCTCCCTACATCGACCTTTTTGTCATCACCGATCACTTAAATGATATGACACATGTTCGCTCGTCTCCGTACCTCGATGCTACCGTTCCAAGAAGACGCAGCTTGTTTACGCGGCTCGCCTGAAGTGCTGTCAGCTCCGTGGCTCTGAGTTCACGTACGAGTGACTTACCAAAGGCAGGAGTGCTACCCTAGGAGTGCTGTACGCGATTCTCTGTGAAGTTGCTCGGTGTCGGCGCGGCAACCCTTTTAGCATCGCTTCATCTCTGAATAAATTAATGATATCCTAACAATATAGACTGAAAGTTGTTGAAAGACAAGCTGCTTTTATGTACGCGCTCGTAGATTGTATACCGAACTTGCTTCAAGTGTTGTGCGAGCCATTAGCTTTGAGTGAATCGGGCACCGGGAAAAGAGCCCCGCATTCACAACTTCAATCTATTCCATGGTGGCGGTCATGTTTCCACCGGCATGTATTAAATTGAAAGCGAAGTCTATTAGTTCGGGAAAAGACGCCGCCGTTGTAGTCCTGAGCAAAGCTTAATGGAATGCCAACTGTGATGACGCAAATTGCAGCGTGAAATATTGGCTATACAGTATAGCGTCAACATGTCGTACTGTAGTGCTCAACGGTAGTACGGTTACTTTTGCTTTCGCCTGTCAAGCACACTATCGTAATCATTGTTATGAAAAGGGCTAATGTGGCTTAGAAAGGCAGGCCAACGTTTCGATAGCAGGACCTATCTTCGTAAAAGGCGGCCTCTTCATCCTCGGCAGGTTAGTTTAAACGGCTTAGTAGACTGACGTCACGTGCGTTAGGTGGCGGCTGGCTATAAAGGGAGAGAGTGAAAAGAAAATGAGCGATGTCGCTTGACATCTCTAGGCGTGGTTTCTATAAGAGACGAGGGGACAATAGCGGGGAGTGGCTTAGCTCGGCTATGCCAGGATATACGTAGCGTTAGCAAAGGTTCAGCTGATTATTCTTAGCTTTCCTGGTTGTCTCCTACGCTCTACCGCTAATTGCCAGGCAATTACTTCGGGATCCGATGAGTCAAGCTTCTCCGTTCTTCTGCGCTGTTGAGCAGCATTTGCGCTCTCCTTCTCCATGGCTATACCACACAGGCAAACGCCAGTCAGAAGCGCAGCGGCTCCAGCGCAGTGTCAGACGGTGACTGCACAGCGAGCGCGCGCCGGCGCCAGTGCGTCTACCACGGCTACGACGTCACTCCTCTGGAATGCGCAGACCGGCGGCGGTGATCCGCGCGCGGCGGCGGCGGAGTGCGCGAGAGGTGCCGGCTCCGGTGGCTCCGGTGCGCAAGCCGTGTGACATCACTGATCCTTGCGCATGCGCAGCACGGCTCTTGATGTGCCGCGCGAAACGGGCTTGGCTAGGCCAGTGTAGCTAACGCTACAAAAAATAAACGAAGAAATAAAGAGAAAGCAAGAAAGAAAAGAAGGACATAGGACGGTGTTGGGGGACATATAGGTTAGGGAGCCTTCAGGGGTGGCGCAGCCGGCGTGAGTTTGTGGTTTTAGAAGAGCCGGTCAGCTGTTCAGTGCGCGAGTAACAAAAAAAAAAAAGAAAAAAAAAGAGACGAGCTGAAAGAATGACTCGAGTAGCGCAGCAGCTCTGCATCGGGTAATTTTGAAGGTGTGAAGGTGGCGACACGGAGTCTGGGGGTTGCATAACCCATAAGGGAGAAAAGGCCTTACCGCATTTCCGCATCGGAACCCAAGATCACCCCTGAACAAGTCACCGAAATGCTGGACAAGGGCTTCAGTCGAGATTATTCTAACCCCAGGGCGACGCCGACCATCCTCGGGTAGACGACGAGATGATGTGGTATGAAGGCAGCGGCTTGGTCTTTCAAGTGACGTCAGCCTCAGTATAGCACGGCGTATATAGGCGTCGTCAAGGCGGTATATACTAAAGTGGCGCGCGACCCTGTGTGATCAAGGCGCCGAAATAGGTATCCTGGATTCTGGGGCTTTGGAATGTGTCGGTGAGCGTCTTTAAAAGTGAAAAAAAAAAGAAGCAAAATAAAAGCGAAATGAGAACAAGAAACCGGACGAACGAATGGAGGATGACAGGATAATAAGCGGGGGGCGGGGGCAGGTCTGTATACATTGGAAAGGGCTCTATCGTTGACATTTGCGCAAAAGCGTCGATGAGAATATTAAATTCAGTGGTGGGGGAGAGGCAGGGAAAAAACTGGAAATCGAGGAATAGGTGAGGTTAAGGATCGAGGTTAGCTGGTGGTGTAACGGGTTTTATGCCATTGTTAATGTTATGAGCATTTCAGGTTTAAGTTAAAGCTTTTAGCGATTATAATTTGCCACGTACCAGATTAATTCCCGTCGGTAGTAGGCATTTAAATTTGTCTATGAAGTATGATTCCGTATACTTCCTCTCGCGAGGTGAACAGAAGTGTTTCTGTAGTATATAGAGCCTTGCTTTTCCGAATATTTGGCCATGTCCATTGAAGTGGCTGGCTACTACTTTAGGTAAATTGTGTTTTGTATCTGCGCGATGGACGCGACAAGATTTGCGTGAGCAGACAACGCCTAAACTTGATGCTCTTACTTTTATGAAAGCAAACTTTGAAAGAGTGATGAACATTTTGCTCATCATTGAAACGAGCTTATTTCGCGAAGACATTTTCTGTATCAACAGTACGAGTGCCATGCAAAGATGACATATTGATGTGAATTCAGACAGAAGTAAAGTTAGAGAGACTAGGCGCAGTATAATCAATTGGAATTGTAAGAACTTTGTGGTTATAGAGCTGCGGCAGCCTGAAACATAAAACAGATTGTGAGTGTGAGCTTCACTGCAAACATGCCCAGTTTGGGCGCCAAGTCGAGTCACGTATACGCCTCGAAAAGCCAACGTATTCGGTGTGCCGGGCTCGCGCGAGTTGATCGGTTGACCCACGGAAGCCGCTGACAAACTTATTTGCCGAGTAGAGGGTGAGTTTGGAAGAGGGAGAGGGGACGCGGCGGGAAGTGCTCGAAAAGTGTCGTGCGAATGATTAGCTTTAGTTTTCAAGAGATAGTTGTAGAAGGAGGGTCGCAGCAGAGGCCAGGTGAAGTGCCGCTGAATCAAGCTGACCCCTTCCTAACGATCTGCATATCCTCTCCATTTGCTTTCTGGAAAATAATTTGTGAATATTGCAAATATATTCATTGTACAAAGAATAAGTGCCTCGTGGTCACTGGCGGCTCCGAAGATCCGTCAGCTGCAGTGAACAGCAAACGGGTGGAAGAAACCTGATCATTTTACTCAGACTTTCCATTTAATGTCTCCGTGAATAAAAGGAGACTACGTAGAGAGTGTTATCAAAGCTCATTTCCCCCTAATAAGTGAACGTAATATTTCGGACAAAAGCAGGTGGGCCAAACACAAGAATGTTCGAAGAAATTGTAGGCATTAGAGGTAAGCTTCCTCTGATTGAAAGAACGTTGGTGATTAGCTCGACGATTTTCAAAAATACCTCCCCATTATTTGGACCAAAAACTATTCTATTACCGACAGGAGCTATATAAGCTATGATAACGGAAGAACATCAACACTGAGCCTATTAGACAATTACTGCATGCGCTATAACGGGAGAACTCTTTGCGAACGACAGTGGCAGTGACAACGACAATATATTGCGCCCATGCTGCAAGCCAGAAGTGTCATTTTACACTTCTTGCTTGGGATCCATAGAAATACGCTGGCCGCACATGGTTGACTGCTGAACACTATCTCACTTGAAATGCTCCCATATCTATGTACTTTTCTTGCTCTTCTAAGAATCTAGGTACCTGGTAAAAGCGACGCCTCTGAATTTTTTCAGTGCCGTAAAGTAACTTGAGTATAACATATATAGTGCAAAAAAACTACACGACATCATTCTGGTTCATTAACTCTTTTCTGAAGAAGCTCCAGTGAGCAGAATTAAGCTCGTTATTACTGTTCCCTGAGCGTACTTTCCATCTCTGATGCACCAAGGCACTGTGCACAGCAACAACAATGACACTAAAGTAAATCAGGAATAAGAGCTGCAACGGTGGTAAGACACGTGAGAAGAAAGGGTGCTCGAAGGAAAGTTGAAAGAAGAATACATACGTTAAATATAAGCTCACAAAATGCACGCGGCGCGACCCTCATTATGTGCGCATGCATGCACTTCAATGAAAGCGGGGACTGAATAAATCAAAATGCAATTGCTGAGCTGAATGTACTAGACACACGGAAAAGCTAAGCTTGCAGATTTCCTTGTCGCAATACAGTATAACAATGAAAAGCGATTAGATTTGCCAGCTGGCGAATAGTGCACTCCCTTCACTCTTGGTGGCGCCTTCCATACTCGAATGGTTTATCTTATTGCGGGGAGCCTTTTTCTTGTGTGCCGTCTCAAGCAAGGCGTGACGTTTGGAAACAATTCTCATCACCATATTGAATAGTGCCTCATGCATCTTATGCGCGATGTTTGGAAGTTCACGCATTGGAGACAATTTTGTTATCGGACTATACATAAACAAGTCGTTGTATATGCTTTTTACCGAAGAATCACTTTTTCTTGAGGCAGACTTATGTTTCGCGAGTGCAACTGATATTACGTCATCGCCTAACATGGTGGTACTTGGTCTGCTTGTGACCCGAATGTCCAATGCGTCTGAATGTACAACTACGGAAGGCCCAATCGAGACGGCTAGATATCCTGTCTTAGACGTTCAGTTTCGTTGGACATTCTGTCCAACGGTAGCACTGAAAAAAAAAAAAAAACTCGCGGCATGGCAAGGAGAATGTTGTTTGCACTGAACGCTAGATTTCCGTGCGAACGAATGTTGCCATATTATGCATGCTCCAGAAGAAACCATACCAATCAGTACTATGGAATACCGAAATATTCAATATTTAGTTGAATATTGCGTCTCAGTTGGACAGGGAATCTCGGACAGTGAATGCGGTCCCTGAGCAGGTCCGCTTCAGACCAATTAGGTAGCGAATTTAAATCCCGTTCGCCCCCTTCCCGGGAACTCAATTGCGCCGTAGACTTCCGCTATGCTTTATCTCACCTTGGCAGCAATGTTCGCGCGTTATCTCGGCGGTCTTTTTGAGACTGGTTCTTGATCGTTCCGTTTCAGAGAAATCAGCATCTTTGGAGCCGTGTCACCACTGATGACACGCACTTGCCATAACCTTGGAGGCAGCATCGGCCAGCATATATGCTACCGTCGCTCGTGCGTCAGCTCTCGGACGTGTCAAACTTGTTTTATTATTAATTCATGGGACAATAACACATCATACACGCGTATCATAAGATACACTTCTCGGCTTAAATGTATACTTTATTGCAACGTTGCAACGTTGACATTAATTCAATGTTATCGAAAGACAAACAGGCAGCACTGCAATAGCTCTTGCTTGAATTCAGGGCATGTTTCGCAAACTCAGCTAAGACACGTCAGGCTTCAATTACAAGGCAAAGTATCATCACATGCGACGACACGCGCCAGATACGCCAGCAGCCCTACCACGTGTCGGCAAAAGAACGCGAAGCGAGTCATACTCAAGTACAAGAGATGCTTGAAAACGGCGTTATCGAACTTTCCAACAGCTCAAGGTCGTCTCCGGTCGTTCTTGTAAAAAAAGAAAGACGGAATACTACGCTTCTGCGTCGACTACCGAAAGCTCAACAACGTAACCAGAAAGGACGTTCATCCACTGCCACGTATCGACGACTCGTTAGACAGACTGCGGCGTGCCCTGTATTTTCCGTCACTAGATTTGAAAAGTGGATACTGGCAGAACGAGGTAGACGAACGAGACCGTGAGAAAACTGCGTTTGTGACTCCCGACGGCCTCTACGAATTTCGAGTCCTCCTTATCGCTTTGTTTTCAACCCTGGCACCATTCCTGGGAATGATGGATACTGTCCTCGCTGGATTGAAGATGCAGACTTGCCTTGTGTATCTTGACGACGTAGTTGTCTTTTCTGAAACATTTGACTAACATCTTCATTGCCTGCGGAATGTGCTAGAAGCGCTCCGATCAGCTGATCCCACGCTTAAACCAGAAAAGTGCCGCTTTGCATGTTTATGAAGAGGTCTAGTTTCTCGGACACGTCGTAAGCGCCAGAGAAGTCCCACCCGATCCCGACAAGCTTGCTTCTGTAGCAGCATTTCCTCCTCCTGCCGACAAGAAGGCCATACGGCGCTTCTTGAGCTTGTGTGCGTATTATCGCCACTTCATTGACAACTTCTCGAAGATAGCGGAACCCCTGACTCGCCCTACAAGGGATGGCACGCCATTTGCCTGGACGAATGAGCAAAAGGCGGCCTTCGCTGAACTACTACAGCGCATGCAGTCAGCACTACTCCTGGCACATTTGGACCAAGAGGCTGACACCGAGGTGCATACTGACGCCAGTAACATTGGCCTTGGCGCAGTACTCGTCCAACGTCAAGACGGCATTGAACGAGTAATAGCTTATGCTAGCCGCTCGCTGTCCCGTGCCGAGGCGAACTACTCTACTACAGAAAAAGAGTGTCTCGTGGTTGTGTGGGTGATTACGAAGTTTCGCCCTTATCTCTACGGCCGTCCCTTGAAAGTGGTGACAAACCACCATGCACTATGTTGGTTGGCGAACATACGCGATCCTTCAGGACGTCTGGTATGGTGGAGCTTGCGGCTACAGGAATTTGACGTCATTATAGTTTAAAGGCTGGCCGCAAGCACGAAGACGCCGACACACTGTCGCGTGCACCCGCCGAATCTGTCAGTCGATAACGAGGACGATGACAGCTTCCTGGGCGCACCTACTACATCGGACTCGGTCAGACGGCAGTGTAACGGCGCTGAAATTCGACCTTTCATCGACCACTTAGAGGGCCATCCAACAACCATACCACGCCATCTAGGTCGCGTATTGACGTCCTTCTGTATACGAGACAACGTGCTGTACAAGAAGAACGTCCGTTCGAATGACCGAGCTTACCTCCTGGTAGTTCCTGAAGACTTGCGGGACGATATTCTTTTCGCTTGCCATGATGAGCCCACATCTGGCTCCTCACCAACGCTTGCCAGAGTGCGCGAGATGTGTTACTGGTCCGGGCTTTCGGCAAGCGTCAACCAGTATGTTGAAGGCTGCCGTGAATGCCAGCGGCAAAAGTAATCACCCCTGAAACCCGCCGGGTTATTGCAACCCATCGAACCACCCCATAAGCCATGCGACCAAGTCGGCTGGGGAATTCTTGGGCCTTTTCCTCTGTCAACCGACGGCAACAGGCGGGTGATTGTCGCCACTGACTATTTAACCCGCTGTGCCGAGACAGAGGCGCTCCCACTAGTCACGGATTCTGAGGTAGGCCAGTTCTTCATGTGTCACATTGTATTGCGTCATGGTGCCCCATCCACTGTAATCACAGACAAAGGAACGGCGTTCACGGCACAGCTCATGGACGAAATTTTTTTTTCAACTAAGCAACACCAGGCATCGAAAGACGACTGCTTACCATCCGCACTCCAACGGGCTTATGGAGCGATTAAACAAGACCATCACAGACATGACCTCTATGTACATCGACGTCCATCACAAAACATGGGATCGTATCCTGCCTTACATGACCTTCGCGTATAATACCGCCGTACAAGAAACAACGCGATTCACACCTTTTCGCCTTTTTTACGGCCGCGACGTACAGACGATGCTGGACGCTATGCTTCCGTGTCAAGACGCGGAGCACCCAACTACTGGCGCCGAAGAATTTGCTCGGCGCGCTGACGAGGCTCGCCAGCTCGCGCGGCTACACATCGGCGAGCAGCAACACGCAGATACACGGCGTTATAACATCCGTCACAGGCAAGTGCGCTACAGTCCCGGAGACCAAGTGTGGGTGTGGACCCTTGTTCGCCCCCGTGGCCTTTGTGAAAAGTTGCTCAGCCGGTATTTTGGCCCATAGAAAGTGCTGCGCCACATTAGTGACATGAACTACGAAGTCGTTCCGGACAGTGCGGTGCAAACACGGCGTAACAACACCTAGCCCTGACGTAGTTCACGTCGTACGCATGAAGCCCTACGTTGTGCGTTCGTGATTATTTTTTCCTCATTTCTTCATTTTTACATTTACGCTCCCATTTGCAGCTAATGCAATTACCTCTCTGTTTCTAGAGACTATGCACTTCACGCTTCACCGCTGCTGTAGCTGTGTTATATGCGCGAGCATCTGCCTTGGACATGATTTTCTTTTTTTTCTTTTTATTTTTGTTGTTGTTCACACTGACCTGTACTATGTTTTGCTGGATGCCGCTTCGCCGCTCGCCGAGCCGGCTGCAGGTGAAACCATCGGAAATGCGGCATCGTGAAGTGGCTTGTCCCGGAAGTAATGCTTCACTTACTAGGACGCTTGGTCGGATAATATTGCGACCGTAACAATTTTTCCTCGGGGTTTACCGCGTTTTAGGGGTGGTGTTGTCGCTTTATGTCTTGTAAGGGCTATTATGATAATCTGAACCCCTATGCGATATTTTTTTCGTTCATAACGCATTTTCTGAATCGCCAGTGTTTCCAGCGCGCGCCGCTCATGTTAGCGACGTTGTCGGCACGGTAATGACCAATTTTTGATGTCTTTCCAAAAGACATCTCCTGCATTCTTGGGCAGTTTACGCCACAATGAGCAGGTATCTTAGGGAAAAAAAAAAAAAACAAGATGCCGAGCTGTCATGCAGGCGAAGTGTAGTTAGAAAGTATCAAATTGCCGACTTCCAGGACTAAGGAGCTTACTTTCGGTGGCTTCAGTTGATGGCGCTCGATGCGCTATCCAGCCCCCTGAGACCACTTGAGCATCGAGCTCTTTCCGAGGAAGGGGGGAAATGTCACCTGTAGTAGGGGGGACAGTGCAAGAGCAGAGACACAAGAAGTGTGCGTGCTAACCGCCCCCGCTCGATAGTTAGCTGTCGCCGCCGTTTTCTCCAGGAGCCATATGCTCTCAATAAACGTCGTCAGCCCCCTTTGAAGACACGTGGCAATATGCAGGATTGCACTAAGCACTTTCCACTATTAGTCCCCAGTTTGTGTTTACTGTGGGAATTGGTCAGCTTCACAGGGAGTTCACTCGAACCATGCGATGAGTCGTACGCTAGTGCTCAGCGCTAAAGTAACCAATTCTAGCTAATACTTGCGGCCCTCAAGAAGCCCTCGGGCTTCGCGTGTAGCGTCACATTCCGCAGAGTTTTGTTTGGAAATCGTGACCACACTGAAATGCAGCTTTCATGACGATGATTAGGGATGATCAGGGACGGCGATATCAATGATTTAATTTGCCTTTGTAATTGCTTTCGTATGCGGGCGTCCCTGCGCCTTACTTACGAGGGGCGATTAGAAAGTTTTGCTAACCTCGTATTAAAAAAACTACGTGGGACATGAAAAAAAAGCACTTTCTAACGTAATTGTCTGAGACTGGACTGCACTTCTCCCATTTGATTGGAGAGCATTCGATAATGTGCAAATAACTTTCGTCCTGCTCGATCAAGTCACAATTTCGTGGCAGTTTACAGGGTGAGATCAAGACGCGAAACCTTGTTTCCTTGAAGTTTTTCTTCATATTCGGGAATAAAAAAAGATCACTGTGGCTAAAGCGGGACTGTAGGGAAGGTGGGCAAGCTTATCGAAAGCACACTCTTGAATGGCAGCTTGGGCTACACGAGATTCATGAACCCTGGCTTTGTTGCGCAGGAGGAGGACTTCACTTTTCTCAAACCTTCGTCGGTTTTTTCACGACAGCCGCACGCTGTTTTCTTGACCATGGACCTCTTATTGTTCTCTGACTGCCCTGATATTTTCCAATCAGTCCATCTGCAGTGTCTCTTTTGCATCCCAGAATGTGGTCGCCATCACTTTTTTACCCACTGGTTGGGTGATGAAATTTTGGGCTGGGTGGGCCCTGAATCACTCCAGTGTGCAGACCGCTGATCTGTTTCTGGGTCACGCTTTTTAAGTTACGCCTGATACTCAGTCCCAAGGCGGCCCAGAAAATCTTTTGAGTGGCTTTTGTAGAGACTAAAAAGCTTTCTTTATGAATTCAAACGGTGGTGTCCATCTTGCGTATAGAGACATTGTTGTACCTATAATGCTGAAACATTTGACATGTCCGAAACGTCATGAATTATTTTACATAAACTGCCGCACAAAATGTTAAATCTTTGGCAGTTTTGAAAACCCTAATCTTGAAAAATTGTTCATGATAAGCCTTTCAGCTAAGCCACAATGATCCAAATCATCCGAAGAGGTGGGTCATTCTGACCTTAGGTTGCCTTGCACATCCATATGGTCGTGTATATAATCTCACTGAACCAACAAGTTACTCTAGCACACGAAATATTTTCACGGTCTTCAAGAATCAAACATACTGAGGTGAATTTCCTTGGAGGAATAACCTTGTTTGCACAAAAACTGCATCACGTTTCGGTACACTTTTTTGAAACCGTGGAAAAACATGTTTACCTGGCTGATGTGGAATGGCCTACCCGGAATTCTCACTAATTCAACGTTTTTTGGGTAGATAGAGGAGCTGCCCAAACCACATAAAGAGCAGTGCCTTACATTTGGTCAAAGCGAAGTTGCAAGGCTATTACTGGTCCTTTCTCTCTCTCTATCCCCCCCCCTCCCCGGCCCTTCATTAGCGACTTCCTCGTTTTGCTTCTGATGCAGTTTTCATTGCCTTGGTTTCTTATCCTTCTTTTTGTATACTTTGCCATGCTTGAACAAGTGAATTTAGAGTTGCAAGCAATCAACTGTCTACCTTTTCTTCGACCATTGGGAGGCTCTGATTTCTTTCTAAAGCCCTTCCTTAATGTGCGCCTACGCAACAAAAAAACTTCCCAGTGCCTAAAACTTCTGAGAGCTACAGAACTGGCTACATCACACGCGCTTTCGGTACACAGAGGGGCTGCCTTGTGTTGACACGCGTACGCTGTTTATCTTTTTTCGGTGACCATCATTAACTGGCTAAGCACTGTCACCATGTTATCGCTTAGCGATGACGCGCCCCTTTTATCGACCTGCCTTGCACTCCCTTTTTAGTCACCATCGCCAAAACGTGACAGTATGTTAGAGGCCGCTTTTTCGAACGATCCGCTATGCACCTATCATTCTTTTCGTTCTTCGTCACTGTCTGGGATGTCGCCGTGCCATTTTTCTCTCTGGGATAAGTCACCTGCTACACGAAAGAAAATAATAAAAGAACAGCACATGAAACGGATTGTTACATAATGTAGCCACTGCTTAGTACAACCTACTTGCTCGAAAAATTACAATGGGCGCGCTTGGCTGTTCTGTGAACCCGCTGCGGTGGTTCAGTGGCTACGGTGTTGCACGGCTGAGCACAAGGTCGTGGGATCAATTTTTTATTTATTTATTTATTTCAACATACTGTAGCCCCGAAGGGCTATCGCAGGAGTGGGGGAATACAATAGATAGAAAAGCATAACAAAGAGCACTGAACATCAATGATTAGAAATATACAATAGAAATTCATCGAGTGGTAAAGATCTTGCGTGACCAGGCAGAGCATTCCAGAATTCTATAGTGCGGACAAAAAAAAATGTATAAACGCATCGGTACGATGGCGAAAAGTGGTCATATTCAACTCATGGTGATGTCTGGTGGTTGTAGGTCTAGCGGGTGCGATGTATTTGCTAAGAAGGGGGAATCGTGGGGAGTTAATTAGAGTATAAAGAAACTTCAAAGATTCGACGTGACGACGGGAAGAGAGACTGGTAAGTTGAAGACTAAGAAGATGGGAACTGGGTGAAAAATACCTGTCAAAGCGACGATAAATGAAGCGTACAGCTTTCTTTTGGACAGATTCAATTTTCTCGATGTCAGATATTTTGTGCGGGTTCCATACGACAGAGCCATACTCCAGTATTGGACGAACCAGCGTTTTGTAGGTGAGGAGTCGTGTGCTAAGTGGGGCTGAACGTAATGTGCGTTGCATGTAGCCTAACCTTCTAAGCGCACGGTTGCACATGAGTTCGATGTGATGCGACCAAGATAAACCCTGAGTGAATAGAAGACCTAGATATTTATACTGTGAAACATCTCCTAGAGGGCAGCCATTAAACGAATAGGTAAATCGAGAAGGAAAAGAACGTTTGGTAAATGACATAGATACAGTTTTTTGGAAATTGATTTGCATCTGCCAAGTTTCACACCATGATTGAAATGATACAAATGAATCATTAAGGATAATGTGATCATAAGGAGTTTTAATCGTATGGTACAAAACACAATCATCTGCGTACATGCGGATTTTAACAGGAATAGTGCTTGGCAGATCATTTATGAAAATTAAAAAACAGAAGCGGACCTAATATTGAACCTTGAGGTACGCCAGAAGTTACACTGCAAGTGGAGAATTGAGAAGACCTAAAGAGTACGTACAGTGAACGATTGGATAAAAACGAACAAATCCAGTTAACTAATGCTTGGTTGTTAAGAATAACAGTGCGCTTTTTCAACAGCTTGGAGTGTGACACAGTGTCAAAAGCTTTTGAAAAATCTATAAATATTGCGTCAATTTGATCACCTGCATCGATAGCCTGAATGATGTCATAGGTGAATCCACTGAGCTGGGTTGTGGTGCTAAATCCGCGCCGAAAACCGTGTTGAGCATCCGATAAAACATTATTGGACTCTAGAAATTCAATGATATGTTTGTAAATTATGTATTCGAGTATTTTACAAGAATGAGATGTGATAGAAATAGGTCTTTAGTTCAGCAAGGACTGCTTATTGCCGGATTTGAATAGTGGAAGAATTTTAGCCGATTTCCAGGCAAGAGGGACAACAGACGTCGAGAGAGATTTCTGAAAAATAACAGTTAAATATTGACTAGTCCATAAAGAGTATCTAATGCGGAATGCATTATCTATATTGTCGGGACTACCTTTCTTTCTTGTATCAAGTTTCAAAATCAAATTCAGCACACCCTGGTTCGAAACAACAATGTCATCAATAGAACTATGCGTCGGCTCTATAAAAGGAAGAACAACGGAGTTATCAAGCGTAAAAACAGTTTTAAAGTAACTATTAAATGCGTTTGCAATCATAGCAGTATCACTTGTAACTGTGTTGTTTATTTCAAAAGTATCAGCGGCGGATTCCTTTGGCAGAACAGAGCTCCAAAATTTACGTGGATTATTTGTAAGCAAACATGGAAGTGTTACCTGGAAGTAAAAATCCCGAGCAGCATTAGTTTTGCTTCGTAGTTCCTGCTTAAGAGCAATGAATTGTGCAGTAAGAACAGAATCACCGGTACGTTTAGCACGTCGCAAGCGTCCAAGTCGTCGCGACAGGTGCAAAATTTCCCGTGTGATCCAAGGCATGCTCTGAATTCGTCTTTTTTGTTTTAACGGTACAAAACGCGCTATACACAAGGATAACTAAATCACTAAAAAATGTAGTTAAAGTATCGACATCGGTCAAAAAGACTAATCGCTTCAAACTGGCTAAAGGAAGCGCTAAGCGCATCAACCCACATCATCAGCGTGGCTCTTATCGCGGAAAGTAGAATAAATATATCGGGTTCTCGGAACAGGAGAAGAAATGGATGCAAATACCGCTTTATGATCTGATATGCCTTCAACAACAGAACATTCGTAACCATAATCGCAGACCATAGGGCTAAAAAAGACAAGATCTAAAATCGCCGTGCCTCTTGTGACGTCACTGACTATTTGCTTTAAGCCGGTAGTCAGTGAAAAGTTCAATGCTTCTCTGTACAGTAGGGAATCATGACCTACCAGAGATAACGACGGCCAGTGTATATCGGGGACATTAAAATCACCCATACATATTAGATTTGGTGAATGAGGTGCTACGTCTTGAATGAATGCATTCGAGGAAATCACAGGGTCTGCGATCCAGTTAGGTGGGCGGTAAAAGACACCAACAACAAAAGTCAATGACTCAAAATAAACTTTACACCAAACCGACTCTGTTTGAGAGGGAGCGTCAAGTACAGAAAATTTTAAGTTAGAGTTTAAATATAAGGCAACGCCACCGCCTCTATCCTTCTGTTCTATCAGTTCTTATAACATTGAAGCCAGGTAACGACACTTCGGCATTACAAATTTCACTACGAAACCACATTTCCGTGACTCCAATGATATGGGGAAAGTAGGACAAAGTTAATGACAATAAATAGGGAAGCTTGTTCACTAAACTTCTGGCTATTTAAAATGCGGAGATTATCGGGAAAGTCACGTGGACGTCAGCGAGAATTAGTAGCAGTAGCTGAAGTTGACGCCCTTGTATCGCTATTACGAGACTGCACAATCGTGTTAGTCATCGCGTCCCAATTGTAGCGCACATTATCAATAAACACGTGGTCGTATACTATGCGCATGGAGGAGCCGCTGTTGCGGTGATTTCTGGTTGCCTCCCATAGCATTCCTCTGATAGATCGCACGTTGACTGAATAGTCCTCAGATATGCGTAGACCGGAACCCTTCAGCTTAGACGCATTTCTAAGAATTTGCGCTTTCTCACGAAAATCCAGAAGTTTCAAAACAATGGAGCGGGAGCGGCCTGTGTTACGTGTGCCGATTCTATGACACCTTTCAATTTGTGGGCAGTCCATGCTAAGCGTTTCCGTGAAAATTTTTGTAACGCAGTTGACCAATGCCCCATTATCATCTGGAAATTCGGAAATTCCATGCAGAATCAAATTATTACGGCGCAGTCTATTTTCAAGGTCATCATTCTGAACCGTGAGCTTAATCACTTTCTCGTTAAGAGAACCAACTGTGCTTTTTAATGCATTCAACATTTTTTTAGGTACACTAGACGCAGAACAGGAAGATTCAAGAGCGTTGAGACGCAACTCAACAGTCTCGAAGCGCGAATTGACAGAAGAACGAAGTTCAGCAATATCCTGCTGCTATTTTATTTTGTCCAGCCAACAGTCTGGAAAACATGGCAGAAACGGAAAGTTCGCTATCGGTGGATGCTGAGTCGCTATCAGAACCGCCCACATCTGCACTCGGTAACAGCGCAGGTGTTCCAGAGCCAGTGCCAGAATTTTCACCGGAAGTACCCTTACGTCCCCTTGGCCCAGGGTTTAGCTCAACGTCTCCACTTAAACACAAGCAACTCATACAATGCACGAGCCGAGCATAAACGGAAACATATAAATATACAACAGTTTGTGGGCAAGTAAACAGCAGCAAGTGACGGTTATCTGAACGGATACAATGTGCGTTGTCTAAGTAAAATACCTGCACATTAAAGCACCGCGTGAGCAACGTGTTGCTGCCGCTGCCGCCTCGTCCCACACCTTTCTTGCTTTGAGAAAAAAAAAAACCAAGAAAGTACATAAAAGTGCCATTCTGTTTTATGTAAAAAATTTATCCATGCAATCATCCGTTCCTTTGTTTACTGACAACCGAGATCGATGCAGAAGAGTGCACGTCGTCGTATTAGATAAGCACAGTGAACAAGACAGCAACACCTCGTAGCTCACACGCTATAGAAAAAAAAAAAACTGAATTTGCATGCCGTGCTGTCTAAGAGGGCTGCTATACTCTTTGCCGCCCAGTTTTCCTGCAGTTGCACGGTAGTTTCGCCACCATTTCTTGCGGCCCAGCCCGATGTTTGCCGCGTCGAGAATTTTGCGAATGGCTCAATATTGCCCAGAATTCAGCTGAGAAAACAAAGAAAAATTGCTCTTTTTTGCCCCCGCTTGGCTTGTACTTTGATGCCGGTAGTTTAGAAAAGCGCTATGCTTATCCACGTGCGAAATATCCCTGAAATATTGCTACACCGCTTTATTTTTTAGGAAGTACCCGCCGATGAAAGCTTGCCACTGTACGAATTTTCTCTTTTCTATCTATCGATCTGTATACCTGATTATCTATTTCACCTGGAAAATGCACATCGACAAACTTGGGAACTAAGGAGAACTGTTGGTTGCTTATACAGACTGAGTACTCTGGTTCTTCCATGGTTGAAAAGTTGATTGTACTACGCACTCTTTTATTCTAGATTAACCTACTGCATGTTAATTTGGGGCACTACTTCGCAAAAAATATAATAAATTAACAGTACTGCAAGAAAGAGTATTACGTGTATTCGAGAGATATCATGGCCTTGTACAAAACTTTATAACCAAACCATTTTTTATAAAACATTCTATGTTAAAGGCAAGCCAGGTGTATTACTACAAGTTGATGGAAAATAATAAACAAAAGAAATCATAGTATATCCTGAACGTACCCACGAATCTGCACTACAGCCTTCGGCAACATAATATGAGAAGACCAAATATAAGAACCAATTACGGAAAATAACTAATCAGTTACCAGGCACCTTCACTACTAAATCGCCTACCTGATTTTGAAGATGAAATTATGGAAGGTTCGAAGAAATCATACAAAACTTTCTCATTGTGACAATATTGAGTTTGTCCTGATTAGAACCGCAGTATAAATTGTCAGTCTTTTGTTTCCTTTGTTTTAAGGTTGTAGTTGGTGCTGAAACAAAATGTACTTTGGCTATTCTGTCGGATTCTCGTGTTTCTTGTGGACATGTTTTCTTTTGCAAAAATATTATTCTTTCTCACGACGCTCCAGTAGATTTCGGTATGTCTGTATGATACATGTTGCTGCGTACGGCCTGCTTGCCGAATTGTTGCAGGAGCAGATGCCTTTTTGTCAGGCCACATGGCCTTTAGCTTCTGCTTCCTTTCTGTTGTAAAGAGAAGAAATAATAAATTCATTCATTCATTCATTCATCTTTCTATCACTCTGGTTATCTCTCGATTTACCTCTACATTTATCTTTCCATCAACTATCTTTTTTATATCTCTTTATAGCTATTTATTATCTATATATCTCTGTATGCTATTCGCTGGTCTCGAACGATGAAACTCAGCCTGCACAAGAACATGTTTATATTTTCCCTCCCTCTCTGTTTCTCGCTTTCTCTCTCTTCGAGGGGAAAAAATACAGCAGAAACCTTCTCACGACGAATGTCGTCGTTTACGCGAATACCATAAACGCCGACACACCATATTGCCGAACCGCGGCTCAGGCTTAGCGGCTCTGGTGTTGCAATGCTAAGCACGCGGTCGCAGGATCAAATCCCACCCGCGGAGGCCGCATTTCGGTGAGGGCAAGATGCAAAAACGCCCGCTGGTTTAGTGCATCGGGGGCGCGTTAATGGTCCCCTGGTGGTCAAAATTAATCCGGAATACTCCGCTACGGCGTGCCTCACAATGAAATCGTGTTTTTTTTTTTCGCACGTGAAACCGCAGGATTAAATTCAATTTCTTTTCTGCGAATCCTTTTCAAGAATACGCCACGTGCGGTGCGAATTCGTACGTGGTCGTCGATAGAACATGCCGGTTATAGGACCTGTAGGTGCTGTCCGCATGTTGTGCCGAACAATAATGTCAAATGTTGCCAGATTTATCCAAATTGACATGACGATAAGTGAACATGTGCTTCTCATAAAAGGCGGCCAGGCACATGTTGAACTACCGCTGCCTTACGCTCAGAGTGGTTCACTGCACTCCGGCACAGACATGACAAAAGCGCGCTTTATGCTACTTACGTGACCTGCATGTAAAGCTACATTTTTAAAACAATAGCTCTCTCACGCTCATGCAATGGATGTGCAATGGATTCAGGTCTCCAACCCAATTATGACCATTGCCGGGACTAAACAAGATATTCACCGCTAAAATAAAACAAAGACGGCAACGAAAATGACATCAATCGGTTTTGTTCTTCGCTGTCTTTCGTTTTGTTAGCGGTATAATTATGTCATTTTAGTAAAAACTAGCCAAGAACAATTTTCGGGACCTATATGCAAGCGTGCGGAACCAAGGACCGAGAAGACAGGTCATTTCAAGGACACTAACACACAGTAAAGTTGATTAACAGAGATTTTAGCAATGCCTGAACGCTGTCCAAGCAAAGAATGATGTGCCAGTTGCTTATTACAGTAAAAATACAGCGCTTAAATAAACATGTCGGTTTAACTGGCAGGCTCTAATACAATAGTAACCTCTGGAACGAGTGTACTCAGTAGGTGCTTTCATTTAAGTCCTAACTTTCATTCCGCGAACTTTCACCCTTTGTCACGCATCATTTATACGCTACAGGCATTGCACGAGCGTAAGAGAGCTATCGTTTTAAAAATGCAGCACCATCCACAAAACAAATTACCCGCTGCAGAGGCCACGTGGCACGATATTCGCCGTGAATGGCATCT
The DNA here is from genome assembly GCF_013339745.2 of Dermacentor silvarum. Taxonomy (NCBI): domain Eukaryota; kingdom Metazoa; phylum Arthropoda; class Arachnida; order Ixodida; family Ixodidae; genus Dermacentor; species Dermacentor silvarum. The sequence continues at coordinate 123,538,439 of NC_051162.1, read as the reverse complement.
CAACGCTCTCATTTCCACAGATATATTTAGATTGCGCCCTTGTTTTTATTACACTCTTGAGCAATAAAGATTACGGATATGGAACGTTTCCTATTTCTCCTATTCTAATGGATCCGTGAATAACGACCCACGTCGGTACAAACAATAGCCCAGTTTCCATGATACCTGACTCGATCATCTGTTTCGATTCTGTTCACTTCCGCAGTTCGTGTTATGACCTAGCTGAGTTTCCGCGCGGTAAATGGGTCGTTCGGTCCAGATATGACCTGCGTATAAACACCCACTAGGCCTTTTCCTTTTTCGCTCTCAACAATATTCTGCTATGGGTAATATTTCCGAGGGATTCATTCGTTAGGAGATAAGATCTGTTTCGCAATATTTTATTCTGACCTTAGCTCTGATGCTACGCAATCTAGATGACCAACCGAACGATATTTTTCTTCAGTGTAACACCGCTGAATTGTTTACATAACGTAGCCCCCCCCCCCCCCTCCCCCCGCCCCGGCCTTTCCCCCGGCCATTTTTTACACACTTTTTGCTGGAAGTATCGATTTTCGGCACCGATCGCCGAGAAAACACACGTGAAGGACATTTCAGGATATAATTGGTACGTTGTCGTCGTGAATAATAGGATGATCAAGTTCTCTTCTGATTCTCATTCGACAAAAATGGCCGCAGGTATATAGCATTGGAGAGACTTGTCATAGTGTTGTGAAAGCGTACTGCCTCGACTTAACTCTGTTTTGCAAACTCTGGCTGCGCATCGCGCCTTCTTGTTAGTCTTGACGTATACATTAATATTTTGTAGGAGCGTGAAAGAAAGAGGTAAAAAGACAATAAGCAGTAACACTAAATCATCTTCAGCTTCACTAGGTCTTCATACAAAACTCTATAATCAATAATTCTGCGATGCGAGGTCATATACTAAATGAAAAAAAAAATGGTCAAAATATTTTTGAGTTTCGCACCGAAACCCCAGCGCAGGTACGTCAATGTGAGGTTATGAATTTCAATTTACTTATTAGTATTTGAATCTTTGTGGCTTCGTAAATGTTCTTGAAACCTGGAAAGCTTAATATTTGGCTGATTTGCAATACAATGCAGTTCGTCTTGTAGTCTGAAGTTTTCACTGGGTGGGACCAGATACCGCCAGAATACATGGCTTCACGGCAAAATAGTGAAGGAACTTGAAGGCGACACCAGTACCTTTCTTTCGTATTGCCGTGTCTTGTTGAGGAATACTGGAACCCTCTTACCAAAATATGTTGTAGCTTTTGCCCACCATACTAGCATCTGTCTGTACCTCAAGTTGGCTCTTTTTCCTTTTCATTGGATTTTTCGCTGAATTCTGTTTTGGGTTCTTTCGCCCCTCCTTTTTTATTTTTTATTGGATTTGCACCTGCCATACCTTTGGTGGCGCGGCTTTCCCTCACCTCTACTTAGGTTTATTTCAACAACAGAGGGCTCCGGAAAAAATGCGGGTTTCTGGATTATAAAGCCCCCAATCACAACAAGATTGGATTCTTTTATGTGGCACTCCAGATGCGATATTGTGTGGAGCCGCTCAACATATTACGCGAAGCTTTAAATTTGCCTCTTCCTTCTCCCTGTGCAGGTACTGGCTACTGGTTCCTGTTTTGCCGAGTAGGCAATAACGTGACGCACAGCGCATGCGCCACTGGGCATGTACCGGATAGATAAGGAATTGGGCCCCTGGATATGTTCAATTTGGTATGTGTCGCAGTGTATGTGGCCATTCCTGGCCAATCTCCCAAAATGAAAGCGCACCCCTGGTACACGAAGCGTGTTGAAGCCGTGAATGTATTTAAGGATACGTCGTACCACTCTGTGCATACACTTGTTATCAGCATTCATTTCTCGACAAGTATCACAAATCGTTGACAAAACTATAGAGATATTTATTTGCATATACAGAGCGTTCATTTTTAAGTTCTAGGGAATTTTTTTCAATCGCCTGTGGCAGGTAGCATAATTCTTATCGTTGAGCTGGGTTATTCGAAGAGACGGTAGCACGATAAATCGAAACACATATTCAACTCATTAGCAAAAATTGACTAATGAACTTCTTAGTTAATTACTTTACGACACATATTGCAATTCGCGAATTGTAGCGGTGAGTTTGCAAGACGCATCCACTTGAAATGAATTTCCTGGATGACACCAGTTTCGAGGTATTATTTCCCAAAGGGTCGGAAGAAATACATGGGCGTTCCAGTTACTTTTGTGCTTCAATGTATAAAACAGCATATTGGTAAGAAAGTAAGTGGAACAACAGCGCATTTTTACGGCGAGTTTGATGGCGCATATCTCCAAACTGGTGTCATTCTGGAAATTCATTCCAAGTGGATAAGCCTGACAAAATCACCGGCTACGATTCGTAAATTGCATCTTTGGTTAGCAGCGTGACGATATACATGGAAGCGAGAGAAGGCATAGGAAAGAGCGCTGACTTACAACAATTTTATTGCGCACATAACCAAGGTTTAAATACCACGCTAAGGCACAGTAGAAAGAACAGAAGGGTAGAACGTGTTCAGGACTCAGCTTCCAACATACGATATGCAAATCATGTGGTTAAATATTGCACTTCTTTATCGCACACTGACAATGAATTGGCACTGACACAGCGCTACCAAGATTTGTGAATTTCAAGCGCTGCAACGATTTCTCTAGCATGTTTGTTTTTGTTGCGACTGATAATTTGTGCGCTATCGAAGAAGGGTTTGCAACGGTGGTCTCTGCAATGAATACCGATATGACCAGAAACGGAGTTGAAAACATGATTATTATGCTCCCTTAATCGTTCATTGAGACAGCGTCCCGTCTGACCAATGTATTCGCGGTCGCAGGAAAGGGGAATGTTGTAAACAACACCTACAGGGCATGTGACAAAGCGGTTGTGATGGTTGGTTCTGCAGCAGGTTTTTTCTTAAACATTCTTCAGACATTCTTCAAATAGCGATAAAGCATCACGGCAGCTAGTTTCGGCAGTGTCGGCGTCAGTATCTAAAAAAAAAAACTAAACGTTTTTCGGTTTGTAGATGATTTTTTAGTTCTTTTCGGCACCGAAAGAACTGCAGTGTCGGCGTCAGTATCTAAAAAAAACTAAACGTTTTTCGGTTTGTAGATGATTTTTTAGTTCTTTTAGATACTGACGCCGACACTGTCGAAACTAGCTGCCGTGATGCTTTATCACTGTGTGAAGAATGTCTTCACCCATTTCTCTTAACCCATGATCTGCCAGTTGCCGACTCGATTAGGTTTTTAGATCTTAGACTCATTTTTAGGAACAACCAGCTATGCTGGATGTATGAACCCAGAGCTAGCAAAGCTCTTTTACCTTTTAGCTCAGCCCATTCAAAGCTGATCAAGCGAAAAATCGTTAGCCTATGCTCCACCAATTCCCCTTCAAAGTCATGTCACCACTTAATGGTAACGAGTTTCGGGAAACAGGCGCGGGCACTTGAGCAATCGGGCTACCCGGGCAGTCTGCTGACGTCAGTAGCCGGAAGCTCGACAAAGCAAGAAAAAGCTAGTAACCCAGATTCTGCCACTCCGAAGAAGGGAGTCACCGTCATCCCTTACATTCACACGTTGTCCCATAATCTCAAGAAAGTTGGCCGGCCTGCTGGCGTCGATGTTGTGTTTTCGGCCCCACATAAGCTGTCACGCTTATGCAGGCAGGTCAGCTGCAATCCCAAAGAAAAAAAAATTGCTGCAGAACCAACCACCATAACCGCTTTGTCATGTGCGCTGTAGGTGTTTTTTTACAACATTCCTCTTTCCTACGGCCGCGAATACATTGGTCAGACGGGACGCTGTCTCATAAGGAGCGTCATAATCATGTTTTCAACTCCGTTTCTGGTCATCTCGGTATGCATTGCAGAGACCGCCGTTGCAAACCCTTCTTCGATAGCACACAAATTATCAGTCGCACCAAAAACAAACATACTACAGAAATCATTGAAGCGCTTGAAATTCACAAATCTGGGGAGCGCTGTGTCAGTGCCCCTTCATTGTCACTGTGCGATAAAGAAGTGCAATATTTAACCACACGATTTGCATATCGTATGTTGGAAGCTGAGTCCTGAACACGTGCTACCCTTCTGTTCTTTCTTTTGTGCCTCAGCGTGCTGTTTAAACCTTGGTTATGTGCGCAATAAAATTGTTGTAAGTCAGCGCTCTTTCCTATCCCTTCTGTCGCTTCCATGTAGATGGTCGCGCTGCTAACAAAAGATGAAACTTTCCTAACGCGCCCGTTCAGCCACCCTCGTAAATTGCAATATGTGCCGTAAAGTAATTACCTAAGAAGTTAATTAGTTAAATATGTGTTTCGATTTCTCATGCCACTAATGTCCGCCTCCTCGAATAACCCCAGCTCAACGATAAGAATTACGCTACCTGCCACAGGCGATTTCTAAAAATTCCGTAAAACTTAGAAAGATGAACACCCTGTATAAGAAATAATGAGGCGAGTTGAGGTTGGCGCACTGGCAGGGGCGTGGGCGTCGGTGTGAGAAACTATATAGCACTGGGATGACGAGACACGAAGAGGCCAGGAGATGTCAGGTCGTTCCAGCGCTCTTATTTACCGGTGATGAAATGCAAACTAGCCCGCCAGCCCGACGAATAGATGCGGTAGACCCGTTTTTGGCTGTGCGCGTACTTCAAATACCGAAAATCACAGCGTGTTTTTCGGGAACTTTTCCCGATTCCGAAACATAGCGCGCGCAGCATCATAGAAAAAAAAAAAAAGGGGCAGACATTTCGCTGGCAGACGTGACCAACTTTGCATAGTTTGATAGTTTGTACCCCGGTAGCTATGACACTATGCAAATGTACGCACGCTGTACTGTGTGTGAACTTCTATAGTTTCGTCCCAAGAAGCTCTTCTCGTTTACTACGGCCCGCTCTGTACGCTTTTCCCATGTTTATGCTAATTTCTGACTATACCAGTTTTTTTCTTTTTTTTTAAACTGGGGCAAAATGTTTTATATTTGCACGTGGCAGATAGCACAGCTCTAACTGTTGAGTTAAATTACTCAATGAGGTGGCCATTACTTCTATTAGAAGTCAAAGTGCTTACTTGACTTATGAGCATAGTTACACTACTTAACTTTTTAATAATTTACTTTGTGATATATACTTCAATTTACGAATTGCCGCTGGTGAGTTCGCAAGGCGTATCCACTTGAAAAGAACTCTCAGGACTAAACCAGTTTCGAGATATAAATTTTCAAGTTGTCCCACGATATGCAATGGCGTTCCAGTTAATTTCGTGGTTCAGCGCATAAAACAGCGTTCTCATAAAAAAGAAAGTGGACAAACAGTGCATTTTTAACACAAGTCTAACGGTACATATCTCAAAACCGGTGTCTGCCTCAGTATTCATTCCAAGTCTATATGCCTTGCAAACTCACTAGCTGCAATCTGATTGAAATATGTGCTCTAATGTAATCAATGAATGACTGCGATTAGTTTATGGTAAGGTCTTCAATTAAGCATTTTAATGTCTCGTAGAAGTAATGGCCGCCGGGGCTGAAGTAATGGCTGCAGTGAAACAGCCTATATACGTCAATGAAAAGACGCTGACTATGTAGACAGGTTTAGTTATAGAAGAAGCTACTGCTGCTGTGAAAGGCGAGAAAGAAATGCATATGAGAAGAACGTGCATAAAACTATGACAACACGGGAAAATGGCAAAGCCCATGTTTCCTCCCCATTTCAACATGTCGATGGTATATCGAAGCCCTCGCAAACAGGTCCTATACATTTCTCCGCGCATATTTTAAAATTGCAGTCTTGTAGGAAAACACCACCGCAAGGACATCTGTAACGTCAAAAAAAAAAAAAAAAAAAGAAACGGCAGATCCCACGCCCTGTGGGAATCGATGTTATGCGAAGCAGAGGGCGGATAGCCTACCAAGTGAACGAAACGACCATGAAAGCACGAAGACGTAGGCGGCTCTTTCATGACCTACATGACACGCATGTCATGACATTCATGTCATGAGTCCTCAGGAGTCCTTTAGCTACACCCAAGAGACCTTAAGGCGACAGCCTTAGTCATGCTCATGACTATGACTACGACCATCCACCTTTAGTGTTTCCTTCACTTAGTACCCGCGTCCGAAACCATTTCAGTGGTTTCTGAGTGTTAATCTCTTTCGCTGAGTCATTGTCATTTATGCTGAGTCATGCTCATGACTATGATTTCTAGCAGCATCCTTGTGTGTTTTCTTCACTTAGTGCCCACGTCCGAACCGATTCCAGTGGTTTTTGAATGTTAATCTTTTTTTCGCTGAGTCACTGTCCTTTATGCTGAGTCATGCTCATGACTATGACTTCTACCAGTATCTTTTAATGTTTGCTTCCCTTAGTACCCACGTCCGAACCCATTTGAGTGGTTTTTGAGTGCTAAATTTTTTCGCTGGGTCATTGCCAGGACCTACATGACACGCATGTCATGATATTCATGTCATGACATATCATTTATGTTCGTCATGTACTCTCGTCATAGTATGTCCATTTTGGTACATACCAAGTTAACGAAACGACCATGAGAGCACAAAGTCGTAGGCGGCTAGATAGATGGATACGGTCAAAGTAGCAAATGTTCGCCAAGAAATGCTTCGCATTTAAAAGCAGCACGACTTTCATTACTGCATCGTTGAATTCAAGGTACGGCAATGCCTCGAGTGCAGACTTCGCTATATGTTGCACTTCTGCGTCCAGATGCCCTCAAAGCGCTGCGTCTTGCTACTTTGATTGGCAGTGATTGGCGCGCCAGAATAACACCGAGTAACAAGAGATGCGCTGTAATATATAGGAGGCTAGAGAATAACTATGACCACCTTGTTTCCTTGAACGTGCGCACGAAGCACGTTGAATGAGCGTTGTTACGTCACGCCCTCGCCGGAATGCGCCTGCCACTGCTGAGAATCGAATCGGCAACCTCATGTCGAGCAGGAGACCACCATAGCCGCTGCGGTCCCGCTAAGTTACTGTTGCGAAAACTGCGAACGCTAACGAGAAGGCGCTTCTTAGCATTTTCTCTGTTGTCCCTGAAACTGGCATCCTTCCCATATATTAGCAAGTTTATTGCCTGCCGTAATTACGAGTGTGCCAGCGTTACATCGCAAACGCCTCAAAAAAAAAAAAAATGAAAAGAAACATGGCTCTGTGTTTGCCCTTCTCAGGAAGCAACAATGCTAATCATAATAATTAAGGGAGCCTAGAAGTAAATGGAGTGTCTGCTTATTATTCGCCTCATCGCGTGAGCAGGATAGCTGATTGTTACATCCCGTTTACAAACCTGACTACGTGCTTTCTTAAAATTCTGCGCAGCGCCAGCTGTTACGAAGCAACTTCTTGCCTGGTGCCTCCCACGCTTTAATTAAATCTCTAGCGTGTGAATGGAAACCCGGAAGACAGTTCTGAAAACCATTATATCTGCTGTTTACAAGCGGTAACTGTTTTTGTATACTCGCATTTGTTCATTACTGTAAAGCCCATGCTTCCGTAACCAGTTTCCGTAACAGTAACCGGTGTTTGGCTTCTCTTTGTTAAAAATGCTTACAAACACGTCACAATGATTACAAAAGAGGATTTTACCCTTACTGCTCCCCTGTACAAGCTCACATTTTCCAGAACCGAATTTTAAAAGACGCATATGACCCGTGCCATCATCATATAAGACCATATTGACTTTATATGGGAACATACAGGTTTTCATAGATGATTCTAGGGTTACACATAGGATTACGGATAGAGGGCACATATGGTGCATACAAGATTTTCCAATCTGGAAAGATGGTCTTTTATGGGCCTGATTGGTCATTATAAGATTTGGCATCGTTAGGCTCGATTGACAGAGCCCTCATTCGCCCCGTATCGTCACCATCCCCATAGAGTTTCATACAAAAAATTACTAGAAAGAACTGTGGCCCCAGTGTCTACGGGCGCCGCGAGCATGTTAGTTAAGCCAGCATGCCTAATTAGGGTTAATACGTGAAATCGCCCAAGCTTCGTCTTTTCTGGCTTCATGTGTCTTTGTGACTTTGCAAATTGATCACTTCGAAAAAAAATGCCTTTAAATGCAACATTCGCAGTGAATATGCATATACGAAAAGTTCTGTGGCCTTCTGCGTTTAAAAAAAAGGTGATTAGATATTTAGGCCGATGAAGCAAGACAAAGCGTAGTAAATAAAGCTACAAGAGCTTCTGAAGTCACACGCGCGAAGATCAGACAAATCCATGCAATTCTTGTGTTTCTCATTGTACTTGAACGATGACGTAGCCAGATTTCCCTCTAGTAAACTTGGCAGATAATTACGTATGTGACAGTAACAGCACTGGTGTCCTTCAGGAGAAATCGTTGTAAATGCGAAGCATTTGGCTTTCCGTTTTCCGTTTACTATCAGGCACCAAGATTTAAAAATATGCAAATGCCACGTAGCTGGACAGAACCAAGGTAATGTTGTTTGCCGTCGCTTGGAGATACTCAAATTATTGTTTGCATTCTGCCTACTTACATAATTAGTCTTAATTAATTATTCAACTTCACAAATATTATAATTAGATGAAAAGAGTCAATGATAAAATTGTGGAATGAAAAATTTTCGGATGAACTGGCGTCCATGTTTGCGCACTAACTGCACTCAAGGAGCGATTCAAGATAGCTGCGAGGCTACCTTGAGATTCTCGAGTAAAACGCTCGAGCTTTCCTTCACTCAAGGTGCGTTTCGAGTGGAGGGCGATTTGTGAAATGAAAAGCCGCCCTGAAGGAGCATTTCGAGTGGAGGGTCGAGTCGAGGTGCGTTTGTGAATACGGAGGTTAGCCAGGTACAGCATCGCTAGTTCAAAAGGGTATGTGCAATGCGCTCGGACCCCTTCTGCACTACCACCAGGATCGGCCCACATTTTTGGATTCAGCAGACACCTTACGCCCAGCTTAAACAGCTCCGTTGTTAAAAAAAGGGGAAACAGCACCACCTTATTCACCAAACTCTTACACTAGCCAGACAGCACCAATTTTCGCTTCCGTCTGCAAGCTGTAATTCTGATTTCCCGAAAGGTCCCGCCGGTCAAATGCTCGAAAAGGTGGCAGATACGCCTGCAAGGTCGACTCCGCAAAAGAAAGCGAGTTTCCGCAGTCATAGAGTGAAATGTGTTCATGTTTGCTTGTGCGCGCGTGACACCATGCTTGTTAATTTAGTCAGTATGCCTATTAGTATGCCTACTAAGTATGCCTATTAAACGACGAATAAAACAACTATCCTGACGTCATATAGGTGTCCACTAATTTGCTATCGCAATCGATACTCCGCCTTTTGGGCGAAAATGCGACATTTTTATGCCAAGTGACTACTGGCTTTGTTTTCTTTGGTCGTTCTCATGGTGTTTTCAGAAATTGCTGTGCACACCGAAGATGCACTGCCAGTCGTTCGCAATTTGTGGCTGAGGTGTTTAAGGCTGCAGACAATTTCATTGCCACATTTCATCGCGCTAAGTGCTTGAATGGGGTCAAACAATCATGACTGCTCCTACTTGCCACACTATATTATTTACATCGCCAAGAACAATGGAGCACCGAGAGCTCGCAAAAACTACCACACGCTATACTGCGCTAATTAATGCCATCACTCCTCTTCCGCCTAATTAAAACTGATACCGCTGTCACACGGACACCCGCGAACTCCGTTGAACATGAAACTACCTATGGAGATTTATGGCAAGGAAGTTGCTGCGGTGCTACACGGCATAGTGCGAGCTTTCGACGGGAGCCGCATAGGACAGAAACGGCGCTGCTGTGTTTACTTCCCCGTGCAAATGTTCACATATACAGTCGCCGTTAAAGTAAATTATAGGTAGTTTTTTTTTAACGCAGTATGTAATCTAATAAAATCACAGCGAGAAAGTTTAAGGTATGTTACCGGAATACAACAACAACAACAGCAGTATATATATATATATATATATATATATATATATATATATATATATATATATATATCCTTCTCTTAAAGCGCGGTTCTATGCAGGTGCGGTTCTATGCAGGCGCTGTAGGAACATTCCCATACCCTCGAGGATGCGTTCACTTTACCTGTAAATTGAAAACTCGATCTTGCACTAATTGCCTCCTGACCGTCGGCCCACCAACGTTGCGGTGACGTCTGTATATGGGGTATTCAATACCCATTCTCGCTTTACACACTTAGAGAGCACGTTTCGTTACACTGGTCGACGTGAGTTACGCCTACTAAGTTTTCTTCCAGGCGTCGCACATTATCTGATCGCTGCGCCACCTTTGATGTCTCTCAGCTCACTGCGTTTACCTAAGATAGAATCGTATTGAGGAGACAGGAAGACCATTCCTTTTCGATCAGAATTTGTGAATGCCCTATTACGTATATTAATAAAAGATGAATTCCTGCAAAGGCGATGTGTCTATACGGGAGCCGCCCGGTGCGAAGCTAACGCCGGCAAATTAGCGCGCTGAATAGTTGCCCCTTTCTTTTTATGTTTACGAAAAACTGGTACCTTGTAAGCTGACGCGCATGAGCAGTGCACCCTTTGACCAGCAGTCGGCGCTCTCTGTCCGCTTCGCGGATCGCTTTGAAGATATGCTCCGCGCGACCATGCCAGAGTACGTTTGATCTGTCCATGCCGCCACCGGAGTCTTTTGATCACGGTTCATAATGCTTCGGCATGGATCGACAAGGCGCTATAAGGGCTTATGATCGGAACATCATCAGCGCACTTGACGCCGCCACCTGCAGTACTTTGCTTGCGGTCTCAAAATCCTTGCGCCGTCGTCCGCACCAGTTGGCTTCGCCGCAGCGCTGTCGTTTGTAGCGGATCAATTGTCATAGCACTGATAATGACACCGGTCTGCGTGGAGATGAGCAAGGGGCACAATGCTTACGCATACTTCGACAACTCCTGAAGGAGTCTCTGCGTGAATATTTTGTTTTGACAGCACAGATTTAGTTACCTAATGTTCACACACGGGGTAGTGGGACGAAACCTCTGGGCAGCTTTGGTTCTCCTAGGACAATGAGCCGGTAGTGCGCTAGCTGTTTCCCTTGACAAGGTTGAGAATACTCAGGCCTATCATCATATAGCTCTAGGTGTATCATTTAACAGTGGCTGACGAGGAAAAACTTCTTTGAGCTGTTGCTCCTGGGCAACGCTGGGAAATTAAGGGATACAGTGCTGCTTACGGTCGTGTGCTATGGACCACCGTGAGTTGCACTTGGCTCCTCGAAGAGGCTGGAAGTGTGTCGAGTGAGAGGGCTATGCAGGTCTGGTGCGAGGCCATGCAAATTGTGGCCACGACAGTGAAGCTGCCTCCAGCCTCTGGCGATCGTCCCCCGCGTCCCATCAACCCTCACAAGGCAAGTGATATCCAGAGGCTCTATAGGCGCAACTGGCGGCGTGCCTTTCGACTAATCTTTGACGGCCCCTCCCGACTTTGCCCAATCCCGCTCGCCGCCCTGGAGGACCATTTCGAGGCTACCTGGGCCCAGAGGTCCGCCAACACCTCCATCCTTCTCGCGCGCACCCCTGCTGCCGATGAGATCAACTTCGACCCATTAACAGCAGAGGAGGACCCGAGAACACTCCGAGAACACCGCGCCCGGGGAGGACCGCCTCACATACCACCACTGGAAGGCGGTGGACCCCGAAGGGAGGTTCCTCTCGGCTTTATTCAACGTCTGTTTGCACCACCATTGCACCCCAGACGGCTGGAGGGCCTCCCGAATGGTCTTCATCTACAAGACGGGAGACGAGACCGAGCCTCGCAGCTGGCGTCCTATCGCTCTTGGTAACAGAGCCACCAAGCTCTACGCCAAGTGCCTAGGACTTGCTGACTGCAAAACTGGCTGGGAGAAAACAGCATCCTCTCCCCTTGCCAGAAAGGGTTTCTCCCTCACGACGGAGTCTTTGAGCAAAACTTTGTCCTTCAGGAGCGGCTGGACAAAGCCCGCAGCGGTGGTGATGATGCCTGCGTCGCGTTCCTTGACTTCACCAACGTCTATGGGTCCATACCTCATGAGGCGTTGCTGGATGCTCTTCGGGGGGCCGGCGCAGGCAATCGATTCGTCGATCTCATCACCGACTTGTACACTGACAACCGTACGAGGATCGTCGCTGCTGACGGCATCATCGCGCCCATCAACATCCTTGCCGGGATCCACCAGGGCTGTCCTCTAAGCGGGCTACTGTTTAACCTTGTTGTTGACCCTATCATCCGGGACATCCAGGGTGGTAATGGTCCCTATCACATCCTGGCGTATGCCGACGATTTAACACCCTTAGCGGCAAGCCCCGAGGCATTGCAGGCCCGCATACACCGCATTGAAACTCTCGCATCGGAGCTCGGTCTCGCCCTCAACCCCGCCAAGTGCCGATCCCTCCATCTGTGCGGAATACATCTGGTGGGGACCAGACCCTCGAGCTTCACGGTCACGGGTTCTACCATCCCTGCCATGGCTGAGTTCGACGCCCAGAAGTTCCTTGGTCGCCCGGTGGACTTCCGAATTCTCAGTGACGACGTCACCATCATCGACCAGGCCATTCAGAGGGGTACAGCGTTACGCATATCTATGCTGGCCCCCTGGCAGCGGTTGGACGCAGTCCGGACCTTCGTCTTCCCAGGGCTGAACTTCATGATGAGGCGCGGCACCCTGGGAAAGGACGTCTGGCAGCGTCTGGACGATGCCTTGCGACCTGTGCTAAAGAGGACGCTCTACCTCCTCACCAACGTGTCGAACGAGTACTTATACGGGAGCCCCCACTCGGGAGCAGCAGTCATTCCACTCGCTGCCGAACTCAGTGACCTATGCCGCGTCGACAATGCCTTCAAGCTGCTGACGTCCTGGGATTTGGAACTTCGCGATATGGCGTCGCAGGGCCTGTTCGAGGTAGCGTCCAGGCGTCTTCCCAGGCCGGCGGAGCAAGGGGACGTCGAGCACTACCTCAGCGGGTTCACGGAGGGCGACTTCCGTGCACCGGCATCGCAACTACGTTCCACCTGGACAAAGGCACGCAAGGGGCCTCACCGTTTAGATGTCCTGTGGCAACTGGACCCTGATGGTGTCCGGTAAGGCAGGTTATCCGGACGCTTCGCGCCATTCAATCGGCTGCCAGGGACACGGTCCTCTACAATAAGCCTAACCAAGGCAAGGTGCTGCAGTGCGTGGCCGCCGATCCCGCCAGTTCCCACTTCATGCACTCCGGGTCCTATACCCGGTTTGCGGACTGGCGGTTTATGCACAAGGCCAGGCTCAACCTTCAACCTTTAAACCGAGCCTGCCCGTGGATGACCAGCCGTGACCAGCGGTGCCGAGTCTGCGAGTACGTGAGGGAGACCTTACCTCACGTTCACTGCCACTGCATGTCAAACAGGCCTATGTACACTGCCCGCCACAACAACATCGTGGCTCGTCTCCGCACTGCGTGCCGGAACCGGTTTACCATCACGCATGAGAACAGACCCGTCGGCAGCACCAACCTTCGCCCGGACATCGTCGTGGCACGCGGCGAGGAGGCGATCGTCCTGGACATCTGTTGTCCTTTCGATAACAGACCCGACGCCTTCTCCGCAGCCCGCACTACCAAAATCAACAAGTACGATCCCGTGCGCCTATACCTGGTTCAGCGGTACCAACGGGTGACCGTCGACGCCGTCATCGTTGGTGCTGTAGGCTCGTGGGACCCTAAAACCGACACCTTCATGCGATGGATGTGCACCCGCTCCTACCTCAAGCTCTTGAAGAAGCTGGTTGTGAGTGAGGTGGTCACTGCTGCCCGAGTGACCCACCACAACCATGTAGTTCAGCGGTAGTTGACTCCCCAGTTGTTGACTCAACTACCAACACTGGTCGGTGACGTCAACCAGTGTTGGGCCCTGCTCGGACCGTTTTGTGCACGTGCCTGTGAACTTTACACACACCTAATCTATGTACTATCACTCACTACTCACTATCTTCATGCCTTTGTTAGTATTACTTACCCTTCGTGTTTTTTCTAAACATGTGAATTAAAAACCGCTGCTGTTATCCTTGTTCTCGGACCTCTTTGAGTCCTAGGTGTGACAAGGGTAGTTCAAGGGCACATTACAGGTCCCGGAGCCCACCACCCTAAGTCCGGAGGGGTATGTGCCTTTGCGCTTGGACCCATTCTGCACTATCACAAGCATGGGCCCACTTTTTTGCACACGTACACAAAAATAGCACACGCTGTAAAAATTACAAGAGGCGTGCAATAAACGCTCTGTCTGACGCAAGTACTCCAGCAATGAATTCGCGCACTGTAGTTCATTATCCAATGAATAATGCGGCCGCCGTGGCCGGGATTGAACCCATGACCTGGAGCTTAATAGCACACCGTCATAGTTATACCACGGATGGTCTTATTTGCATTATATTGAGGCAAATATAGGACAAAAACTATGCGTGGCTTTCCATCACATCTAGTGCCTGCGTGACATAAAACGCAGCTTTGCTAATTTCACACATCTATTGTTTTTGTTTTTTTGTTTGTTTTGGCACGTAACTGGGGAACAAAAGTTGCTTGTCTGTTTGAAATAAATTTCAATTGATAGCGGCCTTTTGTTCCTGTCTGTGTGTCTGCTGTTCCTGTTTAGGTAATTTTCGCGACCAATCTCTAAGAAGGCCGCGAAGATGCTGGTGCCTCCACAGGTCAAAGCTGGTGCACGGAGAAATCCACTTTAGGTGACGCCTCAACCCTGAATGTTGTTCTGAGCGCATCTTACTAGCTCGTCAAGTTCATTTTTTTTACAATACAGAGAAAGGGAGGCTTACGAGAAAAAAAATTACGTAGCTAGCCCTGGAGGCGCAATGCTAAAGAGACAGCGGAGCTGATGGGCACTCAGCTAGTCCTGGTATTTGGGCTAGGCTAATACCCGTGCCACACGGGCAAAGTAAAGTGCACTTTGAGCGAGTGCACTTCGCGGTTAGTGTCATTCGCAGGCTGCCACACGGGAACGCTTAGTGACACTCACTGCAGAGTGCACTCGCCGCCGAGTGTGTTCGGCGAACTCACTTCGCGGCGGCGAAGTGTGTAGCCTCGTTAGCAACGCTTAGAAGATACATAAAGTGATATTGAAAGAAGAGTCACGAGTAATATTTAATAACATTGTTTTAAATTGCTAACGTTACAAGATAATAAAATGTGCCACACCGCACAAAAACAAGAACAACAGCAAAAAAACTACTCTCGCTCTCGGGCTGTTGACGACCACGCCGGATAATGATTGCGCAGTTGTTTGGCGGATCGAGTCGTTTTGACTGTTGCTGGTCAAGTTGCCGTCGTTGCCGGCACTTATAAAGGTGGATTGTAAATGTTGTTTCTAACAATAATAAACTGGTTTCGTGCACACATTTTTATATTAATAAATATATGCTTTCCCGTCTGACTCCCGGTCGCCATGGCCCTCAATTTGAAAGAACACTTTTCTTTCCCGTGTAGCACCGCACCGCCAAAGTGACACTCAGCGCGCTGAAGTGCACTCGCTCAAAGTGCACTTTACTTTGCCCGTGTGGCACGGGTATAAGCACTACCATGTCAGCCCCAGCATTTTCCTGAATTTATTGATTATTGAATGATTACCGATTAGCTATTGATTGGCTATCCATTGGCTATCGATAACTGACTAAGCGTAAGCAGTCCCAGCCATGCTTAGCGAGACAGCCAGGTTCAGCATCGCTAGTTCACAGGGGTATGTGCCGTTGCGCTTGGATCCTTTCTGCACTACCAGCAGGATCGGCACACATTTTTGGATTCAGAAGACACCTTACGCCCGGCTTAAACAGCTCCGTTAAAAAAAAATGGAAACAGCGCCTCCCATACCAAAGGCTCCTTGGGAACTCTTACACAACCCAGACCGCACCAGTTTTCGCTTCCGTCTGCGAGCTGCAATTCTGATTTCCCGAGAGGCCCCGCCGGTCCAAGGCTCGAAAAGGTGGCAGACCCGCCTGCAAGGTCAACTCCGCAAGGGAAAGGAAGTTCGAATCTATAGCTAAATCGGGTCACGTACCTAACCTTCTGCCGGGACAAATGAACTTGCCTTTTGCGACACTTTAATCTGTCAGCAAAAAGAAAGCAGCAACGTTTCGTTCTACTTTTCGAGCAGACGTTAGGGAGACGAATGTTTTCATTGACGTGCCCGCTCATACTAAGTGCACACTAAGGTTAGAAGGTCTTCATTTCTATAGTAGCCTTCCCTGAATCCCCCCCCCCCCCCCCCCCCCCCGAAAAAAAAAACACAAGAAAACTCTGATTGCAATAAACATAAGGAAGTAAAGGTGCCTATATTTGTGACATACGAGCTCATTGTGAATTTCTCTAACATTACAATATTTTACTATTATCCTAATAAAGGGGCGCAGATTACACAAATTCTGAAATATTTTCATACGCCGCGCTATAGCTTAGGCCTCGTGTACTTATTTTAAATGCACAATAAAGAACCGCATGGATTAAAATTAATCTACAGTCACCCCCTACAGCGTGCCTCAAGTTCATATTGTGGTTTCGGGACACGTGCAAACCCGAAATTTTTTAATTATATTGTGAAGAATTATATTAGAAGTATATGAAATTGCGAGAACGATTAAGCAATCGTAACTCTACAAGAACTGTGAGAAAAAGTGAGAAGAAGTTATTATCTGTGCGTGTTGTTCTTATTTTGACTTGCCTCAAGGGATATTGATTGGTTTTTCTTCTTTCTTTAATACGATGTACGCGTATGTGCGCGTATGGGCGCTGTAATTTCTTTTTTGTACGTTGTATTTAGATGAGTTGTGAGCTGCTGAAATAAAGTATGTATGTATGTATGTATGTATGTATGTATGTATGTATGTATGTTATGTAGTATGTATGTCTGTATGGTATGTATGTATGTATGTATGTATGTATGTATGTATGTAGGTATGTATGTATGTATGTATGTATGTATGTAGTATGTATGTATGTATGTATGTATGTATGTATGTATGTATGTATGTATGTATGTATGTATGTATGTATGTATGTATGTATGTATGTATGTATGTATGTATGTATGTATGTATGTATGTATGTATGTATGTATGTATGTATGTATGTATGTATGTATGTAGTATGTATGTATGTATGTATGTGTGTATGTATGTATGTGTTGTGCGCCCTGCCTACATCAAATGTGTTCACATTGCTCGTTTTATTTTTTTTTATTTTTCCACTCCTGTAATGGCTCCATAAAAGGGCTGAGAGTATCAATAAAGAAAGAAAGGAAAGAAAGTCAGTGAAACTAGTTTGCTGAAGAGATAATGTTTTTTTCCGAGTACCGCAGCAACCGCCACTGACATGTGCCAAAATGCTGTATAGTTCTTCTCTGATGTTTACTTATCAGAATGCAATAGCATTCCAGCGACACGACACATAAGATACAATTTATTCACTTGTGTATCTTTATTGTGAAAATATCTGGAGATGTTTGGTACGATTCGTGCTCTCCCATGAGAACTTACTGCCCGTGACATGGGACCTACCTAAAGCATGATACATACCTTTCTCCTTTTAAATTTCATAATCAAAACTGGTTTTGGCACGTAAAACCCCAGAAAGAAGAAGAAATTTTGTGTCGCTCTTACAAATAACTATATCTTAGTTCAAATTACATCAATTCGATTATATTTTCTTTCTTCGCTACGGGTATTAATTCTCCGTTATGATTTGTATGCCGAAACTGTTGTCATGTTCTTAATGCCACATTTATTATGTACGACCAGTCAGAACTATTCTGGGAACTAAGACCGTACGGTACTACCATCATCTTGTTGTGCGCGGCATAGAGCTCAGTCGCGTATAACTATATGGATATGGCCACACGTTCCACGCACATGTTTGTCGCTTGAAACGTTCTTTAGGCGTCAATGTATCACGACTTCTCTTTCTAAATTACCAAGCACTTGTAGTTTTCTACGCGCGCCAAGGTAAATAGTCTCCGCACGTGACTATTTAGCATAGTAGCAAATATTACGACCTGTTTGCAAAGGCGCAAAGCCTTGTGAAGCGCAAAGCCTTGTGGAATCGAATGCGGTGGCGTGGATGCCTAGGAAAACAATTGCTCCCTTGTCTTGTATTTAGATAAAAGCTCCAGAGATACCTTTCTCCTAATTACTGGTTTACTGAGTGGGATACGAACAAGTTTTCTGTGTTTCAGGCACAGAGATGACATCTTTGCGCAACTGCAGTAATTGCACCGGAAACAAAGACGTTTCAAAGTGTTTGCACAGCCACTTCTTCGGGGCATAACAAAGGGTGTCCTTTGTGACAGAAATGCAAAGGCAGCGACATAAACATCCGACACATAATGGCTATTTATTCACCAGGAAGTGGACTACACGCGCACTGAAGTGTTGGTAATACTTCCTTGCGAAAATAACACCCGCTCTTGTCCGCGTGTAGCGGTAAAAGCGCCACGTGGCGACCAAACTTTCAGTTGCCTCAATCTGTTTTCAATGAAATTAAAAACTAAAGACAAATAGTACAACAATATTGGGATGACACATCTGGATCCTTAGCCAGCTAGGCTAATAATGGATTTATTACATAAAAATATTCTACAACAGACGTCGAGTGTATACGAAAAACCACGCGTTGCGTTTCTTCGGCCCTGTATATATAGGTATGCTCGCTTTCATAACACTATGTATAAAATGGGGCACTTACCGAAATGGGGCACTTACCGAAATGGGCCACGAAATGGGGCACTTACCGCGGCTATATTTACAGGCTGCCATTTTATGTGGCGTCCGTGCTTCGTCCACTGGATGTTGGTTGCCGCCTTCAAGTGCTCTATACTCTTATCGCCGCCTGAATCCCCGTTCAACCCGCTAGACAAGGAACGCTTCCATGGAATGGGCTGGCAACCTGGATCCTGCACCGCTATCATCGCAGAGGCCGACAGGGGATATAAGCAGCATCTGGTCACGGCTCGCTTTGGGCACGACACCTACGTCGAAATGGGGCACTTACCGCTGGTATATTTAAAGGTCAGTTACCGCCTTGGCGCTTCATGTATTAAGACTGATAACTATTGCCTCATTGCGGTGTCGTGCCCCGAAGTGCTTTCAGATAAATTGTGCCTGGTGTCATCGCTCTTGTCGAGCGTATGTTGTTCCATAAGTAGCTGGTTGATTCTACTTTCTGGGGATGTTGAACAAAACCCGGGCCCTGACACTAATGCCATCGCGCAAACGCTTGCTTCCGTTCTTGAGACTGTACGCAGACTTGAAGCGGGACAGTCAACTATCCTAAATGAGCTGAAAGGTGTCAGGGAACGGCAAGAAGCCACAGATGCCAGAGTAAATTGCTTAGCTGGAAGAATAGATGCACTCGAAAACACGGTTGCATCTCTCGATAGTGCTCAAAACTCGGAGCCAAATAACGAGTTACGTAGCTTAAGTGATCAACTTCACTCCCTCACTTCAAGATGTGATGATACAGAAAACAGAATGCGACGATGTAATTTACTGTTTTTCGGTATTGGGGATGAGCAAGGCGAAAACTGGGCTGCATCTGAACAAAAATAATAAAGTTTTGCTCTGACCAGCTTGGCCTTATCATGGCGAACGCACAGTTTGAGCGCGTGCATAGATTGGGACGCTTTTCTTCTGAGAAACGTAGGCCCATCATAGCACGATTAGCCCTTTTTAAAGACAAGCAGAATACCCTCTCACTTGCGCACAAGCTAAAAGGTACTGACTATTCGATACGTGAAGATTTTTCTTTATCCACAAGGCAAGCTAGAAAAAAATTAATTGAATTTGCCAAAACAAGAAAACAGCCTTTCAAACTTACATTTGATAAGGTTCGTATTAATGACACCACTTATGTTTACGACCGCGCTACTGACACAGTTGTGCTGTCAATCCCGTAGCTAAAAAGGCAACATCTACTGGTATAGCTAAGAAATCGCAATCCTCCTTAACGTCACCGCTGTCGTTATCTTACACGAACATTCGCAGCCTACTAAACAAGCGCGTTGCACTGAGTGCCTATTTGGAAGATGGCGATCCCGATATTGTAGCTTTAACTGAGACTTGGTTGCGCACTGACATCACTAATGAAGAACTTCTTCCCAACAGTAACAAATATAACATTTACAGGCATGACCGTAGTGGGAAGAGGGGTGGTGGTGTCCTGATTGCTATAAAAGCCTGCATCTCATCCTTTCTCGTAGAAACAAATTCCACTGCTGAAATAGTTTGGGTCGCATGCGCAACAGCCTCTACCCGTGTTCTTGTGGGTACATGTTATCAGCCGCCCGACGCTGACCACTCGTTTCTCGATGTACTGCGTGAAAGCATTACATGTGCTACTCAACAATGTTCCACGGCTGTTGTTTATCTCCTGGGCAACTTTAATTTTCCACTTATTGATTGGCCAAATCTGTCATCATCCTGCCGCTCCTCTGCTGAATTTATTAGCTCAACACTAGATTACAATCTAACCCAGATAGTCGATTAACACACCCGCGGTCCCAACATCTTAGATTTAGTATTAACTACCGCACCTGATACTGCCGGGCCTATTGCTTACATTGATGGCTTGAGCGATCACAAACTTCTTCAATTAGACATAAATATTCCACAAACTTTCTATCGGGTTCAGACTAAAAGCATTAGAGATTACAATAGGGCCGACTATAAAAATATTAATGCTGAATTGGCTATCTTTCTTAGTGAAGAATTTCTGCCATTCTTTAATTCAAGATCGGTAAACGACAGCTGGGAACTTTTTAAACAAAAATTAACAGCACTGGTAGAAAATTACTTGCCGAAAATCGTTATAGGAAATGACAGGTCTAATCCTTGGTTTACAAAGCACCTTCGAACATTGAGAAACAAAAAGAAGCGTCTGTATCGGGCGGCCAGAAGGGACAATCAAGCCTCATCTTGGGCGGCATACAGTGATTTTCTAAAATCTTACTGCAAAGAGCTATGCGCAGCAAAAGACAAATATTTCTCACATGACCTGCCATCTCTTCTAATAAATAACCCCAGAAAATTCTGGCAAGTTATATCACCAGGTAACACTGTCCGCAATATTGTGCTACATGATGATAGTCAAAGCCCTTTGTCTGACGCTGATTGTCCAGTAGCGTTTAACAATTTTTTCACATCTGTTTTTACACAGGAAGACTGTTCCACTGTTCCCTTAATTCCTGACTTTGAATATCCTTTTATGGAACCAATAGATATTACAGCAGATGGCATTACATCCTTAATAAATAATCTGAAATTATCCACATCCTCCGGTATAGACAATATCAACTCAAAAATACTAAAAAATACCGTAACAATTTCAAGCCAAATTTTGTGTCATATTTTTAGGCAATCCTTAACATCTGGCGAACTACCCCTGGACTGGAAAATTGCGAAGGTTATCCCTGTATTCAAGGGTGATAACAAGTACTCTCCACGAAATTACCGTCCCATCTCATTAACATGCATCTGCTGTAAACTACTGGAACATATCATAGCATCGCATATCTACCGCCATTTAGAATCAAACAACTTTTTTTATTTTAACCAGCATGGATTCAGAAAAGGCTTATCTTGTGAAACCCAGTTGCTAGAATTTACAACAGAATTACATTCCAGCATGAATAACAAACAACAGACTGACTGTGTATTCTTAGATTTTTCGAAAGCATTTGATCGTGTCGCTCACTGTCGCCTCATCTCAAAATTATCCGCGCTCCGATTTGATTCATTAACTTTATCCTGGCTCCGAAACTTTCTCTCCTTGCGGCAGCAGTTCACTGTTGTTAATAACCAATCATCACTTATTTCTGATGTTACTTCTGGCGTACCGCAAGGCAGTGTCCTTGGTCCTCTTCTTTTCTTAATTTTCATTAATGACCTTCCACAAAATATATCATCGCAGTTAAGGCTTTTCGCAGACGATTGCATATTATACCGTACGATAATAACACCTGATGACCATTTATTATTGCAGAATGACCTTAACCTTGTCAGTTTCTGGTGCAGTACATGGCAGATGACCCTGAACTCAGACAAATGTAAAGTTATGTCCTTCTCGCGAAAACATTCAAATTTTAGCTTTTCTTACGTCCTAAATAACACCGCCGTACCTCTGACATCGTCCTATAAGTACCTTGGCATTGAACTTACAACTAATCTTTCCTGGAATACACACATAACAGCTATCTGCGCAAAAGCTTCAAAAACTCTGGGTTATCTCCGACGGAACTTGCGTAAATCCCTGCTACAGTTTGAAAATTAGCATATCAGACTTTTGTTCGCCCACAATTAGAATTTGCGTCATCAGTATGGTCACCACATCAAAATTATTTAGTTGATATGCTGGAATCAATTCAAAACAGCGCATCGCGCTTCATCACAAGTAACTACGACAGAACTTGCAGCGTAACTAAGATTAAAGCAGATATTGCGCTCCAGCCACTTGAAACTCGTCGCACGATTAGTCTTCTTTGCCTTTTCCATAGATATGTTCATGGTAATCGACCTCATGTGTTGCCCCTTGAAGTACCAGCACGCACGTCACGTCGCCTTAACAATAGTCATAGTTTCATGCGCTTATTTGGCAATACAGTGTCATTTAACGCATCAGCACTGCCACGTGTCATAACCGTATGGAACAGTCTTCCTGATAACATTGTGTGCCTAACAAATCGGGAAGCCTTTCGCGAAGAATTGCAAAGTTTCCTGTAGAAACATTGTATAAGGATGTTATTGACCGGCTTTCCTTCCCTGTTTTTCATACTTGTATTTTTGTATTTTTTATGTTTAAGAGTATATTAATGTGTTTGCGCTGTCTAAAGCTTAGCCTATACAAACTTGTTTTTGAACTTTGCTTTACCCATCTTGTGATTGCCTGTATTACCATTTATATTGTTTACTCCTGGTGAAACACTTACTCTGTGTCCCCCCTTCCCCTATGGCCCTTAAATGGGCCTGTCAGGTATTTTATATATATATATATAATATATAATAATAATAATATATATATATATATATATATATATATATATATATATATATAACACTCCGAATGTCGTGCTGCTAATAACTATTTAGAATTTACGCGACTAATTGGGTGTTTTCGATTTTTTGTTTTGATCAATGGCCACAGAACTTCCGCTGGTTCTCACGTCTCTGCTTCGAATGATGTAACTTGTGACAAAAGGAGAATGGATGCAGGACACTAAAATGCAGATCCGCTGTTTTCTCTCCGGACAAAGTGGCGAGATTCATTTCATCGACAACACTGACGAGACTATTGCGCTCGCGTTTTATGACAAACCCTTCAGTGGATATTGACATACATCCTTGTCTTTCCTACATCTCTCTCTCTCTCTCTCTTACTTTCACACATACTTTTCTTCTTTCCTTTTTCTTTCTTTTTTATATCCTCCTTCTAAAGCTGCGGAAACTAGTATAAAGACAGACTCTGTGCATTTTGTTTTCAGTCTTCAGAAACTTTGGTGTCCGGCCGAAACGCCGACAGTAAACTGTTGCTTTTCAAGAACTGCATGAACATTGAAATTATAACCCGAATATACATATATATATATATATATATATATATATATATATATATATATATATATATATATATGACGGTGCACAGTTGCACCGTCATGGAAGTTGAGAAAGACGAAGATAGATTAAAGGCAGTGTTCGGGCGACCATGTTGTTCTACGTCCGCAACCTCCTGCTCGCGTCACACAAGTCGACAGGATGAAGACCTTGCAGCCACCTCATCAGCCACGCATCAACATGCAAATCTTCCATGCCACGCGGTGAATCCCGAGCGCACAGTTCCCCCACCGACACCGACCAGCATCATGACCACACCACCGCAACCCTTGGACATACCCAAGTACACCGGATCAGTGGACGATGGGCCCGTGGAAGATTGGTTCCACCTTTTCGAGCTCCACGCATCCGCTGCATCATGGTCGGAGCGGGAGATGGTCGCCAACTTCAATGACTACGTCACCGGTGAGGCATTCCGCTTCTACCTCACGCACATCTTTGAAAATAACGAATCATGGAAGAAAATCAAAGAAGAGATGATGAGTCAATTTCAAGTATATGTCGCAGATCCCTCCACTATCAACCAGCTGGATACATTTCAATCGGGTCGCCGCTGTTACACACAGACTCAACGTAACTGTCATCATCAGTGGCGAACAAGACCTCGTATGAGGAGATTGTGGATGAATTTCCCATGTAGTGATCATCCCGAGAAGACGATGCAGAAACGCACGCTTGGCCTGATGATGACTACCACAGAGCCATCTTCACAATCTACGCTCTCGACACACCGCAGGAATCACGTCCCTGAACAATCCGACGCATTGACACCGCTGTCTTGTACACATGGACCACCACCAGGTTTTGCGTCTCGTGACACTTTCCCGGCTGTAAGACAACGCGATGTCTCAAGCGCAACTACTATTTATTCTGATGAAGCAAATTCGTCTTGCTATCCGACAATAGGTCAGAGGGAAGCCACCAGCAGCATGTGCTCTTTTCTCGAAGAAGACAATACCCTTTCAGCAGCTACGGATGAGCCATGTGCATTTGGAGACCAAACCACTTCGCCACAAATAAACTTTCTTCCGCGTACAACACCGCAAGGAACCGCTGCCACTGCAGAAGCGTCGCAAACCCTAAGCGTCACACTCGGCCATGAGACAACAACACCCATTCATCAATGTCGTCGCTGCAGCCTCAGAAGAGCCTTCTGTGGAGCCTGACACAATGCTTTTGCCACCAGTCAAGACTCCCACAAGCGAGCGATATAGCCAGCTACCGACAGATTACCACGTCAATTTGTCAAAGAAATGAAAGGGTAATTTTGATGGAAACACTACCTCAGCGACTTCCACTGCAATATGAGAAACATCATCAACTCCATCAACAACGTCCGCAACCACGACGACGACGTCGACACAGACGACGACAAAGAGCGTCGCCGGAAGAACAAATGCATCATCATAAAAGACGTGAACCCGCAAGGCGAACTCGACGAATGCTACGTTTTGCTAGAAAGAAACATCGCGGAACACACATTCAGCACCATCTATCAGGACTGCTCCCACCCCAAGGATTCCTGCGACAACGCTATGCACGACGACGGAAAAGACACGCGCGCTTTCCCGGCATGCCAGACCAACAGAGACGTCGCCGCAACGACCCAGTCCACCGCACGTTCGAGCAGGATACACCGTGTGTCTGCAAGTCGCAACGACATCCGAGTTATCACGGCTACTGTGTGTCCAAACCTTTCTTCATTGGGGCATGCGTATGTCGTCCGGAGCGCAACAGTCAGGATCGTCCACCAGAGCTATGCTAGACGTCACCGGACAGATAGACTTTTCTGTGAAGTTGCCAAGGCTTACAGAGTCATCTTGAGACATTGGACTTACTGCTCATTTTTTGTCTTCGTTTATCAGCGTCCTCTTGCTTCCGCAGATGTTTGTTGCTCGCGCACTCTTGGGGGGAGGGGAAACGTGTGACGGTGCACAGATGGTCCGTTCATGGAAGTTGAGGAAGACGAAGATTAAAGGCAGGGTTCGGGCGACCATGTTGTTCTACGTCCGCAACCTCCTGCTCGCGTCACACACACATATATATATATATATATATATATATATATATATATATATATATTGTGAGACAAGGTTTAGGCAGTCAGACTCTCATTTATTCGCCCGAGCGAAAGCCCCGCTACCAGGCCCCAAAACGGTGATGATGAGAATGTACAGATGAGAATATGAAGCGTATGAATAATGCTCACACTAATTTCCCCGCGCGCGCAAGCGGCCAGCCAGGCCGCGACTTAGCCCGGAGGGAGGCGCCGAATGAATCGTTTGAGACGCGAAACGTGAACGATCTCTGAACCACCATAACGATGGTCGGAAGAAACCTCGATGGGAGTACCGCGATAGTTCACTGGGGATGTTTGTTCATTAATAATGTAGGGGCCAAGAAAGCGCGATTCAAACTTCTCCCACAAACCGGGTGTACGAATGGGCGTCCAAAGGAGCACTTCATCTCCAGGACGAAAGGAGACGTCGCGACGAGAGATGTCGTAACGTTGCTTGCGGTCGAGTTGACTGACTTCTGTGTTGAAGCGAGCACGGTCACGACATTCGTCAAGTCGCGAGACGAATTGTTCTGGTATACTGGCCGAGGTGTTAGTTGGGGCAGTTAAGAAAGCGGCGTCGATGGTGAATGTCGGCGAACGGCCGTAAACGAGCAACCTCCACCACTTGTGAGACGAGGTTTAGGCAGTCACTCTCATTTATTCGCCCGAGCGAGAGCCCCGCTACCAGGCCCCAAAACAGTGATGATGAGAATGTACAGATGAGAATATGAAGCGTATGAATAATGCTCAAAATATGTATATATATCGTTCTCTTAAAGTGGGGTTCTATGCAGGAGTCGTAGGAACATTCCCATACCCTCGGGGATGCGTTAACTTTAGCTGTAAATTGGAAACGCGATCTGGCACTAATTGCCTCCGGAATGTCGCCTCACCGACGTTGCGGTGACGCCTGTATATAGGGTATTCAACACCCATTCTCGCGTTGCACACTTAGAGAGCACATTTAGTTACACTGGTCCAAATGAGTTACGCCTACTAAGTTTTCTTCCAGGAGTCGCACATTATCTGATCGCTGCGCCACCTTTTATGTCTCTCAGCTCGCTGCGTTTACTTAAGATGGAATCGTATTGAGGAGACAGGAAGACCATTGCTTTTCGATCAGAATTTGTGAATGCCCTATTAC
This sequence comes from Dermacentor silvarum, assembly GCF_013339745.2. Classification (NCBI taxonomy): domain Eukaryota; kingdom Metazoa; phylum Arthropoda; class Arachnida; order Ixodida; family Ixodidae; genus Dermacentor; species Dermacentor silvarum. Next base: position 123,511,552 of record NC_051162.1, on the reverse strand, counting down.
GTCATATTAATAAAATATGAATTCCTGCAATGGCGATGTGTTTATACGGGAGCCGCCCGCTGCGAAGCTAACGCCGGCAAATTAGCGCGCTGAATAGTTGCCCCTTTCTTTTTATGTTTATAAAGAACTGGTACATTGTAAGCTGACGCGCATGAGCAGTGCACACTTTGACCAGCAGTCGGCGCTCTCTGTCCGCTTCGCGGATCGCTTTGAAGATATGCTCCGCGCGACCATGCCAGAATACGTTTGATCTGTCCAGGCCGCCACCGGAGTCTTTTGATCACGGTTCATAATGCTTCGGCATGGATGGACAAGGCGCTATAAGGGCTTATGATCGGAACATCATCAGCGCACTTGACGCCGCCACCTGCAGTACTTTGCTTGCGTTCTCAAAATCCTTGCGCCGTCGTCCGCACCAGTTGGCGTCGCCGCAGCGCTGTCGTTTGTACCAGATCAATTGTCATAGCACTGATAATGACACCGGTGTGCGTGGAGATGAGCAAGGGGCACAATGCTTACGCGTACTTCTACAACTCCTGAAGGAGTCTCTGCATGAATATTTTGTTGTGACAGCATCGATTTACTTACCTAATGTTCACACACGGGGTAGTGGGACGAAACCTCTGGGCACCTTTTGTTCTCCTAGAACAATGAGCAGGTAGTGCGCTCGCTGTTTCCCTTGACAAGGTTGAGAATACTCAGGCCTGTCATATATATAGCTCTAGGTGTATAATTTCACAGTGGCTGACGAGGAAAAACTTCTTTGAGCTATTGCTCCTGGGCAACGCTGGGAATCAGTGCTGGCTACGGTCGTGTGCTGCGGAGCACCGTGAGGTGCACTTGGCTCCTCGAACAGGCCGGAAATGTGTCGAGTGAGCTCCTGAACAAGACTTTGCAATGTGGTGAACACGGTTTAAATCATCCATCCGGAACCTCAAAGAGGTGTGACGTCATGCTACCACATTTCTCTCGCATTTCATGCTAAATAGCCACTGAATTATTTTTAAGCATGAAATACCTTTAGCTCTCGTTGTCGGCGACGTTCAAGTGACCTTGAGCCAAAAGCCAGAGCCGTTATCCGGGCACTGAAACGAGAACATCCGGGCATCGTTATGAGAACAAAACGAGACTATTTGGGCAACCAGTCAAAATTAAAGAACATGCGGTCTCTGGCCCCCAACCCCTTGTACAGGACCGCATTAATTAAGGTAGTTACTGTTTAAAAAATTACAAAAAATACTGCTAGCGATGTTTTCCTAATGTTTGTTCCCAATATCGCTCAAGCTGTAACTTCTAGTACGCGCTGAAGTTTTATTTGTCATTTCCAATAGCGACGTTCAAAAGTCAGATAGGGCACCACACGCTCGATTGTCATCTTTTGGCGCTGAGACAGGGCTGTCTGTGCTGTTTGCAACGCCAGTGGTCCGTGAGTTCCGCGGTGCAGGTTTTGCGGCGCCTCGAGAGATGGCGCTACGCAGCGTGACCAAGCCGGCAACGTCCGGCGCGCCGCGGAAACCTACCTGAGGCCGCACATTTGCAGCCGACCACTTCGACGCGACAAGAAGAAAAAGTAGCGACACACGCTGATCGCGCTGCACTGTTGGAAGAAGAAAAGCGGTTGAAGGCGGCGGAACTACAGGCAGCAAAAGACGCCATATGGTAGCCATTTCTTGCTTATACCTACCGTCGATAACGGGAGAGCCAGCTTTTGTAGCGTTAGCTACACTGGCCTAGCCAAGCCCGTTTCGCGCGGCACATCAAGAGCCGTGCTGCGCATGCGCAAGGATCAGTGATGTCACACGGCTTGCGCACCGGAGCCGGCACCTCTCGCGCACTCCGCCGCCGCCGCGCGCGACTCACCGCCGCCGGTCTGCGCATTCCAGAGGAGTGACGTCGTAGCCGTGGTAGACGCACTGGCGCCGGCGCGCGCTCGCTGTGCAGTCGCCGTCTGACACTGCGCTGGAGCCGCTGCGCTTCTGACTGGCGTTTGTGTGTGTCATTGGAGCAGCAGTAAGCATGACAATCAAGCTAATCCTTGACAATCTAGACAACCAGGAAAGCTAAGAATAATCAGCTGAACCTTTGCTAACGCTACGTATATCCTGGCATAGCCGAGCTAAGCCACTGCAACATTTTTTTTTCTCGATCTCTCTGAAGTGCATTAACATTTTGTCATCAAGATAGCCCACCGGGAAGGGATATTTCCCTGTCGTAAACGAACAAGCACGTAACTTCATTTATGGTGCCAGGTATATCTTTTCTCGGAACCTTTCATTTTCGCAAACTTTGGGGCCGAAGTAATGCTCTCGGCTCCTTCACCTTGCAAGTCTCTTCCTAACGTGCATGCAAGATTGATGGTGAGCATTATCTCAAGTTGCAAACAGGGACCAGGTTACTGCGTCTGTTTACACAGCAAGCAATTATCGATTTCCAGCAATGTTTGCCGGGTCCTTTGTTCAAGCAAAGCGTATCAAGTGCCTTGCTTGAAGAAAGGCGGCTGCAAAAATTCTTGGAAAACGAGAATTGCTTGCTCTATAAATAGACGCTAGTCACCTGGTCATTGTTTGCAACATCGGAGAATACATCCCATCAATGTGGAATCCACGTTAAGATGAAAGGTGACTTGTGAGGTGAAAGCCCTGAGCGCGATGAAGACTCGTGTCTTCTCTCTCTCTTTCACTCCCCCATCCGCCTCTCCACGTGTAGGGTAGCACACTGGAAAAAGTCTAGTTAACCTCCCTGCCTTTCCTTCCTCCGTTCTCTCTCTCTCTCTCCCTATAAATAAATTTCTTGCAAACACGATAGTTTGTGAACAAAGTTGTCCTTAACGTCTTTAAAAATGGTTCCTGGTGATAGGGAGGACCATGCTGCGATTTCTACCTACGCAGCTGCTTCCATGCAATCTTCGTGCTGACGGAATGAGAAGCCAATTGTAGCGAGCCCGCTGCTGCATTTCCAAACCAGTATTTGAAATATTGCGCTTGCAGCGTGTCAGTCAAAGTACCGCGCCTGTGAAGATTCACTCACGCTCTTGCAGGCACTGGTAAAACAATGCCGGCTTTGGTTTGCGTTTCTAATGATACAGTTTTCAGCATTCTTGCGCAAGTGCTAGCACTAATAAATAAATAAAAGAAGCCTTGAAATAATTCAACGCAGCACATTATTGCGAATTTAGGGCGTATGAATTCTGAGCTCCTGCATCGAAGAGAAAGCCTCAAGCAAAAAAAAAAAAAGAAAAAAAAAGGCGTATTTATTGGTGTCTTGTATGTTTGTTCACTCATTTATTATTACCATTGTTGTTACACCCTAAAAAATATCCCCGCTTATCTAAGCGTGCGTTCGCAGTTGTTTTACCCGCTTACCTTAAGCGTGATATTTCTCCCCGCTCACCCATCACTGCTACTAGGAGTGATCAGCAAACCCCTCTTCATGCTTAGCAGGCGTGATAGGGACCTCTATTAACATGCTTATTATGACGAGACCATTCTCCACGCTTACAGACGGCGCCTGAGGTAACGACGCCCGAGGGGGGAAGTGGGATGGGTTGGGGAGCATGCCCCATCCTCCTCCCCCATCTCTGCATGCGCGGGAGGCGACGAAGAAGCAGCGGCTCTTGTCGGTTGGGTCGCTTCTCTGAAGCGAGCTTTGCTCACCAAGCTCTTCGCTGTCCTCTTCTTAAGCTTCTGCTTCGCCGGCGCAGACTGTGACGCACCAAGACACTATGACAGTGGCACCAGGCCGGCGAAGTAGAAGCTGAATATGCTGCAGAGAGATTGCTCAAGACGCTCGCGCCGGTGAAACTGAAAGTAATCCGCTAAGAAGGGCCTTCGCAAATCCGTGGCACATCTAAACGACGCCAGGGAAATGCAAAACGTAAACAAGCTTCTCGACATCTCCTTGCACAAAAGGACGAATGCCCTCTCAGCCATGATCTGTGGCACCGCGCATTCGAAGATAGCGAGCCTGTGCAGGATAGGGGCGTCAGGACAGCATTACCCGTAATAAAATCCTCGTGGTATCGCACTGTTTTTCCAATTGATGGCTGAAAATAGCTGGTCAAATTGTTTTTTACTGGCTTCTTTTTCTAAGAAAGGCGGACATTCTAAGCAGCGAAACAAATACGAAACATATTCCTTCTGGGGTAAAAATATTATTCATAGTATTCATGCCCAGAAAGTAGGGTCCAATGAAACTGAAAAAACAAAATTTACACAGTTATAACATCTTCAAATCGCTGAGAAAGCCTAAGTCTCAATATGAGCTTGATTTAAGTGCGCCACGCAGTGAATAAAGTTTTTTATCTTGTTTGCGCCCGTGATATTTCGTTGCTTGTTCCTGGCTTTATAATTGATAGCAAAAGAAATTGGCCATATGCTGCCGAATATGTTATATATTTCATATATTAAAAGCAGACACATCACTAGTGCCTTTTCTAGGCATATGTCATCGTTGATCTCATTGCTTTTCGGCTCACAGTCGCATTTAAGGAGCCTTCTTTTCCCCCAGACAATGCAAGGTCACTTAGCCCTATCTGAAAAAAAGAAAGAAAAAAAAAAAACTAAAAAAAAGTCCTAATCACGAAAGTATGATGCTTTAGAGGGGAAAACACGCTTTTTAATCGACTAAAAACTAATGACCGCTTTGCTTTTTCTCTGCTTTAGCATTGATTGCATTTGTTCTGACATTTCTGCTATTGTTCACTCTTAAAATGCTGCAGTTTGGAAGTATTTGGAAGTAGGCGATATAGGAAAGAGGATCAAGTCAGCGCAATAATGAGAGCATGTTTTGCAAGCCTGGGTTGCAAGCACACTTCTATAGCGTCGTATGGCGGCTCAGAAAAATTCAGTAGTTTTGACACGATCAGAGGGAACTTTTTAAATTCTTGTTCATTTTTCATCAATACTACTTACAAACCTTAGTTCGCTTTCAAATCCTTCCTGAAAAACAAAAGAAAAATTTTGCAAAACGCATTTAGGTGAGAGACGTAGTTTCAACTGATTTTAGTTGATCATGCGCTCCAGAAAAATAAAGTTTGAAAATTCGAACACAACTGGGAACGATATCGAAGAAACATTTCAATAACTAAACAAAAGTGAGCTAGAAAACGTGATTATGCTTAATTATCAACACAATGTAGATGAAAATTTTGACAGGAATGACGTTCTACGTGAACTCTCACTACGGGCATAGATGAGTTTGCAGCAGGAAATCGACCCGCCGGGGTGGCTCAGTCAGCTAAGGCATTGCGCGGCTGAGCGCGAGGTCGCGGGATCGAATCCCGGCCGCGGCGGCCGCATTTCTATGGAGGCGAAATGCAAAAATGCCCGTGTGCTTGCGTTGTAGGGCACGTTAAAGAACCCCAGGTGGTCAAAATTATTCCGGAGCCCTCCGCTACGGCGTGCCTCATATTCAGAACTGGTTTTGGCAGGTAAAACCCCAGAAAGAAGAAATGCAGCTGGAAATCAAGAGCTGCATAAGTACATTTGAAAGAGGCAGAATATATTTGTGTTCAATGAACGCAGTCACATTCCTCTCTTTAAAACCCAAAATGTAAAATTTGCAGAGCTACACATAGATGGACATCGCAATTCAGAATTCAGTTCAGGTAGCACGTGTGCTTGCAACCTCGCATGCAACGCGTCTGAGATGCAGGTCGACTGTCAGTCGACAAATACCTGACAAAATTATCAATTCTCAATTTATCGGCAGCGGCTTACTATGAGCGGCATACGCGTCAATTAGACCGATGAGCGGACTCGCCGACAGCGGAGAAACGTCAGCAACAGGCAGCGGAGAACCAACTCACTTAGAGCACTGCAAGGGCTCGGGCTTACCCGAAAGCCCGGGCCCGGCCCGGCCCACGAGCCGGGCCGGGCCGGGTAGGGCAGATTTTTACGGGCTCGGGCCGGGATCGGACACAGCATGTGCTTTTTGACCCGGGCCCGGGCCGGGCATGGACTTTCTGGTGGTGTACATGTAACGTGCAGCGAGTTATCCTGGCGCGTATCGACTGTGGCCCTGGCGCAGCTTGAAGCAATAGCAGTGCTACTCCTGTGTACTCCCCTTTTCTTCTTTCGTCGTATTTTGCGCTGTTTGAACAGTATGTAAAAGTCCAGAAAGACCGAAGTCACCTCAAACCAAAGGATGCCATTATATTCCTTGCCTAAATCAATGTAAGTGATGCTTTCAGCTCGGTGTAAGCGCGTTCGCGACTTGCTGATTCTTCAAAGGCGAATTGGTAAAACGATCACTGGTAAAATAAGATAATTCGTCACGCGGCTGAAATATGGCACTGCGTCCATCCATGATTGCACGCAGCTTCTCAACCGGCCGCCTAGAAGCGGCGCATTACGCTGCACCATGGAAGAATACAATATGCATACCCTCGCCCGAGGCGAAGTGCATGGCAACGGAAACGGAGAGAACGGTGGGCTCGCGAATATAAAAACACATTATATTCGCGTCACGAACCAGAATATAACTCGAGGCGCGTTCCGACTTCAAACATTTCTAAAATGGCCTCGCCTAATAATCGTGCGAACTTGGCACTTGGGTACAATAAACAGAAAAATTAGGAAGAATTCAGCAGTCCGGCATTAAAACTTGTTAAAAAGGCACGAGGCTGACTATACTGGTTATTTCAATCAAAGCTCTTGTTCGCGTAGAATGTTCTCGCTTTCCACTAAAATGCACCATTCAGGCAATTTCGCACCGACCATGATACAAGCAGACATTGGAAACCATGAGAAATAAAGTTAGCCGCCATTTAATACGAGCGAACCATGAATAATAATCTTACCTATGTATTCCAATCGTCCATGAATGACAGGTGAGGGGCCGCAATATATGCGCCAACCATACGGAAAAGCTGTTCCTGAGCCGTCAGACCTTGGTGGATTTTCCCGCGTAAACTTCGCACAGTCGCACTCTGTATGCATGCACCATCCGCAATGTACGTCAAGAATGTCTGTATAGAAGTGAAAATGGCGATACACACCAACTCTGACAATTACACCGAAAGCTCTGTGCTGCAGTGAACGAACGTCGTGACAGTCCGCAGAAGATGTCACGCCAAAAATGGCCGAGAGCGGTCTTCAAAACACCACGTTCTTCATCGGCCTCCCCAAGAGAAGTTTCTTACTCCCCACAGGGCGGTGAGAAGGCGCCTAGCGTTGTAACTACCTCACCCACGCTTCGTCCAGATCACGTGATATATGACGGCTTCCCTATTCGAATTTTAACGAGATAGCGTTAAAGGCCCCTTGTCGCAGAAAATCCGGCGCCGGCAACCGGCGTCGTCGTGCGATGTCGGCGGATGGCGGAGAAAAACATCCCCAACCACCCCGACCGCGCAGACCCTCCACGTGGTGCAAGGTTTTAGTGAACAAAAATTGAATTTCTCCGAGTGAAATCTCTAAGAAAATGGTAAAGTACGACTTTACCATTCGGCGTCGGATTCGCCGTCGCATTGTTTACCAATCGGCGTTGGATTGTAATTTGAATGTACGAGAAAACCTAATTCTGCTACGAGGAAACTTAACCACAAACCCCTTTTCCAGCATTTCTACCAGACCTACAGCCACGCGTTCGGATACCTTACTTGCTAAAATGATATCCAGATGGCGCTCGCATCCTAGGTAGGTCAAATTGGGACTTCGCCCGCTAATTCTTTTTGGACATGGGCGCGCGTCGGGGCAATAGCAAACAATGAAATAATAAGAAAAGGTGCTAGGGCCTTCACAGTTTAATATAGGACCACTTATATTGCCCCTGGAAAACCGTCTTTCCAGCAATGCATTTCTGTTTAACAGTGAAGCCGACTTTAAGGGTATCGGTGTAAGCTGGCTTTCCTACATTCGGAATGCATTGAATGAAGCCTACTTGCCATATGGGAACGATGCGATGCGAACGAGTCCTATCGCGTTATCGAAGCTTAAGCGCACTCCAAGTTTTATTGCAATAGCAATTATATGGACACTTCAACCGGATTTCTGCCGTCGGCGTCGCCGTCGCCGTAGCCGTCGCCGTAGCCGTCGCCGTGAGGTTCCGTATAGATAAAATCTTCACCGCGCGCCGTATGCCCGAGCTTCCGGGAAGCGTGCGGGGACGCGCGCTATCACGGAGAGCGAACGCACTCAATCTCCCTCGCGCAAGCAACGATGCGGGAAGCCAGCGCCGGAGGGAGCGGGGGGAGGGGGGGGGGGGCATTTCTACTCTGCCAACAAACGCGCTCGTCGCTCGACCGCGCCGTCTCTTATCTCTCCCACGCGCAAGCAAGGAAGAGGGAAGCCAGCGCCGGAGGGAGCGGGGGGGGGGGGGGGGGTGCACTTATACTCTGCCAACAACCGCGCGCGCCGCTCGCCGCACCGTCTCTTATTTCCACACGGCTCTGGCCTTTATGCACTGTGCATTCGCCGCTCAGTTTCTGTTGCAGCGATAGACCGCACGTACCTTCGCCCGCTGCAGCGTATGGGCTTGCTGCCAGCGTTTTGACAGTCGTTGTCTGCAGTAATTCAGTGTGATCTATTCATGTTTGTTTGTGCGCGCTCACACCACGCTTGTTCAATCAGTTAGTAATAGTCGGGCCACATTTTCGAACGCACGCTACACATGAAATGCTGCCCGGGTCGGCAGTGCAGCGCTACAGGTGTGTCCCTTCGCACGCGCGCTGCCCACGGGAAGCGCTTCTCATCAACACCACCGTTTCACACGCGCCTTCTCGTGGTCATCGAGTCTCTCTTCATGTCGGTCTACTTACGCCGCAGCACACCTGCTTACTTAATCAGCTCATGTTTACTACAATTCATATTGCTACCAAAGCCGCTCACCTTACTTCGTATGACATTGCTGTGTTGCTATCGCATTCATTGCTTCGCCCTTAGGGCGAAACTGTGACATTTTTTATATGCGTGATTAGAAACTTCGCACGCGAGCGCTCCGCGGGATTTTAAGCGTGTGATTTGCGCTTTTCACGCGTACGCGGCTCGCTCACACTCACACAAGACGAAAGCATGACACGCAGTCTTGTCCTGATGCTTACGTGACGGAATGTCACGCTTATTTTCGGTCACGTGGTGCTTGGAATGTCATCACTCCATATTTAAATGCACGTCACGCTTAAACTTAGTTTAGCAAGACATTAAGCCTGGAATTTTTTAGAGTGTACCGACACAACTTGGTCATTGATGACAGGGCTAATAGCAAGTAATCTCTGGTTGACACTGGCCGTGCCATTCATGCACAGTTCCAGTGGATGGGGTACAGATAGGTATCATAGCTTCCACGATAGTTACACTAACAAACACCAACACCTATTCATAACAAAGTGTAATGTCACATAGGGTACACCGGAACAATTATATAAAACATATCTACATTGAACAGCCGCAGTTCCATTTTACTTTGTGGAACAGGTCAAGAGTTATAACTTAATTGCATCTTAAAAGCGACAAATGGTGTACCGTGCTTTCCTATTTCATAGGGTATAAAGCCTTGAGTGTCCTCACAAAGTTTGTAGTTAGGTAGTTAAGCTCTTTCTTCGCATAGTTGGTCCTGTGCGGTCGAATCTTGAAGGCATTATGTACACCAAGATGACATACTACCAGTTTATACTGACATAAACTGACAGTATATGAGTTTATTTAAGTACTGACATACTGACATAAACTCATATACTGACATACTATCGACATACTTTATTTGTAATGCGAATTTCAGCATGGGTGACTCTAACCATGACGCACACTTTAGGAAAAGATTGCAAACTGCATGCACTCGGACGCGCGAACTGCTGGCATCACCGTCGCACAAGAGTCTTTCTAGACGCATTTTTCAAGACATGAAATGTTACAACTTCCAAGCGATAGAACGAGCAAAGAGGCATGACAAATAAATAAATATTTTTGCCCTTGAGGCTGTCCTTGGTTCCTCAAAACAAACCCACCATTTTCCCTTGGAACAACAAACGTCAGAAAACGTTTTTTTTTCTATTGCTAATTCAGTCATAAGAAAGTGCATCTCCCGCATGTTTGTTTTCGTATAAAATTATCATTATAGGTCGCATGGGTGAACAAGGCATATGGACCATCAAAGTCCACCGGATGCAGAAACACGGTCACAACAATTATAATTATCAAACAAATGCGATCCCTACCTCTCCAACTTACCTGACGACGCACCCATTTCCCTTCGCTTTGATTCCCCTGCTCCATTGCTACTGGCGCGAGAATTTATTCTATGATGGTATACACCTGGCTCCCCCCTAATTCCTCCCGCCCACCTAATCACCGCCTCCCCCACCCCCCGGGCCTCTTCCGTGTGCCTGTTCCTTTTCACGTAATCTTGCTGGGGTGGTGGCTGCCGTTCTCGGGAGACTTCCGAGCTGTCAACGAGAATATTGCAGAGCAACACGAAAAACCCTTGCGCCTTTCCTAATCTCGCAGTGGGGCTCAACTCCTGACAACGCATTGTGAGCCGCCCAGAGTGCCCTGCCCCCGCATTAGCAGCAAATGCTTGCCGTCTGCTGTGCCCGTTTGGAGGAACGAAGTCCTCACGAGTGAAACCGCTTAGAAGTGCTGGGATCCGGATGGACCAGCCTCAGGGCTACACGTGTGATTAGTGGTGGATAATAAGCTCAACACGGAACTTCCGGAGTTTCTTCCCGAAGAAGACCTGCACGCATTTACTTAAGCTTATTATACAACTTGTGACCCCAAGTCTGGCTCAAAGATGAGGCTAAGACAAGTTGAAGCTGAGGTAATGGGAGGAGATATACTGTACCTCGCCTGTGGCTACAGGTACGGATTATGGACAGCATTTGCTCTGGTTAGTGCTAACGAAACAGACAACGTGCAAATCCATGAAAGCTTTACGACTACAAACCACTGAGTAGCCAGCCACTTTCACAGCGACGTTCGCACGCGAGAGCAGTTCATGATTATGCAGAACTCTTTGGGATGTAGAGGTGTCGGCGAGTGCAATTTGGAAATTTATGGGGCACCAACTAATCTCGGGTTTATTCTACACAACGAGCGTCTGTTACCATTAAGCCCCTTATTACCCGTTGGCGGTCGTCGCCCACGGAAGGTGGTACTGCCACTATTAAGGCCGTAAGTATACGTCGACTGTGAATACTCGGCGGGCCTGCATTCGCCTATCCTGCTTACAAAGTTGGTGCGCGGGTATTAGTTTTCTTGAAGACTAAATAAGGCGGCTTGCAGCCAGTATGCACGTCCTTATTCTAATTAGGAGAACATTTTTCACTGAGCAGAATGTACTCGGACTGTACTAATGGGATGCAGACCACAAACAGAAAAAGCGCGTCATTCTGTTTTTGCAACTAAAATACTGCCGGGCCAACTTAATCCTCTCTAATTTCAAAGTATGCCTCCAGCGTGTGGATGTGGAGTCCTGACTTTGAGTCGATGTCTCTCGTTGCGAATAAATCATACGGTATAATCACGAGGGACTTGCTCTACACCAGATTCCGCGCTTCGGAACTTCGAAAAGCAAAAAAAAAAAAACAAAAAAAAACGACAAGGGAATTAATTATGCAAACTAGGATGGACAGGTCCACACATTGCGCAAATTCGAAATTGACACTGCTCGAAGGGCGATCGATCGTAATTTAAACGCCACCAGGTATTACAAAGGAGCTCTATAATTCGACAACTGCGATGAGGCATTGTTGCGTGTTGAACACCGAGGGCCACCCGGGTCTGTCGGGTAGATAGTCATGTTTACACGAATGCGACAGAAATGTATCGTACTAACTTTCAAGCGTGTCACATCTCATGTAAACGAGGTAATTCGCTAGGAACGCATGTCGCATCGAATAGAACAAACAGCGGTAGCTTGAGAGGATAAATGCGCATTTCAGTGGCACATGTAAACAGAAGCGTATTTATTTATTTATTTATTTATTTATTTATTTATTTATTTATTTATTTATTTATTTATTTATTTATTTATTTATTTATTTATTTATTTATTTAATTTATTTATTTATTTATTTATTTATTTATTTATTTATTTATTTATTTATTTATTTATCACAATACCCACACGCCCGTAGGCATTACAGCGGGGGGGAGAAGGAAACAAAGAACCAATCAATAAAGTAGGCAAAACAAAACATGTACCCGGAACACTTTCATACTCGCACATACACACAAAAACACTATCTTACTTCAGTGGGCGTATACAGTTTGAAAATACATCATTTGAAAAAATCGTTGCGACATCGGATGGTAGCTTGTTCCATTGGCTTATGGTTCTAGGAAAAAATGACATTTTAAACGCTTCAGTTTTGCACGCTATTTCTTTAACCTTATTTTCGTGGTCCAGCCGTTCAGAAACATAATCAGGCTTGAAAAAATATTTCCCGGGGTCTATACCTGTTCGAGAGTGGAATATGTTGTGAAAAAATTTCAATCTTAGATATTTCCTGCGTTGCTGCAGCGATTCCCAACCGAGGCTTTCTTTTGCTCTTGAAACACTGAAATTCCTGGCATAATTTGAACAAACAAAACGAACGGCTATGCTATGCCCTGCGGGAGGTCAAAACAAAAATGGCGACATAGGGAGCAGGCAACGAACAATTTTTTTTTTCATTCGTGAGTACATTACGTGCGTTTAAATAGCGTCTTCTTTGTCAATGATAAATGAAGTCAACATCGGACTTGATTCGCGGCTTTAACCTATAGTCAAGTTCACTTTGAGGAAATTGAAGCCTACACGGCCACGCTCGGCTACCACTGGACACGGTAACACGCAGGACACTTCGATATTCTCATACAATACGGTAGGTTTCCGCAAAACAAAGGTTGCGTCAGTATGTCAACGCCAACAAATGAAGGAGAACCTGACGGTGTGTAGCCGACACTGAGCAGGTCCTTCCGGCGAATTTCACAACGCGACAGCAAAAGCATGCTCATCGGAAGTGAGAGCTAACTTGCAAATATGACACTAGATTTTTTTGCAATTCTGTTAGCTGGCTGGACAGGAAAATGAGCTTCATGTAAACGGTGGAGGATGGGTATATGCGATACGGCAAATTAATACCACATGCTTCTACCCTACTCGTTAAACGCGGCTAATAGCCTAGTAAAGAAAAGTCTCTCCTTAGCTAAGCGAGAGCTCTACCGCGAGGCCCTTATGTGCTTCTGCAATGTCTTCGAATTACAATAGTACAAGTTGACAGCAAAAGTGCGGTGAGTGATGCCGAGACGTCTGAAGCCACCAAATTCTCAGTGCTTAATTCCGCCATTTTGACATTGTGAGCTTATCTGAGAGGGCGAAAACGGCTTTGCGAGCCAGTCAGAGCTGGAAATATGGCGAATTTGACAATATGGTGGAACCTGACTCTGCCTATAATGGCGACTCTGCTTTGGCAACACTGAGTGGTCAGCAGGCTACGCGTGCGACGAACCAAATTAGGGTTAACATGCGCAGCACGGGTACCGACATGCTCCAAGTGATCCTGAGTTTACAACATGCTAAACCAAAGGCACCGAAACTTACTGGTAGAATAATTCATTACACGGTGTAGTTTTAGTGCATGCTCCTCAGAACTGTTGCTATAGGCTTAATGATTTAGCAAAATTCGATCCATTAAGTATTGGGTGACCTTCATTCTGTAATTACCACGTGCCTCGTAAAGTAATCAGTTAGGATTTCACGTACTTGAACGCGGTTCCAGTTACAGGTGCATGGAAGAATGTTTCAGATAATGGATACAGGTATGTGGAATGCTGTTCCGGATAACTGCGGCTATTTCACTGGAACATGGTTTCACATGTTTAATGATATGTGAACTAAAGGAGCAACAGTTTCAATTTTGGAACGCTGTTCTTTATATTTTGTTATATTTTGTGGAACGCCGTTTCATATAAATAAGTGAAACGAAATCGCAAATGTTTTCTAGTTACAGCTGAAAACTATGAGAGGAAATATATTAGCAGCAGTAGCACTAATAGCACAATTTCCAATGTCCGTTACTAATACAAAGCTTGGCCAGCAAAAATATATAATTCTGTCTCAAATTCTTTCATTTTTATTGATAGGAGACAGCTCACCACATATCGCTAGCATCTCTGCTGCTTCCGTTGATTATCTGCAGTGTTGTAGTATGTTGTGATCTGCAATGCTCCGTACCAACCTGCTAAACTTCTAATTTTGCGCGAATACTTTACATAGTATTGCATGGAATTAATGGTTTTCCCATTTTCGGGAATTCAGCTTCTTTATTGCCTAAATTATTGGCGCAATTTGTTCAGCTGCCTCCTTTGACGTCCTTCTGACCGGCCCAGAGATTACAAGCGAGTAGAAGAAAGTAAAACATGTATCGCGACGTATTTACCTGTTTCAGCTTGAACCATCCTATACTAAAATTCCTGTCACCTAAGTCAAGGTGTGATATATACAAAATAGCTAAAAACCGAAGATCTGCCTCCAAACAAAGTCATCCCTGCATTATTTTTATCTTCTTTTTTGTCTTTATAGTTCCTGATGGAAACTGGCACAATCAGGTTGCCATGCACATTCCACTTCAGGTTCTTCGAAGTAAGGCTTTGGTAAACAAAAAGACAGCGTGCTGTGCAAGCAATCCCGATAGAGGACGAGATAAGTGATTTGGAGCAGGGAACAGATTGAGGGGCTCAAATTTATTCTGCGACTTCCAACAAAGACAGAGTTGCGACATGTTAGCCGACAGGTCGTATTCATGACTCCTTTACCCGTCACTGTCTCGGTCTTCGCTCAAGAAGAACCTTTCTTTCTGTTGGAAACTCAAAGAGCCGCTGTTTGTACAACAAATAGCATTGCTTAGGTTGTTCGGTATTCGCCCGCGTACAACTTCGCTTGTGTTGGCCCGCGTGAGAGCGCGATCCCGCTTCATTGTGTGTCCCGTAAGTTCATTAACTCTCGGTATCTTGCGACTCCACACAGCCCGACGAAAAAGAAATAAATAAGAAGAATTGACAAAAAAAAAACCAGAAGAATCTCACTTCATTTACAAATGCAGTTTGATGGAGAAGCTCGTTATCTGGCTGTGTGGCAACGGCATTAAGCGGAAAACACGGAGAAAAGTAGTCCGCACTGCATTAGTAAAATTACCCTTGTACAATCCCGAAAAACCCACTCTTACCATTTGGAGAAGCTTGGAAACCCAGACGAAATGCAAAAACAAAAGACCAGTGGTGACGCTGCTGTATATAACTTTCACGTCGATGATCACCGTGACATCATCAATTTGCCCTAGTAATCTTTTTATCGGTAATGATGGAGTACAGTCGAACTCGGATATATCGAACCCAAATATAACGAATTATTGTGAATAACGAACAACAATAAAATCCCCTTGAAAATTTTTGTATAAAATCTTTATTTCGTATTGCAAAATACCTACACCTATATCGAACGTTTTTGTGGTCCCCTTCATTCCATTTTTCATTTCATTTATTTCTGAAAGTGCCCAAGACCACAGCTCTACGCCTTAATATTAGTGCACTAGCGCTACACAAAGAACAGAGAAAAAAAAACAGAAAGCAAAGAGCCGCTTCAGATTCGACATATCCGGGTTCGATTGTAGTTCACTGTATTCTGAAAACAAGCTACAAACTGAGCTGGGCGAGTTTCGGGAACGTTTATTTACGATGATCCGTTCACGCGAAATACGTCGAAATTGCTGACGTCACGTGACATGCCAGCGTTACTTTTTCGGCGCAATATTCGATATATGGAACTTGTATCTTCAATATCATTTATAACAAGCAGCCTTATGACTGCAAAATAAGAAACCAGAGCCTTGAAAGAATAATTTAACCATCGGAGCCAATTTAGTGCTTCTTCTTAGTGTCCCTTTATTGTATAGTAGATGTACAGGGTGTTCCAACTACCATGCACCAAGATTTCAATATATGCAAATGCCACGTAGCTGGACAGAACCAAGGCAATGTTGTTTGGCGTCGTTTGGAGATGCTCAAAATTTTTTTTGCATTCGCCTAATTATATAATTAGTCGTAAATTATTGATCAACTTCTCAAATATTGGAGTCAGATGCAAAATGTCAACGAGAATATTGCAGAGCAACACGAAAAACTCCCGATACACCTTTCTGTTGCTCAATACGTGCTACATAAAAGTGTTTTTCCGAGCGTGAAAGAGGCCCGCGAATACACGCAAGGCGCTTCGAGCGGCCAGTGGCGCGGCAATTTCGCTACAACATAAAAACCTTGGTTCTGTCAAGCTACGCGGAATTTGCATACTTTTAAATCTTTAACTATTGAAGTTTGGAAGTTTGCGTTTTGTGTGTGCGTCTATGTTTCTGTTCACGTCCCGTCTTCTTCGCGCAGTTTAAACATTTTGCAGTATCACGATAAGTCAGCCAGAGCCCGTATGGAAAATTTCGACATGCTACCTGTACAGAAGCAATTAGTCTTTGGCATATTATTCAAGCAGTTCTCTCACAGTTCCTTTAAAAACTATAACGTTAAAGTACGGCTTCTCTGTCAGTCGGGAAAGTATGTCGTAGCCCGCAGCTTCCACCTTTCTATGGCAAAAGAACCCGCATCTAATATGTTCCTTATTACTTCAATAAATAGAAACCATCCTGAGCTTTACCGGATTAAAAGACCTTAAGAAGTTTCTTTGAAGTGGTTCAATGATAATATAGACTGAGGTAGTTTACTATTTGCCTTGTTCTTAATGTTTTCATTTTGTATATGCAAGTGTGCACGGTGGAAAATTTACTACCATTTTTACTGTTAGTGTTTTCTTTTTGTTCGTTCTTACGTCGAACAAGATAGTGCTGCGTATTTAGTTGAGGTCTTCTTTTCCTTTTCTTTTCTTTTTCTTTTTTACAATGTTTTATTCGATGTTGTTTCATGTACTTAACCCGACTGCCCAGCCCCGCACACAAGCGGCAATGCTAAAGCAGGCTGGAACACGTACGAATAAAGTAAATAAATTATTATTATCCTTATTATTATTATTATGAACTTTAACACAGCTGTAAACGCATTTCTTATAAAGGACAGCTTTCTTTCAAAAATGGCAGCGGTTTAATTAGCTCAGCTAACCATGGATATGCAAAGCGAAAGCTTGGTTTAGCCTGGTTAAGTCTTGGTTTCACTTGGTCAACCTTTGATTTATCTATAATTATTATACTTAGTACACTCATCGTTAAGTCAGGTTTAAATTATAAGCCGACAAGTCCAAGTGTTCTCCGAGCCGAACGGCTCGCTCTTCCTCAGCCTTCGACGCTAGCTTCGCGAGCTTGGCGTTCCGGATCCTCTCCAGTGAAGCAGGTCGCCGGGAAATAACCGCGGGGTGGTCAGACGCCGGTCAGGACACCGGCGGAGCTCGGCGCGGTGAGTCACGGGATGCGTTGCCAAGGCTACAGCACAGCTGCGGTCAAATGAAGGTCAGAATTGCTGGCGACGGCGAAACTCGGCTCGACTAGGTTAGTAAAGCTTTCGCTCTAAAAGCGTTTGATAAAGTTCTTCATAACTGTCTCTCAAATCATGCATGCTTAAATTCGCATCCACTCGTCCTTAACTGGTCACTTAGCTATTTAACTGGCCGCCAGCCTGTCGTACTCACGAGAAACTCTATTCCACTGCTCCCGTGATTTCGGTTGGGCCACAATGCACTGTTCTTTGAGATTGATTATCTTCGTTATATTATAATGTCATCCCTGCTAGAGTATCCTCCAACATACGGCTGTTTGCGAATGATTGCGTTATGTATCGCCCTATGAATAATTAATTTGACATTGTCACTGTGAAAGGAGAATTGCATAAC
The DNA here is from genome assembly GCF_013339745.2 of Dermacentor silvarum. Lineage (NCBI taxonomy): Eukaryota > Metazoa > Arthropoda > Arachnida > Ixodida > Ixodidae > Dermacentor > Dermacentor silvarum. The sequence continues at coordinate 123,493,750 of NC_051162.1, read as the reverse complement.
GTAGAATCAAGGCGTAAAACATGGCTAAAATATCTGAACTTAAATAAAACTTTATTTAACTCATTCAACCGCGGTCACTCTCGCCCTAGCCCTATACATACGTTATTTCGTCATTGCCTTGGTCTCGTCCTTTCCGTATTCAGACATCAACGTAACACCTGACGTCTCTTGGACTCACCCCATGATAAAAAAAAAGGTTACCGCATTCTCGGTTACCTGCGTTGCTTTATAAGGCTTGCATGTCTCTCCGGTGTAACTATAAGCGCATTAGACGATGATGCGTCCAAAATCGGGATGTGCGTGCACCGTTCGGGGCTCCCATCAATCCAACTTGTGTGCCACTCTTGAATGCGTTTGAAATTACCCTATTGGTATTACTATATATATATATATATATATATATATATATATATATATATATATATATATATATATTGTGAGCGCATTTTGGGCATATCGTCGTCGTCATCTGTACAAGCGACTCGTCATCTTGTGTGAGCGTTATTTGTGCATATCGTCGTCATCATCTGTACATACGACTCATTATTATCTTTTGTCTCGGGCGGCTGCTCGGAAATAAAGGCATCGCATCGGTCGACGTCTCACAAGTGGTGGAATGTGCTTCGATTCCCGCGTCCTCTTACTTTCCCGATTCCCCTGGAGCTCCGGTCCGGTCGTCGTTTGCTCTCGCCTAACACGGTGATGGCAGAAACCAGCCCATCCACCAGTGCTACTACCACCATATCAGTTATTTGTACTACAGCACTACTAGCCTACTAAAGACAAACGCTAACTCGTCCAATAAAAGTTAAGGCAGAAATTTAAAGGCTTTTTCCATACCGCAAATGCTGTCACTAGTAATTTCACCTGCCCATGGTCACTCTTCACGCACTAAAAAAAATATAAAAAAAGAGACAGACACAGAGAGAAAAACCTCTGTATTAACCCTTTGCTCGTGGCCTTTCGCGTTGCTGTTCATGCAGTCAGACTGGAAGGATCTGTCCGAAGAATCTGTGCACCACTCGAGTGCCCCTAACTTCCAGACTGCAAAAACAAAATATATATTCATTTGAATTTGGTCTTCTCTTCATATAAATCCGAACCAAGGTGCCATTTGAGGTACTAATAAATAAATTAGCCTTGCTTTTATTTTATTTGCAAGACAAAAAAACCTCGCAGAGCGGGACCTTTCTTTTCCACACTATCATTTGAGAATACAAGGCAATACAGGGCAAAAGGAAAAGTATGGTATGTAGGACAGGGCTCATAATTGATGAGCCACGAAGATTTTTGTCTCGGAAGTAATAAGTTTAGGCCAAGATTATGAACCTTAGCTAAACGTGAGTATGAGGCTAGACTACGTACATGTTTTCTGTTCGCAAGCAACTTTTAGCGAAAAGAACACAACTTTGACAGACTCACCGAAGAAAAACATAAGTGCAGGAAATAAATACTACGCACACTTTCTTTTCTTTTGCGTTTAACCGAGTATTGACTAAAAGCAAGTATGTACTAGAGGATATTAGGTGACCGCAAACTAAAGCCTAGCGCCTGAAGAATGTGCCGAAGCAAACGCCATACGCGTCATGGGCATGTTCACGCCAGGCGTCCTTTAAATCAAGTCAAGCATGGGCTTCACGTTAATTTCCACTTCTGAATACGGGGGTGAGTGTTACTGATCGTCAGTTATGGCACAAATTCTGGTAATATACTTTCAATAGAACTGTCTCTAGCGAACTATTGTAGTGTCATCGATAACTCTATCAAGCGCTACTATGAATAGTTGCATAGTAAAATGTCATAATACTATCGAAGGTTCTATCGATGCTATAGCTTTTAACAGCGGAGCTGTTTAAGCCGGCCGCAAGTCCGTGATGCATCGGAAAAATGTGGGCCGATCCTGGCGGTAGTGCAGAAAGGGTCCAAGCGCAATGGCAGGTACCCCTGTGAACTAGCGCAGCTGAGCTTGGCTAAGTCCAGCTAAGCATGGTTGGGACTACTTAAGCTTAGTCAGTCATTGATAGACAATAGATAGCCAATCAATAGCTAATCAATAATCAATCAATAATCAATAAATTCCGGAAAATGGTGGGGATGACTTGGTAGTGCTTAGCCTAGCCCAAAAGCCATGTCGAGCTAGGTGCCCATCAGTTCCGCTTCTTTAGCATTGCGCCTCCAGTGCAAGCTACGCTATTTTTTAGCACGATTGACAGTTTCAAAAACACTACCGATACTATTTATAGACAGTTTACAGATAGTTTTTCATCAGTCACACTGCGGCCGCATGGGAGTACAGCTAATCAAAAAAACAAAGTGGCGTTCAAACATCGAGCACTACGACTTTGAAGCAGGGAAACGAAGCCGATTATCTAATTAGGGTGCACGCATAGAAGATCGTTAAGTCAGCTGTACTAATACAGGACAGCGCTCGGACTAGAAGAAGATGTGGCTCTATTGTGATTGTGGCGCTTGGTCGAACGCCTGATTATCGAACGGTACGTTCCATGAAGAACATCGTGCTGGCTGGATCGAAAGCGCTGTCTCGTTTCCTCGAGAGGCCTTGCTTCGAGAAGCGTGTTCTTTCCTAGTTCGTAAATAAGCAATTACCAAATGGAGCGCACAGGGCTTAAAGGTGCAGGTGGCGGAAAAAGTTCGACCCAGCTCACGGCTTTTGGAAGCAATTGCCGCAGTGTGCTTCGCTCCTGAATAAAACAAGCGAGCAGAGTAGGTACGGGATCACTGATCAGAATAAGTTATTCCAGAGGGAACTACGGGCGACTATTCTCCGATTCACGCTCCTATTAGAGCTTTGCATTGAAAATCCAAGTTCAACACGCTACGTTGATTTTCAGAACCGTGAAAACCGTACAGTTGCAAGACCGACTGAGAAGTGTTTATGGCAAATCATTTCTGCGGAAATGCCGCTAAGCGAAGGAAAGTTAAATTTTCCCCTTTTAAGACAATTTCTTTTTATTGTTGGTATTTGTCAAGTTTCGTCACTTAGTTGTGTCAAGTTCACCGAATGTGGACGCATTGCGAGAATTCTCAATTACAAACGACATGTATAAGAAAAACAATTTAATGTCTAGCATGCCTAAAAAGCACCTACGAAAAATGCCTATAAAACATTGTAAAAAACAATGAAGAAAACCAGTTACATGACAAGATACTTACATCGAGAGCAAATACCTTCCAAGTAATTCTACTGAGATATGTTAAACGCAATATCAGAACTCGCAGTACAGGTGCAAGCAGCAGTGCTTGCATGGGCCTGCGACACGTTTTTTATAATATTATTTGCATCACTTCCATGCGCTTTCTTGGAGCGCAGAATGTTGCACAAAGCGCCTCCCGGGGCCATAGAATTTTTCGATTTCCGAGCGAGAATTTGCATTACTAATGTATTCCTTGTCTTTGTAACTTTATCAGCGGCCTCTATTCATACGCAGGCTCTGAACTAGCACATGAGCCTGTCATACTGGACTTGGAGGCTGCATGTTTTGTTTGATGGCCAGATAAAAAGCTGAACTTTCCAGTTCCCGTCTGCACACGTTTAAGAGGCATAAAAAAAAACAGCATTTGTTTTCTTTTTAACATCCCAGCCATTCGTTTCGTGTAACGAAGGGAAAACATTTCTGCTGTCAACTAATGCAATATGAGAACCAAGCACGAAGTTCATACCCGATAAAATACCCACACAGTTTAGTATTAACAGGATGAGTTTGCAAAACAGTATAGACAGCTGACAGCGCAAAACGGCATACAGTTCGTCATATAGCCCCGGTAGATCATGGTGTTGCTCGAGTGAAAGTGAAACCACTATAGGATAAAACTGAATTAAATAAAATTGATGTATACGAACAAAGAAACTTAAGAAGCAGCAAGAAGAGATTATGCTTCTTTTAGCCCATCTCAGCTTCCAGCTTGTCCAATATAGCTTCGATATAAAACCTTACAGCAGTGTGTTCGCTCCAGCTGAATCCTATTTCTTCGCGACTGAGAAACATAATGGAAATGGAAAGAACTGTCGTTCCTTTGCGTCAGTGCCCCGGGCTGGGGATATATGTCTCTCGAATGATGCTATTTCACCATTTTTACACATGTAACATTAGCGCTTTTCAATTCTGCGATCGCGTTTAATGTCCCCGTGAATACCGCTTGATTTCTTTCTATCGAGCTAAAATGTATCTATAAAAACCTGCTAAATGTACGCAGACAGTGTGGGAGGAGGAAATTGAATTATCATTATCATACTCATTTTCTTTGCTGCAACGCCTGCCGTGGTCCATTTGAATGGGAAGGCAACCAACCCGAACCGCAACGATTTTTTGAAGAATATGTCCGGACGCTTGTCCTTATTCACTCATCTATAGTTCACCCGTCCGCCTGCCCAAGAAAACAAGAGCTTCAAAAGGGTCTCGAGTTTTGTGTCGAGGGAGAATTCTGTGTTGCTTGGGGTTTATACACCGTGGCTTTCCCTCACTGTAGCACTCAATTTGTGAAAAGAAGAGTGACGTTATCTTCAGTCCGCAGGCGATTTTGCAAACCTTCGACGTCAAAACAGAGACTCCTTCAATAGCTACAAACAGAAATGAACATACCACAATATATATACGAAGATTATATGTGCACTGAATGCAAGTATCAGTGAAGGTGCTTATATAACCGTCACATTCTGAGCGACAAATAAGCGCACCTCTTGTTCAGCGTAAGAAAAATTGAAATTCCTGCATGCAACATCAACATATCATGTCGACTCACAGGTATCGGTAAAGCGCACCGACCTGTTAACTGAATATCGTATAACTTTCGGCGGCTTCTTTCACTTACTTTATTTTATTTAGCCATTCGTTATGTGCCAATAAGCCTATTGATGGCCAATCCTTCAGAATTCTCTGAGAGTCATTATCCATTGTTGGGCGTGACTCATTACTATGTAGAGCAATATTATATTTTTATTTTGTCCTTAGGGTTTAAATAAGCAGTTCATCATGGCATGAGGGAAGCAGCTGTTCTAGGTCTTGTTTTACTTAAGTCTGCACCTACATGAACACAACTTTCAGTGCGATGTCATTGGCAGCATATGAGATCATAAAGCTGCCTTCAAGCCAGTCACTTACTCTACGCCAAAAGCTGGCTACGCATACACTACTTTTCGTGATTTTAGCAAGTTGGTGACCTGTCCATCCTAGAAGCGTTAGCGAAGTCTTTGGATATAT